>NC_072030.1:9337159-9663970 GCF_027791375.1 Indicator indicator
CAGAGTTGAGACTTTCAGTGTCTAGAGTGTCCAGCCCAGTGGGTGGACACAGGAAATAGTGTATTTCTACCCATAAATCCTGCACCCATATAAATCTGGCTGCAAAGTTATTGTCTTTGTCTTTCTTGCCTCTCTGCTCCCGTGGGAGAGAGACGTTCTCTTATCTGGTAACAGTGGGGGAGTATCACAGACCTCTCTGGCCTGAGTAACTCCTTTTTTTCCCATGCAAGCTTGGCCTGTTTAGGCCTAATGCCAGAGTAAAAAGGGGGGGCAGTTCAGGCCTGGCCAGCCTGAAACCAGCCTAGCAATGTGGGGGGAAGAAAGAGCCCTGGGATTTTTGGTGAACCCCAGGTGGGGAGAAGGAGAGTGTTGGGTTTTTGTATGTCTGACATGGCAGAGGGATCTCTTCTCCAATATGTGCTGAAAATCGAGCACCAGAAAGTGTTTACTGGAGGAGTGGAAGGAGTCGATAAACTTGACTGTTCTGACTCAATTGCCCCAGGGGTGGAAACACACCACTTGAACTGATCATGGACTGATGAAACTGATCCAGGCTGTCCCTGAGTAAAGGTGGAGCTCCAGAGAGACTTTGCAGTGAGCAGTAGTATGTGTATTTGTTGTTTAGTAGTAGGACACCTCACCTGTTACGTGGGAAGGCCCAGGTTTGATTCCTGGCTGGTGCATTAACTGCAAAGCGATCTCACTTTGACTGAGAATAGACAGTGTCTGATCCATGATATATAGTGTTTTAATGTATGTCCATGATGCAGATGGAGAAAGACTTCCTGTTGTTAGTGAAAGGTTATGAGTTTTTTTTTTCAGATGACCAGGATGTCCATCAGACTTATGAAGAGTTCACAGTGCCCAAGAATGAACTCTTCTGTCTCTGGAGAGGTCCTGTCCCGTCCCATCAGATGAGGGAAGGAACTGTGTCCTGATCCTGAATGAGAGACTGTTCTGAAGGATGCCCAGATGAATGGTGGTCTTCTACTTGGGCTTTGCTATATATCATCTAGAGACTGTTTCTAATTTGACAATATGTAGTATATTAATTGCTTTTCCATTTAAACTTTCCGTTACTATCCAATCCAATTGTGCATTATTCTTTTGCCCCTTTTGGAGTAATAGAGCAATCTGTCCTGCTCTAAACTAGGACGGACTCAATTGGTGCATTGGCCAGGAACCTACAGATTGAATTGGAGAAGTACAGAATTGGAAAAGTTAAAATAGAAGTCTGGATGTTGTTGGTTTTTGGTGCTTGGGCTTAAGGCTTTACCAGAGCGAGCATGTGGGCATTTCATGGATCCCAAGGGGACAGCTGGGTGCATAGAAGGCTGGAGATGCCTGCCAATTTTTGTGGGATGCCTTGGGACACTCTTTGTGGGAGTAGCTATGGTGTTCAGGATGGATTGGTGGAGGAGGAGGCATAATGCTTTTCCTGTGGGTCCACCTGGCTACCCTGAAGCGGACTCAAATCCCTCTTGCTGTTTCAAAGTGGCAGTGGCGTGTCTGTTGGGATTCTGGAGCCAGCAGTGAGGAGAAGCTTAAAGAAGCTGTGACTGCTCCAATCCAATTGTGTGAGCATTATTCTTTTGCCCCTTTTGGAGCAATAGAGCAATCTGTCCCACTCTTAAATTAGGACACACCCAAATAGCCTCTTAAAACATTTGAAGTTTGTTCATATGAGAAAATCTAAAATGTGACAAATCAGGGAGATGCCAGACATTGTTCAGACACATATGTTTACTTCTTCATGAAGGCTACTTAGGAATCCAGTCCAGTACCATCCTGTGGCAGCAGGATCGTAGTCCTGGCTGTGATCTTAGCATATACTGTCTTGTACTGACTAGAAAAATGTAAGAAAAAAAGTCATCTTCTCTCAGTGTTTTCTTCTGTCTGTTCTACCCATCCCTTCCTTCAGCATTGCTAATTACTCATAATGGGCTTAAAGGCAACTTGCTTTTGTTCACTTTCTCAAAATCTAAATTGTTTCTAAAAGTTTCTAAGTTTGAACTTCTACCGGTGAATGACAGAACAGCATATCCAGATCATGCAAACCATTCTTCTAATTACCACATGAGGGTCATGTTTACATTACACCAAAACAGCAACATTCTTTAACCCTCACTATTCTCAACCATCTACAGGTTAGGGCTTCCAGATCCAGTGGCTGTGTAGCTACAACTGTACATCTCCTCTGAAGGCATCTAATCCCTTTTGCTCTAATTCTTTTACAACTTTTTGTCATCACCAGTTCAATTACATGCTGTCGTGAAGGAGCTTCTTTTGTAGGTAAGCTATTGTCTAATAACTGCTTTTGGAACCCTCATCTTTGTCATACTCTGAGGAATTTTGAATCAGTAGCCCATCCTCTCCAGTCTGTTTGTGATTCTAAAGAAGTTTCTAACGTGTTTCTATCCAGAAATGTCCCTTTTCAAAGTTGAAGTGCTCTAATAGTTTTGACATGGAAACCACTTGCAATTTCTGACCAGTCTTTCTTCTATGTATCCTTTGTATTTACATTGCATTTTCTTTGATAGATGACTAGAACTGTTTTGAAGATTTGGGCATAATATGCTCAGAATCTATGTTGTTCTTAACTTTCTTTTCCTAATTCTTAACATTTTTGCCTTTTTGGCTGCTGCCAAATGCTGTTTTCAGAGAGCTATCCAAAATTACTCAGTTGTTTTTTCCTGACTGGTAAAACATAATGATGGACTCGGATTTAAGTAAATGTATTTTGTAGTTATTTTTCTCTGTTTGCATTAATTTTTGCTTTTCAGCAGTGTGTTTCACCTGCCATTCTCTCATTCAAGTGCTCAGTATTCCTTAAAATGCCTTGGCTGGTTTTTGATCTGATAATCCCATCTCATGTTTCTCTGGTTTATGTATAAAGTTATAAAATGAGCATAATTCAGTACACCACAATTTCTTAAGACAGTAATGATAAAAGCAGTGTTGAATTCTAGCACAGTTGATCAAATGCTTTGAAACAAGCCTAAGAAAGATGAGTTCTGGTAGATTTAACTCAGTATCGATAATGCAAATCCTGCTTCTCCCTCACATTTTCACCTTGCTCCTCTGCCAGAAGTTACCAAATTTTTAGCAGCTACAATCTCATACAACCTCAGTCATTAGCAGCTTGAGCTAAACTGCTGGTTGTAAACTGAGATAACTGAAAAATAAGTCCATGTGTTACCCACTTGCTGTTGCTGTAAAGATGGTGTGGTCTGAAAGAGACACAGAAAGCAAATGAAGTGTGGAGTTTTATATTTCTATTGCGGATAGGTTCTGCTTCTCTTCTGAAATCTCGTCTATGAGTAAGTCTGCTCCTTGGACGCTGTCCTCACCTCTTCCATTTTAATTTTAGATTTTGAGGCCAAAATTTAAAACCCTGGTATATAAAATGTAACCCACAAAATCATTAATTCTCTTTCCTTGCAAAAGTAATTCTCTGGTTTAATCTCACCACTTTGCTAGGGGCTCCCTGTGCACAACACTGATAAAACCATAATTAATGAGTGTGGGGTTTTTTTTTAGATGTTGATGAGATGAGATTGTGCATAAAGCTGGTACATTGTTTTTGGATCAGCTCCTGGATATAATCAGTGGTGGAATGGTGTTGGCTAAATAATTTTATCAGGGAAAGGTTTTGACAACTTGGGCATGAGGAACATTTTGTTACATTTGGGCTTCTGCTATTCCAGAAGACCAGAGTTGTTGTTTGCCTCCAAGCTTTGTTCTGAACTGTATAACTACTGAGAAAAATGTGCCTTTTTGATACAGTACATGCCAGTTTATCCGTAAGGATTCCTTTCTTGTTCTGATAGCTTTGATCTTTATTATTAACTTTCTTAGTTCTGGAGTTTGGAGGGCAATTGTTGAAAACCACAAAAATGAGGTTAGCAAAGCATCTCTTCTTAAAGAGTTAGAATTTTGTGTTGGATAGCTTTCTAAAAGAAAATTAAAACTTGGTTTTCTTAGCATGCTTTCTAGCAGATGCAAGCCAGCGATGACATTTTCCAAATTAAAGTGCAAACTAAAAAGCTCCTGAATCTAGAACTGTAGCCAGTAACCTATATGGGCCTCATTTTCTTCCATATGAATACCCATAAGTCCTGCTGAGAAGGATTTAAAAGTAAGAGGAATTACAGACTTCATTCACTTAAATCTGGTTTTCGGAGCTTAGCTATGACGTTGCACATTTGAAAATGCTGCCTTCTAATGTAGTCCACGTTCCAGTATACATCAGTAAGGAAACCAGCAGTTGATGGTTCAATTCCTCTTTGCATCCTCAGTATTGACATCTTGAAGATCAGGCAATATATAATGATTGAGTTGCTGTTGGAATGGATGGTCTAAGAGAGCTCTACGTGCAAAATAAAATGTTTAATTGTCACTTTTTTCTGTGTTTTCCCAGTCCTAGGTTTCTGTATGTAAAGATTTTGTATGATAAGACATAGTGGAAAGGCAGCTTTGAAATATCTTTTTTATTATTATTATTTTGTACTAGCAATAATATTTTCTCTCTCATCTTGGATTCTGGTGAAGCCTTAAGGCAGAGCTTTGAGAACACAGGAAACGGGAACTTGCTTTTCTTTTCTCACCAAAAACTGTTTGCTTTCATTTTTGGACCATCCTTACTGCAAGTCAGCAAATATCTTCTTTCTGGAGTGATGAAGCAGTATGCTTTCTCCCTTTACACCACATTAAACTAAAGAACTCAGGTGATTTTTTTTTTTTTTTCCCTGAAGCTACCAGTGTGTCAAATAAGGATAAAAGAAGGGCAAATTATTTCTCCTGTAATTTTGACTATGAATGCTAGACTGCAGCCACTGACAAGTCTCCTGATAAATTTTCTGTTCCTTCAACAGACCACAGGTGTGATGGTTTGAAACTGTCTTTTTAATTTTTCCTTGCAAAATTCAGAACTGAGAAAGTGAAAGAATGTAAATAAGTCACTATTGGGTGTAAGAAAGCAAAATAACGATTGTTCTAAACACTTCCATTGGATAGATAGAAATGTTTAAGAACTATTACCCAAAACAAAGTAGGCACTCTGCACATTCTGCGTTCTGCAGTGGGGGCAGTTGCTGGGCTGTCTGGCTGCTGTTTCTTCTTCTCTTCTGGCTGAAGATAACACACTGACCTTGGCAGCTAAGTTAACAACTTTCTGCTCTAACTAAACTCTGCTTCTCTGTCCAGGGGGGTCTGGGGGGGAAGCTCCTGGGAGAGGGAGGCCCCTTTGGGAGGGTCCCCTTGGGGGGAAGCAAAGGGAGATCGGTTGTGCTTTTTCTGTTGATTGTATATATTTGTGAATGTTGTGAATTTTGTATATTTGTACATATTCATTGCATTTCATTGTAGATTTTAGACTCTGCTTGTAAATACAGCTTTTCGTTTGCTTCCAGACTGAGCTAGCCTGGTTATTGTTGGTGGGGGGGGAATTTCAGCTCACACCGACACAATAGGTCAGGCCAGTAGTAGAATTTTGCATCTAAGAGCAGGACTGAACCATGATACTTAACTCTTCAAGTTGAAATACAGCCAGAGATTATACTTGGTTTGCAAGTACTACATAAGATTAAGTCTCCCTCCTGGAATATTGGTATTTTCAAACTAGAGACAGTAGGCATAATCTTACTTTTAACTAATTAGTTGAAGTATCTAACTAATTAGTTAGTTGTAATGGTAATATGATGCACTGCTCTATTAAAAGTTCCAGTCAGAACTCAGGTGCCCTTAATCTTTTTATTTCAAAGACTTACTTGCATGGGAAGTTTGGAACAAAGAGAGATTCAGATTTCCGATCTAAATAAAGTAGAGAAAGCCATAATGTCGGCTGCTTGCAGAACGGTTCATCTCACAAAGCTCCCCAGATGCAATTTATGACTGAGTTTTAAATCAGTGTTATGGCTGTATTATCAAAGACCCTTCTAAAGAATGCAAATTAGTATTTTATTGCATAACATAGCTACTTATTTTCCCAAAGAAAGTTATTTATTGTCAGTTAGTTCAACAAAGCATGCCCTCTGGGATTACTCTCTGTAATTGGGAAAGAAATAATTTTGTTTAATTTCTTCATTTGGAAAATGTTATGCTTGACTAGCAGCAATAGTCCTGGGTCACTAAGCAATAGTGTTCTGCCCTAATTTTCTTCAACTTATTTATGTTTCTAAGTTAGGCCTTTGGTAGTCATCTTTTTCCTACTTATATAAAGTTGATATCCAGCATTCCTGAAAAACAAAATACTTTATAGAATATTGTGCTGGTTTGGGGCCAGACACAGATCCTCTCTTGCCCTGAAAGGGACAAAAGAATGAGACTCACACAAACGGATTGGAGAGTGATGGAAAGTTTAAATGGAAAAGCAATTGGTGAAGCTACAGAGAACTACAAACTACAAAGCATAGTGACAAAGAGTATCCCAAAGCGTACAGAACCCCTCACAGAATTCCCAAAGGCTTCCCAATCCTTCCCTTCTTCCCACCTGAGGGTAAACCCAAACCTCCCAGGGCTCTTTCTTCCCCCTCCCACTGCTAGGCAAGTCTCAGGCTGGCCAGGTCTGAGACTGCCCCCCCCCCCAACTCCATTCTCCTCCTGGCATTAGGCCTAGATAGGCCTAAGAGGCCTTGAGGATACTCCCCCGGCATTACCCGGTAAGAGAGGACATCTCCCATGGGAGCAGAGAGGGAAGAAAGAGCCCTGGGAGGTTTGGGTTTACCCTCAGGTGGGAAGAAGGGAAGGATTGGGAAGCCTTTGGGAATTCTGTGAGGGGTTCTGTACGCTTTGGGATACTCTTTGTCACTATGCTTTGTAGTTTGTAGTTCTCTGTAGCTTCACCAATTGCTTTTCCATTTAAACTTTCCATCACTCTCCAATCCGTTTGTGTGAGTCTCATTCTTTTGTCCCTTTCAGGGCAAGAGAGGGTCTGTGTCTGGCCCCAAACCAGCACAAATATATATATATATATATATATGTGTAATAGAATATATATATGTGTAATAGAATATATATGTAAAAATTGCATCTGAAGATATTAGTTCACATGACAACCTTAAGGACACAGATATCTTTTTTTTCCCCTCTGATCTTATCTGTCTTCCCCCTCCCAAGAAAACTTGTTCTCTTGACATTAACTAAGAATATAGTCAAGTGGCAATTTGAGAAAATACTGTCCCAAGGTCCCAACTCTGCCTACATCACTAACGGAAATAAATGTGTAACTAGAATGTGATGCATGTGTGATACATGCAGTCCAGACAGAAGACACATACCTAGCTTTCTCCAAATCTGTCAAGAGTACAAGAAAGAGAAACCTAAAAGACTCCATGTTACCAAGTACATGATGCTCATTTAGGGAAAAGCGTGTTTGCTGGTAGTATTTTCTCCTGGTATTTTTAATACTACTATCATTAGTAATTTCTTTGGGGCAGTTTATCAGTGCACAGGTCCTACATTAGAGCGGTCTTTCAGCACCACGGAACAAAGATTGATGCTGTCTCTTAAACAAATTTGCATGTTTCTTTCAAATAGTAAGTTGTTTAGGAGTAAGAAGACAGCAACATTGTTTACTTGCATATAATTTTCAACCTTTTGAATTTTCTCCTATTTTCAGGTTACTGTGTTAATGTTGTAAGACGATAGGTTTTACTCTAGACACTAGCTCTAGATTCCCTATGAACTTCCCTCCTTCATGACACTTAATGTGTTGTTCTCCCACTCATCTTCACACTTTCTTACGTGCAGTTCCTTAGGCTTAAAAATCCTTATTATCCATGCCAAATATCCACCCACTCCACATGCTTCCTTTAAACTGTATGTCCTTAAAGCCTATAAAAAATAGTCTGCAAGTTAAGAAATGTTATCAACTCTGCCTTGAGATTTAAGTCTTACCATCAGTTTTGCTACTGCAGGCTGAGTACTTTAACTTGTGCATAATGCCAAATAAATCAGGACCTAACTTTTCCTTAATATCACATATATTTTTCAGCAAATATATACATATATATATATACTTATATATACATATATATATATATATATATATATATATATAAGTACCTCAAGTTCAGCCCAGCTGGTTCCCTGTAAGCCACCTGGCTGAGCTGTCCTGCTTCTTGTCATGTTCTTGTCACTGTAACAGAAATTGAGTTGAATTGGTTTGAGTTTTTTACACAAGGGAAAGAATTATTGAAATTCTAAAAGCAAATTTGTTTAGGAATGATTATTTGAAATTTAAAATGCAAAAGGCATATCTAAAAAAAAAAGATATGATCAGTTAGGTAGTTATGACTGTTTCATGATCTAGTCTAGCCTCTGGCACGCTTGTGCACTTTTCTTCATGTGTAGCAAAGGTTTGTTATGTGGCTTTGGAAGATAATTTGCTGTGAGGTAAATGATCTACCATAATTAAAATTTTAAATCTCTAACTGATTCACTGTTGGAGAGTTTTCTCTAAGGATTTAAGTGTAAGCCTTTAGTAAGCTCAGTGAAGTATATAGGTGGTTTTTACTACTGTGTTGTGAAAGATTGAACATAGGACTTCATATTCATGTCATTTTCTTCTAATTTCTGAAGAAGCTTCCTTTCTTTTGGCTAAGAAAGATGCACAAATAATTGGAGAGCAATAAAAGAACAAAATAGACTGTGTAGATAACAAACCAAACCAAAAAGAATTAAGATAAAATTATGCATAGTTTTCTCTTTTGCTGCAGAGTCCTTGGCCATATTCATTTTGTACTCTGGAGAGAATATCTTAAAAGTGACCCTGGAAACATCCGCCAGTTAAATTAATGTAGCTGTAGCTCATGCTGGACCCAAGCCACTGAATGAGGGGGAACAGATGGGTAGAAGCTTTCAGGTCTGGAATCCCTGAGAAAGTGCCACCTCACTTTGGTTCTACTGCCCCAGCCATCCTGTTGTCTCCAGCATGGGATGTGGGGAGTGCAAGATACTCATAATGGCATGATTGGGGTTCTCTAAGAACCTTGCAAATTCTTTTCCCAGAACTCCCTGTGATTGTCCTTTCCATACAAGAGCTGAGTTCAGTATGTTAGGCACATATCTCATCAGATAAAATTACGTTATTGGAGTTTCCTTGTAAGACAGTTTGTTAAAAAACAACAACAAAAACACACACAAAACAAAACAAAACCACAAAACAAACAAACAAAATCCAACAACAACCAACAGAATGAATAAAAACTACAAATGAAGCAGAATATATACAATTCTTAAAATCACAGAGAGATAATTCTACTAATACCGTTAAAATCTTTTTAGTGATAAATTAAAATGAAAACTGATAACAAACACTTCACATTCAAACTAGAGTAACTTACAAAAGATTGATTCACACAATGTTAACTCCTAAAATTGCTCCTAAAAAACTTCCAGCCTGCCTAAAATACACTTACCTTAAAAGAAAAAACTAACTTTTTGGTTGGCTGGTGTTTTGGTTTGGTTTGGTTTGGGGGTTTTGTGTGTGTGGTTTTTGTTTGTTTGTTGGCTTTATCTGCGTCTAGTAGTTCAAAAGTTTACTGAAATACTGCTCCTCAGGATTTCCAAAAAATGTACATATTTCAGTTGTTTTATGACTATCTGCAGCGTAAAGTTCAACCTAGAATTCTTGCCAAAATAATTATTGTAAGCCACTTCTCTGTTTGCTTTGCTGCAAGAGAGGTATACCTAAACACTGATGAGTAACACAACAAAAACTCTATTGCTAAAACAAAAGATAGAATGATAGTATTTCACAGCAAAAAAATGGTATTTTTGGATACAATTGTGATCTTTTAGTAAGTCTTAAATTTTCATTTAACTACGTTGAACGAACTGTCTGGGAGTGAAATCAGGTGCAGTTGTTTTTTCTGTTATGGTATCCGGAAAAAGCCTAAAGCTGGCAACAGAATGGATCCTATCCGAGTTAAGTACGTAACTCTCAGAAAACATTACTCATTAAATTCCGTGGTATTTACAAAATTTCTGTAAACTCTGATATAAAATTTTAGATACTTGTAGGAGCTGGTCTTGTTGTTAATGCAGCATCATCACCTCTTACTCTCAAACTTCTTGTTTTTCAGTCTTAGAAGAGTCATAACTAGCCATTACTAGAGATGCTTTCTGGAGTGCTCCCAGTCAGATCAAGCTGGACATGTGTCAAAAGAACATTTTGCTTTCTGCCTGACCTGACTTTTCCTTTCATTCAAGCAGATTAGTGAAAACTATCAGGTTTTAAGTGTTCCTGAGCTATGAGGAAAACAGGAAGCAGAAAAGGAGCTTCTTTCCTGTCATGTTGCTCTGTAAAGCAACTCCTGTATGGGTAGCTTGTACTCCTGAGGAAAACCGTATCCACTGAGTCTGAGAGACGGAAGTTTTTTGGAAGCTGGGGGACACGTGCTGTATTCATCTTATGTTTTCATTAATGTCTTCATTAAAAATATTTTTGTGACAGAATTATTCACATTTTTGCCTTCTCTCTGAGACTGCAACCTGGAAGTGTTCTGATTGTTAAGAGGTATTGTTTAAGTAGCTCAGGAATTAACCTCAATACATCTTATAATGAAAACAGGTGCTCTTACTTTACATACTAGTTGCACACACTTTGCATTTCGCAGTGGTGTTGTTCTATATCTTATAAACAGAAACACCACTTTGTCTTCCAGATTTGACTTTGTGCAATTGTATGGGTATTAATGTGGGCAGAACTCGGATCATTACAGTTATCACAGAGGTGCTTTATATTAGTCCTGGGGCTATGATTATGTGTTTTAGTAAACTCACTGAAGAAGTATCTTAATATCATGCAAACTGAAGTATTTAATATGAGAAACTTCTTGTTGTAAAAATTAGGTGCAATAGAAAGCAGTTAATTTCTTTTCTGTGTTGCAGTTAAGAAAATGTCTTCCAGTTTCCACATAGTACCTCTTGTCACATAGGGTAAAAATGCAAATGAATCAGCTTTGGTTGTGTTTTTTGTTTTGGTGTTTGGTGTTTTTTGTTTGGTGATGTGTTGTGTTTTGTTTGTTTGTTGTTTTGTTTTTCTTTTCCAGTGAATATTTCTAGTATTAAAAAAAAATATATAAAGTCCTAGTGAAAAATATTAAAGGTTTACAGTTTAGATGTTCTGGATCTGGTTTTTATTGGGTTTGTTAGCTTTGTTTTGTTGTGTTGTTTTCTAAAATTTTTTGATGGCTATGCCAACAAACTTTGTGTATCATAAGTACTATAACCAAGCTTTGTGTTTACAAACTTATTCTGTGGTACAGACATAAGAAAAACACCTTGTTTTGCTCATGCTGGGTTTGAATGAAATTAGTTTAAGTAATCCAAAGCGGCAAAACTTAATTCAAAATGCTACATGAATTCCATACTTTTACAGCTGTGCTAAAGGAGCACAAAATTATACCTTTCTAATATGGTAATATTTTACAACCTCTTTGCAGGCCAACAAAGTAAAAAGTTATAAAAAGCAGAATTGTGCAGTTCAGCTGCATTCATGAGTATGCACCTTCCATTGTTGACAACTGAGAGCTGCTTGCCTTGACTTCAAGCAGTATGAAGTCAGAAAATATTAATAAAATGCTTTCTTAACTGTTTTTTGTTGTTGTTGGTTGTGTGGTTTTTGTGGTGTTTGTTTTTTTTTTTTTTATATCTGCATTGTGATGTGACAGAGCATTCGAGGTCAGTTGCCAGGCTATCAGTGAAGATGGAGTAAAGCACCTTTATCTAAACCTTCAGCAACCCAGTACTCAGCTGTGATTCAGGGAGGGTAAGTTAAGTGATTATACTTAGTTTTCTCTACTATGGTAAAATGAGTTGCAGAGAGAACACACTGAAAGCCAAGGGCCTCTAAATACTTTTCCCTTTTATGGAATAGTGCTCCCAGATCACCATTTCCTGGAGATTGTACTCTAAGCCTACTCATTGGTAAAAGAAAGTTCTCTGCATTCACTGATCTATATCTGACTACAAATTTGAGCTCAAGGGATCATTTTTTTCCTAACTATTTTAAGCAGTAAGTTTACAATAACAGATGAAAATGTTAAAATGCACTCCATCCTCTCTTCTTTCTTTTTCTTATTTTTTTTTCTTTACATTGTCTCAACTTACTGTGGGAATAAGCAGAACCTGGTGAATAGAATAGGTAATTTTTTTTTTTAATAACTCATTTTGTAGGTGCCAAAGGCCTGTGCAGATCTTCACCCACATCCACTCTTCCTGTGACATGTGAGTTAATCTCTACAAGTACTGAATTTTTAAACCTAATTTTGAAGCTCTTCTGATAAAAAAAAAAAAAAGAAAAAGAATCTGGGGGAGGGGGGATCATTTACTCTGGTAAAATGCTACAATAACCCCATGACATCCTATGATAGGATAGAGATAGGCCAGACAGTATTCGATCAACACCTAACAAAAGAAATAACAGAATCTTGAAATTGTCTTAGTGACTAGGATGTTAATGTGCTTATGTGCCTTGGCTGTTGTTTTTAAAGTGCAGATATATTTTTATCTATCTTTTCAGTATCTTCAAGGACAGTAATTACAGTTGTTTCAGTTGGTGTCTCACTGTATTTCATGTGTTGTTAACATATCGTTTCCTTCTTTGACTGAAACATGTTTATGCTTGTGGAAAGGAGATAAAGCTGGCAAAGCTAATGGCAGGATGATTCCAAAGGCCTTTTCAGCTGGCAGATGAGGCAGGCTTAGAACCAGGATAGTCATGCTCTCAGCACTTCGTTTCAGTATGACTGTAAGCTGCTTTTGTAGACAGAGGTGTCAATTTCCATACATTCCAAGACTGTTCTCCTTCATGCTCTACTGAAGTACCTTCCAGGAAAACAAATTTTCCAATGACATTTCTTTCTTTTCTTCCTACATTTATAAGGTAAAGATAAACTCCTCTAATTATTAGAGTGTTCTCATCAAGTCCCCATTTTCTATGTTTTGAATCTCATTGACATTTACTGGGACGGTTTTCATTGCCCAATCAAATAGAAGTAAGGTCACTTCAGCAGCAATGGAAGAACGTTTGTTCACTAATATTTTAAGGTTCCATAATTTCTAAACCTTCACCTTTCCCTACTAGTTTCAGAAGACAGTAACTGATATAGAAAATGGCTTCTTGTCCAGCATGGAGCAAGAAGAGCTTTCACTGCTCCAATACAGTCCTCAACTGTGGGGTTTCCTGGAGAGATATTAGGAAAAAATGGAAAGTCAGAAGAAGAAACTTTCCTACTGATGACACACCACAAAGATTTGGAGCTTTTTCCTATTTGCAAGAGAGCTCTGTAAGGAAGTCAGAGTAAAGTTCTAATTGTGTCAGTGGCAGACTGAGCTCAGTCCACTCCAAATCTGGGGGTTGTTAAGGTGGCAGAATTTCATCTTTCTACCCTCTGATCTCCTTGGCTGTACTTTCTGTGCTGCGTCTCTAAGACAACACAGCTCAGGATTTGTCCCTTTCTATTCTTAGACAAGCTTGCTGATTGTTTTTCTTTCTTTTAAAGTTTTTTTTGCTTTTTAGATCTGAAAAATGAACTGAAACTTTATGTGCTTAATCATTCTTTCTTGTTTCAATTTGACTTGCATTAATTTTTAAACTTGAGTATGTACAGCTAAGACCAGGACTGAATCACTTTGATGAGCTTATACAGCTCTCTGTAAGACTGCAAATATAAGACTGCAAATATACTTTGTCCATGACTTGAAACATATTTGATTTTTCAGGCCCAGCATTCTGTTGAGTTGAGCCTATCAGAACCATTATAAATTCAAACAGCAAACGCTAAAAGGGATTAGATAAACAGCCACATTTATATCTTCTCTTTGGTTTTGTTTGAATTTGAGTTCTTGCAAACTCAGAAAATGCATAGGATTTTGTTAAAGAGATGAAAAGCAAGTGCATGTTAGTTTTTTAGTTACCTCACTTCTGTCTCATCTTCATGTGTTATTAATAGTTGATGGCTGTTGTTCAGTACAAAAATATTTAACTGTTGAAACACAGAGATGATTAATGTTATTGCTCTCTGCCTAATCTCTGTGTGATCGTAAATGTGTTTTCCAATATATCAGAGCCTTTAAAGCTATTTTGCCTTAATAAATGTTTTTAAATCTTCTTGTTATTCATAGAAAGCTTCCTCTACTCATATTTGAAGTGGATAAAATCATGAAATAAACTTGAGGTTCTGCTTATTGCAGTAAAGCTAGAAGTTCACCCATGACAGGTTCAAAATGAGTACAAAGCCATGAAACATGCTGTTCCTACAGCATATACTGCTCTGAAAAAAAACTGTGCTCAAAAAATTGTGTTCAAAAATAGTCTTTATCTCGGTCTTCATAATGATGTCATATATGCTGCATCTTTTCCACAGTCTTTATCAACAAACTTCCATGAAATAATTATTTCTTCTGAACACACTAATACTTGTGTAGAGACATTTTTTACCAATTATTAGTTCTGCATTGCATTTCATGTGAGGTGACCTTTTATTTGTTTTAGTGAAAGCGAAAATCAAGTTTCCAGTATGGTGTTAAATAAATCAGATAAAATCATGGGTCTTAGTTGCTTCTGTAGTCCAAAGTTTTCACACATTCTGTAGGTTATACAACACAGAATCTTTCTGTGAAAGCTGACATGAGGAACTTGTTGCTACTAAGGCTGCTTCAATACTTCCTGGTTTTGTCTTTATTATTATTTTAATCAGCACAAGTATTTTGACAATTTAAATTGCCAGTATCTATAAATGGACATGCTCCTGAACGCATTGATTTTCCTTTCCTTGAAAGGGAAGGGAAAAAATGTAGAAAGTTAATATTACAGCTTTGCTGTTGAGTGTATTTCTCTGCTATTGAAGTTGTTATATAGCTCCATTATATACACAGCTATGAATTAACTGTGAAGGGAATACAGTTAACTGTTACTAGTCCAGAAGGACACTGTGCCAGATTGTCTCTGATAACTGCATTGTCTGTCATCTGTAGGCCCCACCAAGGAATTGAATGACTTATTTATGAGGACTATTCCTTAACTATCCGGTAGGTGTCACAGTAAGTCTTGTAATACATGGACTGTAGCTAGAAAGATTGGTGCTTAACTTTTCTCATCTTCAGACTGCTATGCAGGCTTTAATGCTGGTAGTATCCTTGTGAAGGCAATAGCCCCTATTGATACCAAGAATTTTCTAAGCTGCGTGGTTTTCTTTTCTTTCCATTTGGACATTATCGCTCTTTTGCTTCATAAATGTCTTGCCCAGTGTTGTCTTGTGCAGATGTACACCAAGCCTTTGCAAAACTCACCTAGGCCTTGCTCTTGCTCAAAGGAAGAGTGCCATCACCTTGATTTCCAGCTTTATTCCTATCTTTGAGATCTGAGATCACATTTAGTAGCACTAGGACTTTGCTGGTTACTCAAAGGCATATTACAGGTATCCAGGATGCTGTTTCCATCTTAGAGGATTTTTAGGGAGTTTGTTGACAGCCAAAACAGTCCTAGTAAAGAAAAAAATAGTCTGTAAAATGGAAGGAAGAGATGTAAATAGCAACAAGAACAGAAAGTTGTCTGTTTTGAATTCATTTACCAAGTTAATACTTGACCTTGAAAGCTTTAGTTAACAAAACTCAAGATAGTGTTTTTAATTTTAAACCTTAATACTGTTTGTTATTGTAAAGTGATCTCAGTGTTAGAGCATAAAGTTTTAAACAGATTTGATTTGTATTTTTGGCATCTAACACAGCCTGCAGATCACAGGGCCTCTCAGCGCTTATGCCTTCAATCTAACTTGAGACAGATATTCTCAGCAGTGCATGATCCTGTTAGTCCACACTGCAGTTCCACGTGCTTCACACTGTCCACCATGCCAACCTTACCTGAAGACAAGGGACAATCAAAAGAGGCACAACACAACAGTTCTCCACCAGCCAAAGTAAGCGCTCTTACATAGGTGTTTTCTGACATGTGTTGGAAACCTGAGGCTGAATCCTCAGGAGTTTATAAGATAAAACCTAGGAATTGCTATGTATTAGTGTGTTTTGGTTAATTGATGCAGCTATGAATGATCTTTCAGTTGATATTCTTAGAATTCTTCAAGTATTTTTATAGACTAAAGTATGAGAACTTAACTTACTCAAGCCCTTGTTTATCAGTTTGATCTGGAGGCTTATGTGTCTGTTTGTTCTGAACCATTTCTATCAAAGATGTCCAAAAATATGCTTTGTGATGTTACTGCAAAAAACTTCAAACTTTAAGAACTTTGTTTTGTACTTCACAGTAGTCTTGAAATATCTAGTGCTGCCTTTACAGATACAGAAGATGCTATGCAATTCATGTCTGTGTGAAAGATGGAAATCTGCTTTTTTGGTTTGTAGCCTTTCTCAGTGCATTGTTTGTCACAGCAGTAGCTGAACTTTTACAGGAACTACATAGGGAGCAGGTGGGTGTTCCCTAGACATACTCCTCATATCACTACTCAAATTTGTGACATCTATATGCACATGTTTTATTTGCAGATAAGTTTTTAAAAGTCATCAAGAGGTGATACTTCATCCTTTTGAATAATTTATACCACCAATGAAAAGTAATTTTATTTTCTAATACAGTGGGGTTTTTTAATTGCTAGCTTAGCTGAAATAAAGAACCTTAGTGTAGTTGCAAAATCACACGTTATCCAGATTATCCTGTTTCATGCAAACTGGTGTAAAGAAAGAGAGGATATAGAATCTGGCACATCCTCATTTGCAAATGTATCACTGTCATTGCATTTGAGGACACTGTATTCTGCACTTTAGGTGAAAACATCCGCTACTTTAATATTGTTGGAAAACATTGTCAGCACTGAGCCCTGCACTGATTTGTCATGTGTTCCATCTAAATTGTGCTGAGTGTTAGTTTCCTGGCTTAAGATAAACACCCCAGATGGATGCAAGTTCATCAGGCTGTTAGCTGAGAATATGCATTGGGTCAAGAAGATTTTTTTTTTTAACTCACATAAAGTATTTGGTACTCATGAGAGCATTTTAGTACAAAAGACTTGCTGAGTAAAACATAACATAAACATGCTGAGTAAAAAATTATTAAAAACTAGTGGATATCAATGAATCCAATCCTAAGCATGATTATCGAATGGGAGAAAGGAAGAATTTCAACCAGCAATTTTTAATACATTGTACTGAGCTTTTAGAGGTAGCTCTTGAATGAACTATGATTGTATGATGGTTCAGAAACAGTTAATGGTGAAAAATGCATCATTTTACATCAATTGTTATTTTTAGGCAGAAAGCAACAGTGGAAAGATTGTAACGAATACACTGCTCATGAGCCTGCAGTGCAATTAAGGATTGCAGCTAGTGAATGTTGTGAGAATTTAAACACGTTCATACCTGTTACTACTCTTCGGTCTTGCTGCAGTCCATGTAACATATAAAATAACTTATTATTGTAAGGACTTGAAAGCAAGGAGAGAGCATCAGAAAGAATTAACAGCTGCTGGATTTGTTTTCTGCCATTGAACAAAACATTCCAAGTCTGAGATCTCATCTTATTTTAAGTGCTGTCTGGTGTCTAACAGCTGCCTCATTCTGTTGCAGATTTAATCAAATCACTGCATGTTACCTGTTTTGTTCTGAAGGAGATGTCCCATCTTTACTTTATTGTCTTCTCTGTTTCAACTAGATGCTGAATTTCATTACCTTACTTGCTAAACTCTAAGCTCAGTACTTCAACATCTAAAAATTAAGCTTCTCTAAAACCCCATTTCATTCAAAAGACTGCTCTCTGAGATGTATAACTTCTCCAAGGCTTTTCACATAAGTGTCTGTTTCAGGCCAAATTTGTTCTGAAATTCAGTCCAGGCCTTTAATCAGTTTCTAGGAATATGACCAGGTGGCAGAGGACTTTTTTTTTTCCTAATGCTTTAAAGAATTTAGATGGTATACAGTAAAGCTTTATCATCTGACTGAGCTGGCAGGGTAGCTCTTTTAGCAGAGATTTTTTTTTTTTTTTTTTTTTACCCCATTGCTGTTCAAAACCATCCCAATTTGGCTGGGTTAATAAACTTCCAAAAACACAGTTCCTGTATGCTTAGTGGGGGTTTGGTACAGATTAACAGCCTGAATGTCTGCAGGTCCTGTCCACCCTGAGTATCCCTGAGCCTCCTGTTGTGGACCAAACTGTATGTCCCACCCTCTAAGCCCTGCACAAGCCTCCCTGCAAAACTAAATGGCACATGATCATCCTCATAGAGTAAGTGGTTCAGTTCCCACCTGAGTCACAGAGGTGGAGTGAGTTTTACCCTACATTTTATGGTAGGAGGGCTTAGGTCAAAAAAGGAAGCAAAGACTTGGTTTGGTAGCAGGTGGTACTGGAGTCACTAGGCAGCTGTTGGGAACAGCTGAAAAGCAGACTTGTCTGGAAGCTAACATGGGAAGGGCAGTTACAGGCAGGCAACGGGAGGGTGATGGAAAAGTTCTTTATTGTCTTTGTGCAGATGTACAACTGTGAGACAGCTTGAGCTTCCTGTTCAAGCTTCTCTTCCAGATCTGGATGTAGCAGCCTGAGTACTCTTCAGAGTAAAAAGATTCAAGCCAGCTGGCCCTGTAAAGAGCTTCATGCTGGCTTTTCCTGCCTCTCTACCATACAAATGCACAATAGGTTTGAGCAGTAGGAGACATGAGTTCTCACCTGTGTAGAAGTCAAACTGCTAAACTGCTGACTGAGATTAATGCGTTGCATCTGACCTGAACTAGCCTTGGCTACAGCCCTTTTCTTTTCTTTTTTTTTTTTCTTTTTCATGAGCTGATTTTAGAGTCCTAAAATGGACTTCAGTGACTTTAAGTCAGATGTTACATCATTCAAAAGCTTTTGCTCTTTGGCAGTCATGAGATCCATATAAACACTGTGTGTGTGTACTCAGTTGCTTTGCCCGACAAAGCAGGGCAGTCACCTGAATTTCTGTCATTGACTGGTAGACAAAATACACTGCTACTTAGTAACATTTTCAAGAATACTACTAAAAATTGCTTTCAAACAATTATCATACAGTGCCAGCTGTGCATTTGAATCATGTAATAGATCATGCTTTTACATTCTAACACTTCCAGTATTACAAGATTATTTTTATTAAACTTAATTTTTTTTTTTTTTTTTTTTTTTTTTTTTTTTTTTTTTTTTTTAGTAAAAGCAAAATTATGTTTGTAACAGTTGAATCTAATTGACTTTGTGCCACAGAGTGCAAACATACCCTCTTGGAAAATTCACAAGCATCATTCCTAGAGAGGTGTTGGATGCCCCAGTATTTAAGAGGCATTTGGACAATGACCTTAATAACAAGCTTTAACTTTAAATTTATCCTCCAAATAACTAAATAAAATACTTGTGCATATCAGTGCCTATCAGAAGCAGTTAGGATCTGAAAATACACAGATCATTATTTAAATTTTATGAACTGATGGATGGCAATCCCTTGCCATGTTTGGGTAGCTTTCCCTCCACGCTCACACTGCCATGTTTTACTTATCTCTTTGTTGCACTCTAAAAAAATTGTCATTTCTGACAGGTGCCTACACTTTCCGTCCTCTGCATGATTTTATGTGAATCACTTTTTTTCAATTTTGCTGACTGTAAACACCAGATTGTTAATATGGCTTTTTGAAAGCCTTTTTTCTTTGTTATTCTGAATGTGGTACATGGGGTAGAAGTAATCATTTGTTGACTACATATGAGAAATCCACAATTCCTTATTCCAGCCTGATGCATCTCCATTTGAGATAACTCACAGGAAATAGATTCCTTCTCTTGAACTGATTGGCACCATTGTGGTAGAAGTGTGGGATTAAGTTTTCAGGACAGATGCTCATGTTTTTAAGAGGGCAAACATAGATTGATATTTAGTAGCAGTTTCTTTTGTCACTTAAAACTAGACTGTATTTTATTAAATATTGCAGTTGTTTGGTTGGGTTTTTTTTAATAATTTTCCAGTTGATGGGAGGGAAAACTAAATAGACCACTAATAAGATAACCTTATACTTAATTTATGGGGGTTTTGGATAGCATGTGTACAGTCAGTACTGCATTTGTTTAGCTTTTATTGCACACTAGTACCACGTGGAGGTTTTGTGTGCCTAATTTAGGCCTGCTATAACTGCTTTTCACTTTTGCATTCAGCTCCTAAGTTCACAAATTGTACTTCAGTGTAGGAATGTTTTGCTGTGTGAAAAATCAGTTTGTTTACCATTTTAAAGCTTTCTCATTAGTTCCATGCTTATTGAATTTGTAAAGAAAATGGATATTCCAGGTCTTCATCATCTCTTTTTAGCAATTTAAGTATAGGCCTCTATTTCACATTTGTTTTATAAAATAAGAGCTGATTCTCAGTTAGCTCAGTCATTTTCTCATTTAGATATATTAAACAATACACATTACATTCCATATAGGGTATCAACGTTCAGTGTTTTGAATTTCCATTTAAATACATTTTCCTCTATTTGCCATAAACCATTCAGGACACTACTGTTGGAGGGACAACATGCAGCACACCTTCTATTGTTCTTCCAGAGAATGCTGTTACAGCAGATGTGGAAATTGATAAAAATCTGGTTAGCAGGTACATTACTAATCTATGCTGGATTGTACAGTAATTCCAGGAGCTGTGCTTCTAAAATATTGCTTTGAATGTATATTGTATTAAAATATTATTGCTGTATCTCATATTTGTAATTTGATCCTACTGTCTTTGTATGTTGATGGTGATTTTTGAATGCAGGGAAGGAATGGGTCAGGAATGTAATTGATACTAAAAGAGCCAAGTTTCGTATAACACTAAGCGTGTCAACCTGGCGTAGTATACTTTAAATATACATCAACTTTTTACCTTTCAGAGTAACATACATTGAAACTCAAACAAAAATGTGAAGTTTCGCCTAATTTGGACTCAAAGCTGTAACTTTTGAAGTAAATCCTTTTGCTTTGTGGGGTAGGACCACATTCCTGATCATGCAAAATAAAATAGGTAGCAGTTGAAAATTCAAGTAGATAATTTTCCTGAGTTAGACAATTGGACAACTTGAATATTATAGTACAGTGAGTTTTGAAGCATGTTTTTGGGCCCTTTCAAGTAGACAAGGCAAGAATACCATCTTGAGATTAAGAACAAGTGAAATAAAGCTACTGAATGAAAATAGTCGTATTTGAACTTGAAAACTTCAGTTTTGAGTTGAATTAAGGTTATTTTCAGTTGTCTGATAAAGCATACTTCTTGGCTTGGGATTTTTAATTTATTGACCTGCCATTAGACTTAAAATGTGGGGAAAAAAGTAATCAGAAAGTACTGATCATAAATCCATACTATAATTTGCTTGTGATTTTAAAGTGTCCTTCTCCCTTAATTCTTGTTTGTTGATTTTTCTCTCTAGGCCTCGCAGTCCTCATAGAAGACATTCTAACCGTGCCACTAGGAGTCCAACAAGGTCATTGACTTCTGTTGGTAAGAAGTGATTATTTATATAAACTAGGATGTTTTCTCAGAAAACGTGACATGCAATGAAGACCTAAATATGGGGTCTGACTGTACTGACTACAGCTTTTTTTCCTGTGCATACTGTCTGTAAAGCACGCACAGGGAATACTGCTAGCATGCTGAATTGGGACCACGAGTTGATGCATGCAGACAGATTTAGGGAAATATTGTTAGTTGTTAGATGAGTGTTGGTTGCCAGATTTTTAGAAGGCTGGAGATAAACATGCTTAAAATTCTTGTTGTATGCAAAATACTGTTCAGTAATACTATTTTTGTAACTTTTGAACAACAATTTTTTTCCTTAGCAGTGACCTTAATAGACTCTTGACTTATTTAGCTGGCTATCATATCTTGGCTTTGTTTCTTCAGCTTTACACTTACTACATAATTAGTTCTGTTACTGTTCTGATAGTTACCTATGGAGTAAATGGTTGTTCAAGGGAACTAATACTGCAGATATGGATTTCTGATTACCACAACCTGAGATAAGTGACATTCTGTTAAGCGAGTGGCAAAGCTCCCATCAGTACTTGTTACCCTGAAATGCCACAGCATACCTGGAGATAGGAGGTACAGCTCTAATTCTGACATTTTCTATCCAGACAATAGTGGTCATGTGATTGATCTGGTAAATGATCAGCTACCAGATGTCAAAATATCAGAGGAAGACAAAAAGAAGAATCTTGAATTACTAGAAGAAGCAAAGAAAGTGAGCGAGAGATTTCTAATGCGCAGAGGAAGAAAGTCAAGAAGCAGCCTTCCAGAGTCACCCACAGGTAGGTACATATTCTGAAAATTA
This sequence comes from Indicator indicator, assembly GCF_027791375.1. Lineage (NCBI taxonomy): Eukaryota > Metazoa > Chordata > Aves > Piciformes > Indicatoridae > Indicator > Indicator indicator. The sequence goes on from NC_072030.1 coordinate 9,359,468, forward strand.
GATTTTCTATTCTACTTCAAAGATCCTCACAGGGACAAACTGTACTGCATAGGTTGCTACTGTATGCATACATTTTGCTAATTTGAAGGTCAGAATCCTTCTGCCTGTCCTCACAATTCCATATAAAATTTAGCTTTGATTCCAAATCAAGTTCCATCCTAAAATCAGCTTGGCACTTTCTGGAGAGAAAAAACAAATAAACTACAACAACAACAAAAAAACCCTTAACTATAAGTTTTTAAATTATTTTTCCCCTAAATTTCTTGTGAATCCTTCTCTTGTGTCTGTTTCTCTGCAGTGCTTACAGTATCAGAAAACTGAGGAAAATAAGCTTTCTGAATAACAATATAACTGTATTAGTTTATGGCAGGTATATGAGATAAAGCCTTCTTTAGGTCCCTAATGTCCCGTACAACTGGGCAACTAAAATGACTTGTCAGATTCTGGACAAGCACGACTGTTGACTGTAAGATTTGTGTTTTAATCTTATCTGAATTTAAAAAATTTGGAAACTACAAGCCTAGAAAGTAAACTTACCCTTTTTTGTGTCTTTTTGTCTTTGTTTTAATGAAGCAGCTTCCCCTGCACTTAGCCCTAAAGTTTCGCCAGTAGCATCTCGGAGCAACTCTCTAACTCTTCCAATCCCATCAGGTAAAATGATGTCAAAATGCTCAATTTATAAATGCTTAATTTACAAAATCTCATTAAAAATGTAATTTTATAAAATATTTTTGAGCAGATGTCAAAATCTGAACAGGACAAATCTCATGAATGCCCACAATATGGTATTTTTACTTTTTTTAAAAAATAAAAATTATATTTTTATTCCTGTGCTTCTAGATGACATGTTTTATTTTATTATTCTTGTTAGTAATGGAGTTTTGAGAAGCTTTAGTGATTTTTTTCACTTACTATATTTCTGTCCAATAGTATTTTCCACATTTAAGTTTTATCATTAATATGTTATGTGGAAGTGTGCTTGGATCTGTTCGCTAATGGTAGTAGCAAACATTTTGAGCAAAACATCAGAACGTGCTCTAATTATGTGTGTGTGTTTCTTAGGTTCTGAGGCATGCACAACTACTAACATTGAGTCAGTATCTCCAGGGCAGGTAAGAAAGAGCTGAAGAGTCTGCAAAATAACCTGTTAATTACAGTACTAAATGACGCTATGCTGCCTTGTTAGTCCTTGTGGAAAATGGGATGTTTTGAATACCATTTTATATACCATATTGGATTATTGATGTGGTTTTTTTCTGCAGAGTGAGGGACTAATAAATGCTTTCTCTGAAGACAAAAATCCGTGAGGATTTTTTGACTGAAGGATCGTAGAGATCTGTTAAGTGCAGAAAATGGGAAAACGTTCAATATAATTTTAATCTATGGAAAAAAATCTCTAAAATTACTTCATAAATAAATGGGACAAGCAGTGTAAAAATGAAGACATTGGAAGTTTATCCATCAATATCTATATCTAATATTTGTAGCATAGCTGTAAAGAAACCTTGTATGGCAACTTTTTTTAACTTTTTTGCTAGAGTAACAGAACTGTGAAAGAGGATGAGAGGCAAACTGCAGAGGTAAGTCACATTGTGTTCAAGAAAATCTGCCTGTTTGTCTTAGCATGCATATGACTGGTTTTTATGTGACTAAAAAGGTTAAAAGACAGTTCACTTGATGTGAAGAAATATGATACTGCTCTAAGAAATTGTGAAGCACCTGCAAACATAGTGGAGGACAGTCCCTTACAATTAGCCTTTATATCCTACCATGCACCCTGCACCAGCTCAGTTAACATCAGTATACCAAATACCTTTAGAAGTAAAAATATCTACTCTATCCAGTTTGGTGTTTGCTAGTGTTCTAGACAGATGTCCTCTTTCAAAGCCCTTTGCTTCAGTGGAAGAGGTTGCTCTACCTCATATTCCTCATCACTGATGCAATGTTACTACATCATACAAGTATTGGCGGAGCAGTTTATAAGAATGCTTCCTAGTTTGTTTCAGGTAATACCAGATGGCCCTTTAAAGAGATTTTTCTGTGAGTGTATTAGGCAGTACTTAGGAAAAACAGTACAGCAGCAGAATTTTGAAGCAGTGACTATGAAGGAGAGGAATAGCAGTTTATCTAAGGCAGAGCCCACAGTTAAATTTATGTTGGTTGCTTTAAATTGCTGTCACATGTGCCCATAGACCACACAGTTTTAGTACCAAAGTAGCCAAGATATATGCGAACATTCTTTCACCAGTTTTCATGTGATGGTTGTAGTCAAATTATAATTATGGTACTGCACACAAAGAAAGAGAGAAATTACAGTATCTGCTTTAACTTAGTTAACAAGCCCATGTTTTTCTCCCTTGGGAGGTGAGGAACTTAACCAAAAACAATCAAAAAAAAAGTAATAGTGCTATAAAATACAGGGTTAAGGCCTTGTACTCAGACAAACCTATTAAGATAATGAGAAACCTGGCTATATGAGGATTGCTGTAATGAACTCTGGAATGAGAGGTGGTGATCTCAAAAGTTCAGATAAGGGATTCCCAATTCAGTGTTTTTTCAATTGCCTTATAATAATTATTTGTCTCATCAACAGAACATGTTTAAAAGCAAGTGTCACTGAAAAGGAAATGGATTTTTTTACAGTGAAAAGTCTGTCCTTAGGCAGGAGAAAAGAGAAATATGCACTTGTTTCTTTGGTTTATATGTGTCCCTCTACTTTCAGAATGCTGCAAAAGGATTAATTGATCGAAGACAGAATGATCAAAGAAAGATTTCTCAGGGAAGGTTGGTTCCTCGTTCTGCTGGTTTTGAAAACTCCAAAGAGAAGCTATCAGAACAGAAAGAAAATTTTGATCCTCGTAAATATAGGGATACGTTACCTAAATGCTCCCCTTCAGGTGGTGATGGAGGCAGAATGTCTCTTAACACTTGCATGAATGCTTGTGAAAATGAACTTGGAAAATCATTCCTCAAGAAAGTAAAGGAAAATGATGTTCCTTTAAGAGCCCATCTACCAGGACCAGGCATAGGAAGTATAGACTCAAAGCAAAAAATTCCTGTTCCAGAAATGAGGGACCATAAAGTTTCATGTAAACCAGAATTTAAACTGTGTGGATTGAGACCTCCTCTGCTAAGGGCTGTATCATGGGATAGCTTGGAGCCTGGACAGAAAGATAAAACACCTTTAAAATTAACATCTGAGGAAGATAAAAGCTTTGTTGTTGCTAATAAATCCAGCAATCAGTTAAAAGCATTCAAAGACCTTCAGATCCAAGTTCAACCAGTTCGAATGCAGAAATTGACAAAGCTCAGAGAGGTGAGTCCTAGTCATCAGCTACATCCTGGTTTAAAAATATTTTCATCTCTTACTAAACTTTCAACTAGCTTAGCATTAATTTTATGATCACAAGAAACATAATTATATGATGGGAAACAGGTTCAGCAAAATCAGTACAGAATTGCATTCTGGTTTTCCTTTGCAACTTCAGTAAATTGCACCCTGTAATTAAACTCCTTGGAATTTTATTTCTTAGTTCTCTTCAAACATGCATCAGCTGCACTGTAGTATCTTCAATTTGATACACACATATGCATTTGCCCTTGTACAGTCACATTTGGCCCCCCAGAAAAAAAATCGTAGTACTGGTGTCAAGAAAGTACTAACTCCTCTCTTTGTGACAAAAAGGTGAGTTAAAACACAGTATCTCATTTTTCCTTCATTTACATAACCCATAGAGAGGAAGCAATTGATTAATGATCATGTCCTTTGTAAAATGTACTTGAGGTTGAAGTGATCTATTTTGATTTATAAAGGGAATTTTAGATCTAAAAAATCTTTCCTTCCTCAGGATGTAACAACCTTCTCTTTAAAAGGATCACTTACACTCTTTTACTTCCTCTGCTTCTCTGTGATATGCTTTTTTCTACTCCTTTGGAACTGCCTTCAGGTCTATAGGCTCTCACAATACATTGACAAGTTGACTGATCCTGTATGAGTGGGCTGAGACCTGGCAATGGTTACTATATTTTTGCTCTAATTTACTAAAACTCTCATTTCCTGAAACTCAATTTTGCTGTATGAGTAAGGGTAACACTTTGCATGACCAAGAATTTTTCTTAATAATGCCTGTATGAAATTTGAAATATTTAAGAGTGTGTATGTGAATGTACATGCATCCATGTAATGTAGCATCTGACTATAACTTAGTATAAATATCTCCATGATTATTTCATAAAGTAAACATTGCATTTACTATTCACATGGCAGGGATATTTACATTAAGATTTCTAGTTAAGTTACTTAGAAATGTTGCTGTTTTTTCTTAACAGGAGCATATTTTGATGAGAAACCAAAATTTAGTTGGACTTAAACTTCCTGAACTTAGTGAAGCAGCTGAACAGGAAAAAGGTATCATAAAAGCTGGAAGGAGCATTTGTTTGTTATACACTGATTTTTATAACAGACCAATACAAAAGGGGGAAAAAAAATCTTCAATTGCAGTAGTAGTTGTAAATGAAGCAGTCATGGAGGAGGGTAGAAATGGTGAATAAGAGAGACCAGTAAGAGCTGAATTTTTTTGCTGATGTGAGCCAAGAAGATACTGTAGGCATTATTACAACCAAGTGCAAAGATGCATAGCTGGAACAGAGTCTGGCTTGTACTGACTAAATGGAAACCTGTCTCAAGTTTCAGTGACATTCTGAAAAAAAAGTTTCAGCAGTCATGGACTGAATGGAAGTGACCTCTGCAAGACATTATGGCCATAAGGGTGAATTTGGTCCTTGAAAGTACAAATAAGAGATGGTATGCTTCATTCCTGCTTTTTAATTTTAGTCTATACATGGCAACTGTTGAAATGGCACATTCACTTCTGGTCTGCAGCTTTACTGGTCAATGTGAATAGGTAAGAGTAAGGCCAGAGAAGAGATATAAATGTTATTGAAGGATTGGAAAAATATGCCTAGCAATAACTAGAGGGGTGTTTTAGATGAATTTGTATGATTTTTAATAAGGAAAAGGCTTACAACCGGAGAACAGAAACATTGCACCAAGTGTTTTTGCCTTTTTTTTTCCAGTCTAGCCAACCAAATGAGGTTTGATGCCTATAAGCCCCATCTAAAAAGATATAGAATAGAAATAATGAGCTAAGATATAACCCTTCAACAAGTGGAAGAACTAAATAGCAATAGTGATGAGCTATCAAATGAAAATATTTAAACCAGAAGGTTTTTTTTTTTGGAAGTACTTAAATCAGAACTTGTTCAGGCTGTTTTTAAGGCCATATTAACTGAACTGGAGATGGTTAACATGAAAGGAGGTGAAACTGATTAAGATGCGATCCAAAGACGATTTCCATTTTTTCTACTGCTGTTCATTTCGCTAATTCATCTATTTGATTGACTGTTTCTTAAAGTCTTAAAGTTTCTGGTACACAGAGAGATGGCTGAGATGTTACATTTCATGTTACTTCTAGAAACAGACTAATTTTCATTCTGAATATAACAAGATTAAAAGAGACTTCTCCTCCCTTTTCTGTATTTAGTTATTATATATTTGGATTCTTAGATATGGTAATAATTATTTCTGTTATTCTGCTAATATATAATTTCCCAGAACCTATTTTCTGTTTGAAAGTGTAAATTTGTTTCCCATTTTACCAGCTTGTTCCATAATTTTGGCAGATTAGAAACTTTCAAGGAAAACATTATGAAAAGCCAAGCATTATTTTATCCAGCTTTTCAAACAAGATCTTATGAGCATCACAAGCTTTTTAAAGTCTAGTAACTTACCTAAATGCTAGCCAGAATATGAAGGGTCAATTCCTTGTTCTCAGTGGGGAAAACAAGTGAGGGGTCAAATCTTTAGCGGATTTGTTAGGGAAACTTACTTCCTTATATTGTCATAAAAGGCTACTTTTTAACTGGAGTAGTATTTCTGCCTAAATAATAGGAAATAGTCAAGTATTTCATTATTACAGTTATGAATCAAATATACTGGCTCCATCATGTTTTGCTCTCAATGCCAGTTATTGTAATCATCAGAATAAACACAGTTTAGCATCTACAGAAGTGTAGATAAATGGGATGTATTCAATCTGGAGACATTGTGGTGTCAGGCTGGCTCTTTATGGGGACACGCATGACTGTCCTTAAGTAAATACAGAAGTGTTTAAATGTAAAGGAAATTAACAGAACTAAAGGCAGCTAGAAAGAATCTCCCATTCCTTTCTGTCTTTCATCTTAACACTCTCCACATTTACAAAATTTGAGCTTCTTCACATTGTCTTACATCTCTGAAAATCTTTCTGTTACCAAATGAACAGGAGAGCTGTACAAAGATACCTTCTAAGTCCCAGATTCAGAGTGGGGAACCTGACTTTCCTGTAGGAGAGTCATTTATTAGATTCTGGCAAGACAGAAGAGATGAGATTATTATATATTATTTTTTAATTAAAATAAAACAGTTAAGAAACACAAATTAAAAACAAAACAAGAAGTTTGAGCCAGATCCTGGTCTCTAGGAAAGTTAAGGAAGTAAAGAATGTAATCATGACCTTTGTGTCCTGTTTCAATGAACATGGAGTGCAAACAAGCATTGTACTGATTACTTTTGTTGCCACTGCTCAAAAGGAAGACAGAGGATCTTTGCTTCAGCAGTAAAGGAGAGATGAGCAGTAAAGGAAGTAATGTTCTGCACCATGGGATAGACCTCCCTTGTTCACCTTTGCTCCCAGTAGAGGTGAAAGCCTCAATGACTTTAAAAAGTGCACAGTTAGGACAAAAGGTGCTATTTGACTCTGAGATGGTGACTATTAGTTGTTAATGGATGACATTTCAAATAATTTGATATGAAAATTTCTTTAGGTCCTTCACCACTCCCTTCCCCCACTGAAGAGTCAAAGAATAGCTCTGATGTCACGCCCAGCATTCCTGATGTATTGCTGCGAAAACTACGAGTGCACAAATTGCTTCCAGGAAGGTAAAAGCTCATTATAAGTATGAAGACATCATCTGAGGACAGACACACTAATGGTTTCCAGTGAAGTCCTTTCATGGAATTCCATTCATAGAGGATCCATATAAGTAGTGAAATTTCTGCATCTTAAAATGTACAGCATGGCTTTCTGCATAAGCCTTTTATTTGAGAGAAATATAAAACAAGATCATATAAAAAATACTTACTAGGTATTAAAACAATTACATTTGGCCAAAACTATTCCTAAATTCACCCATGTGGCTTTATGGTATGAATAACAGAGGCCTTCAGTCATTTGAAGCAGTTCTCTGTGCAGATAAAACAAATAAATATTTATTGTTAAGGAACTGTTATATATAACATTTTATGTAAGCGAATGCATGAGCTGGAGAATTTCTAAGAGACCTTTGCTTGTAATCACATACTGAAAGGAAGTTTCATAGCAAAGTACAAAATAGATACTGAACTGGCACTGAGGATCAGAGAGTATACAGATCTGCTTTTCAGGTAATATTCTTTAATCTGTTGGCTTAATCTATTGAATAAATATACACATAACCTTCCACTCAGCATAAAATTATCGAAATGTTCCAAGTCAAAGGAAAGACACCTGTTTTATCGTTCTCTGCTCTGTTATATATCACATACAGAGGTTTGAATTTGCTTCTGGAAGGACTACTCCTTCTAGTAGCTTCCTCCTAAAATAACAAGTAATATGAATACTACTAATACTTTAAGAAAAAAATAGTTTTCCAACACAGTGGACATACTGGCCTCCCTGCTTCTAGCCAGTACTCTAAGTATCAATATCATTCTACCCAACAAGAGTAATTTGCTGCTCTTTTATGGAGTTTAGCCATAACAGGTACAATCAAACTTATTAAATACTGGTTTCACCAAAAGAAACCATAAAATATTTAAGGGATGATGTATTGTGTTGTTCTTTTCAATTAAATATTACAATAGCTTTGTTTTGAGATAAAAGTAATCAGTTTGAATATTTTGCTTTTATTTCTAGCTCCCCTCCGCTTACTGAAAAAGAAGTTGAGGTAAGTATGTCCTTAAACTCTCATTTTAGGCATATGCCTCAATTTTAAGTGGTTGCTGTAAGACTAAGAATAGTTACTAGAACCAGGTAATAGGATTTATTCATTTTTCCCAGAAAATATTTGTCAGGAAAAAAACATACTGAGCTCAATCAAAGGAACAGATTAATGACATTAAATATAAACAGTTGTCTCAGACAGTATAAATTCTAAAGACTTATAGTAGGAATAAGCAAAACAATTATTTGTGCATTCTTCTTAATAAAATATGCATTCATTTCAGAAAATGAGATTTCCAGTAGGAGCTTTGGGGCACTTTTTGGTGATATCTTGCAGTGCTGCCTTTGCATCTTCTTTTTTTCACATACCAGTCAAGAGGATCTTTATTTACTTAGTTGCAGTCTGACAGAACCATTGGTGCCATGTGCTTTGCAGAGTATTTACCCTAAGAAATAAAGCATCTGGTAGAGAAAATAACAGTCTTTAAAAGCAGGGTGCAAGAGAATAAAAATGTTAGCACTTAATCTTTTGCTGGCTTCAGTGGCAGGTGTTTATCCCTTATGTCAAACAATGCTAATGGTGAGCTCATCCCTGAACTTCCTCTGCATAGACTATCTGTTTAAAAACCTTGGGGACCCTTGGAGGAAGTCCAGCTAGAAAACAGATCCATTGTGATTCTGATACTTCTGGTAGGCCACTTCCTTCATTGTGTCTCTGCTCTACTGATCTCCCAGAAAAACATTCAGGAAAAGAGACAGAAATGCATTTATTCATATTTTAGAGGAAGTAAAGAGAAGTGGGTTCTGAAACAATCTCATTTAAAAAATATTTAAAGTTTTCTGTTTCAAAACATTTCTAAGTACCAATATTTGTTAAACACATTCCTTATTCTTAAGTTACTATTGGAAATTAATTACTGTGACAGTTAAAAATGCCCCTTTTTTATCCAAACAGAATGTATTTGTACAACTTTCCTTGGCCTTTAGAAATGATAGTTACACCTTGGAATCTAGAATTAAGCAAGCAGAGAGAGAGAGAAATATTACCGAAGAGAATGCTGAGAAGGAACTGGAAAACTTTAAAGCAGCCATTACGGTAAGAATATAACAAATTCTTTTTCTGAGCTATGTACATGTACATGAAAGTGCACACACATCTGAAATATATATGGCTATGCCTGCTTACTACCTATTATAAATTCAGTCCCAAAACTTCATTTTCTACTACTCAAACTCCTTAATATAAGCTGCCTACCACTCTATACAAGAGAGAACAGAGTGGGCCACTGTTGCTGGAAATCTCTAGAGGATGTTGCGCTATGTCTAGCAATTTCAGGAATTAGTACTATGAATTTGCTGTTCAGTCCTTGGAATAAGCCTGTGCCCTTCTGAGAGCATTAAGAATGGCAATTTTGCTTTCCTGGGCAGGAGCTTCTTTAGCAATAAATTTGAAGTGTCCAGTTAGGTGAGAAACTGAAATTAGCTGAAGCCTGAGTCCTCTGATAGTTGTGGTTTGAAAGATGTTTTAACTGTAGAAAATAGAGGGTGGTATAGGAAAGGAACCAGCAAGGATTACTTAAGGAGCACGTGCTCTCTCAGCATCAGGTGAGGGACCCGAATACACTTTTATTCCAGCTGTCCCTGATGTTCTTTTATCAGCAGTAGCTTTCAGTCCTTCTTGACAGCTTTTTCTGAATTTTCTAACAGAAATGACAAATCTCTGAGATGCATCAATATTTTTGTGCAAGAAAGGGATGCTTAGATACCATGCTGCTAAATTAAATACCTGTAGAATCAATTTGCAAATTGCACAGAGATGCTGCCATACTTTTGAGAAATACTTAGGAGAACATATTATTCTCTTATTTATCAAGAAAATCATGAAGTAAGAAAGGATACCACTGAAAAAAAGGTTGTGATGTTTACATCTTTTCATGGGGAAAAAAAAAGTTTTTAATGTCTTTTCTCTGTTCTCTGTTTAAAGAGCAAGAAAAAATAACCTGTGAAATCTCAGAGTTTTATTTATTGTAATATTTTGCATACATACACAATTTTATAACTAGCATATAAGGTCTCTTAAAACTGTTAGATTTGACATGTATTTCAGTTAACTATCTCTAGACCATGTTGCCAGCATAGGACAGCTGAGATTAGCTTTCTCCTCCTTCATGCAGTCCACACACTACAGTCTGGATTTTACAAGCTTTTTCATGTAATTTATAACGAAGTTGAAACTGCCATTCATATGAAAGCTTTTAGTCTATACCATGGAATAAACTCACAAGCATAATCGGTATCACATTAGACCTAGACTTGTTCCAATCTCAGTGGGAAATTATCTTCATTTCTGTAGGACAGAGACATTATATAGCTCGATAGCAGTTCTACCAGTCTTTATGTTGTTTTCTTATCAAGCTTGTGATAGTTGATGTTCTGTTCTGAAACAGAGGAGGAGCAGTCTCTAGGTTATCTATGGTGGTAGTGATGACACTCCTCTGGAGATATTTCTGTCCATGTGTAGTTCTGCCTAAACATCACTTCTGTGGTTCAGGCTACTTCATCTGAACTGTGTGACAAGAAATGACAATAAAGCTTATGTATTTTCACTTCAGTCTTCGGCTCATTTATGGCATCACTATGAGCACAGAGAAGCTTACCAGAAGCTATTGGAGGATATTGCTGTTCTGCGGCGTTTAGCTGCTAGACTCTCTAGTCGTGCTGAGATGGTTGGAGCTGTTCGCCAGGTAAGAACATCCTGATGTCGAGCACATCCTGGTTGCACACATTCACTCTTTCTCTTTTTCAGCTGTAGTTAGAGGTTGTATTAGCCCTCTGAATATTATTTGCTATTTTGACAGATTAAAGACATTTCTTGTAGTGTCAGAACAGACACCATTTCAGCCTGGAAATAGAATTGAGACAGAAGATTACCTCTGAATCAATTCAACATCTGTACAGTAGGAGCATATATATTATTCAGAACTATAGCTGCATCAGAAGAAAATTATTTTACAACAGTGCAGCATGAATAAGAAAACATTTCTAGGTCACAAAACTCATCTAGTTCAGCTACCTGCCTTTGGCAATAACTTAGACAACTATAAACAGTACAAGAACAGAGCTGGTAGGAATGAGAACACAGGAACAATCTCCCATATTCAAGACCATTGCCTCTGCCCACTAAAGTAAGTAGGCTCACGGCTGTGACTAAAGCCTTTGGAGGTTTGAAAATCATTGTTCATACACAATCTAAATAATAAGGTAGGCACACAGGCATAGTGTATAAATATATGGCAAATTGTAATATTCTGTGGATATATATGGATGCATGTCTATTTGTGTTCTAACTAGCTTAGGAATCAGAGGTACTACCGTTTCTTGGAGAAAAACTATTCCATATTTAGCCCTGACCGGAGGATACACAGAGGCAAACAATTTGTTTGGGAAGTATAGAGGTTACTTGAGTATTCCCCTCTTCCTTAGGAGAAGCGTATGTCAAAGGCAACAGAAGTAATGATGCAGTATGTGGAAAACCTGAAAAGAACGTATGAAAAGGATCATGCTGAACTAATGGAGTTCAAGAAACTTGCCAATCAGAATTCTAGTAGGAGCTATGGTGCATCTGGTAAAAAAAAAAATTAAGTTTTTTTCTTGCCCCTTTACAAAGATTTGTTGGTGCTATTAATGATAAAAAGTGAAGAACTGTGAAGCCTGTTCACAAAGTTCTGTTCTACAGGAGTAGCTTCCAAAAAGGTACAGATCTAACAGTTCAAATATTTCATGTAAGACATACTTAGCGCTGTAGTGCAGTAATTTAAAGTCACTTTCACTTACCTAATTCTGATGAGATTCAGTGATGTGTTCATTGGCCTCTTGCACACATGGGTATCTTGCACAGTTTTTAATGCAACTACTTCTTAGATGACAAATGATGAAAAAAATGTCATTATTTAAACTGGGGTTTTCTTCAACCCTTTCTGAAACTGATATATTAGTATTTTCTTTTGAAAAAACTTGTATATGCAGGCAAATAGTGGGCTTTTGTCTGATCTCGGTAAAGATAGTAATAGTACAAGAACTATACGACAGATAAATATGCTGTCACTACAGATACTGCATAAAGATACTATATCTGTATTTGAAATACAAGCAAGGGCTCTATTAATATTATTTACAGATACTCATATAATCTAAGTATGTTCTTTGTTTACTGTTTTTATGCAGAAGATGGAGTACCTCGTGCATCTAGATCCATGTCTCTTACTGTTGGAAAGGTATTTCTACATTATAAAGAAAATTAAGTGAATATTTTATGTAGTGAAATTTTTTTGTCTACATACACTGACTTTTGTAGGTTGTGCTGAAATCACTGTGCTGGTAAATTTTCAGTATTGTTCATGGAATTTAGTGCAAGTGCTTTGTAATTTTAGATACGTGATTACGTAAGATTTTGTGGAGTAATGATAATGCTTACTATGAATCTGTAAGTAATAAAAGGCCTCATACATGTGCTCCAGAGAATGGCTTAGGTCCTGTGCTTTATTCTAGTTCCTCAATGAGGAAGCTAAACATTGGATCAAAACTTACGATATGGTTTGGGATTCCATCATTATACCATTCTCATTATCTTAAAAATCATGTCATGATGAGTGTGCCTTAGATGTAAACAGTTGTTTTTAAGTGGAGCTCATTTTTCACTTAGCATTACAATATCTTCTTTGGTTTGACAAAGTGTTCCAAGTGAGAGATGATCTCAGATTGTTTTCCCTTGACCAATTAATAACTTCAACATGACCAAAGTTCTGTTTCTGCAAAAAAATCCCAGTGTTGGGGACCAAGTTTATTACAAAACTTCCTAAAACAAGTGATTTGAGAGAGCCATGTCCCAGTGTGACCATTATGAAATTTGGTGGTTAGGGATATTATATTCAGTCTGCTATTTCTTTCCACATTTTTATTTGCTTTGGTCATAGTTCTTTATGTTTAGTTTATTCTTGCCACTTCTGAGTGCTGGATAGAAAGAACTAAAGCACAGAGCACACTGAGGGCAAGACTGGATTTCAGAATGAGAACTAGATAAGTTGAAGCAAAAGTACAGACAAGTACAAGTACAAGTAATAAAGGTGGGGGAGAAAGACTCCCCAAACACTAGAACGGACTGCAGACTTCCCAGCACAGCTTTTCAGGAGCACATTAGATAAGCCTCTGCCATTAATGAATAGTTATAGTTGGTTTTATGTAGAACCAAGATCATGTAGTAGGTGACACCCATATATATTTACTAAATCTGTGTTTAACTCCTTCTCTAAATATACCTAGTGCAGAATCTTGGAAGTTCTTGGGTATGCACTAATCTGAAGCTGTCAGATGAAGCTATAAGTGCTTGGATTTTGCTCCCAACTCTCCTTTCCCCCGGGCAACATAACCTACATCTTTACCACACCTATTAAACTGTACAATTGTTTTTCAGACTATCTTGCTGTATGATAGAAATAAAGAAAAATGTTGTTTCTCACAGAATATGCCTCGGAGGAGGGTCAGTGTTGCTGTTGTTCCCAAATTTAATTCCTTAAACATTCCTGGTCAGTCCCCAACAGCTTCACCTATACCTTCAATGCCATCCCTGGTAAGCAAACCTCACATTTTAAAGATTCTACTTTTTGTGGTTTTAAGAAGACATACTGTTAGTGCAATTTAGTTATTATGTACTCAGAGTCAGCTGTTTCAGAAACCAAGTGTGTTTGTTTACCATACTTAATTAGGATTTTTTTTAATTTAAATTTTCCATTGAAAACTCAGCTAACAAATTCATGTTCCTAAGATAATATGGAGAGAAGCAATACAGTAATTTTGCTGTTCAGTGGTCAATATATGAAGAAGAAAGGCCTCTCCTGGAAGAAGTAAGCAGAGTAGAAGGGAATGTGATGGAAAATTCATGATAGTCTGCAAGCCCGTTTTTTACCATGGTTAGTGGGAGTAATTTGGAAGCTGCATATTAAAGATACCTTGCTCATGGGTGCAGGAAGAAAACCTAAGCACCTCGTTGCCTTTGTCATTTTATTGAAGAATCCTTTGAAATTTATTAATGGATGTAACATTTATTGCTCTTTTTCTCTTAGTCTGAATCACCTAGTAACGGAAGGAGCAATCTAACATCTACTCCTGTTCTGCCAGCACTTTTAGAAAAGTGAGTTGTTGCTAGGTCAATTCATTACCTATTAAATCCTAGTATGAAATGAAAATGGTTTAATTTCTACTTTCCTTCTATTTTTCCTCCAAATGTAATACATTTCAATTGTGTTATTTTCTGTTTGTCTACTTTTTTTTTTCTCCTGGCAGTGGAAAGACTAATGGAGAACCTGACTGTGAAACCTCTACTTCTGTGCTAACACACAGTGGACTGGAAGAGATAAATCCTGAAACTAAAGCCAAGATAGAAGAAGCAGCATATAACAAAGGGTGGGAACAATTCATGGGTTTCAGCTGATTATTACTTTTGTCCAAGTTCTGCAACACTGCAGAACTGTGTTTTATTATATATCACAAAACATAAAGCTAATTTTTCATTACATAAGAACAAGCTTATACTGCATGCAAGACTAAGAAAAATGTTTTGTGTATTAAAGCTATCAGGAAGGCTTGAAGAAAACCAAAGAACTTCAGGAACTGAAGGAAGAAGATGAAGGGACACCAAAGGAAAGTCATGATGAACATGAAGAAAGTGATAATGAAGATGAGATAAAAAACCTGAAAAGCAGGTGAGGCAGTAGTATAATATGTCCATACAAGAGGAAACACTTTTTTTTCTACTTATGGTACCTAAGCAAGTGTTTTAGAGTATCATGTTGACATGTTTTCTTCCAGTCTAGAAGAGCACATTTGAAATAACAAATATTTCCACAGACAGGCCTATTCTGAGATAACATCGTTGCAAAATGCAAAACTTTTTATTTTGGTATTTCAAGTCAAATTGTATGTTGACATCAAGATGCTTCATCTTGATGGGTTTTGGGTGTGATTTGAGGTATAAAACATTCCATAGAAGCTCTTTAGATGACAGAAGTAAGCATGCACTGTCTCATGGAAGTTGTAGTTCAGGGATCTGATGCCCATATTTGTGCCACATGCCATTCCTGAAGGGTCTTCATGGGTGAGTCTTTCAGTACATCTGCAAGGTGAATGCAGATTAAGACAAGCTCCTCAGCTATGTTGGACTTGCTCTGATTTGGACAGGCATCTGAAAGCTATGTAGATGCAGCAGAATAGCATTATGCTGGAGATGGTGCACCATATACCTATGACATTCTCAAACTGAAAAGCTTAAGATAATAAATTTGCATATGATTAATATAGAACATTTTTCTTTTAATTTTGCAGCAGACTTGAAGTCATCATTAATTATTTACATATACTGTACCCCAAACTGTGTAAACACTGGAATGTGGTATGGCTTGTGGTGGCTGCAATAATCATTTTTGCTGTGGTGTTGGGAATCTACCATTTATACAACTCCTGTGATGAAAAATCAGAAGGACCTGAAGGGAAGGCCAGCTGTTCTGCTGCCCATCAAAATTCCTGGTGGAACTCAGGATTTCAACATGAGCAACACACTGAATAATAAAAGGAACAAGCATATATTTATGGTACCTGAGCAAGTATGCATATTAGAACACCATTTCCAAAGGTAGTGCTTATGGCTGTTAAATGTGATCTCTTAGACTAGCAAATTACTCCACACCATCAGGTTTGAGCATACATTGTGAACATGCCTTCCCAAAATGACACACTGATAAATAATCCCATCTGTCCTCTTGTAAATGACTGATGCAAATAAAGTAACATTGAGTCATGGTAAGGGTGGGCAGAAATCGGCAACCAGCAAAACTTTTAAAAGAGTGATTTGCATAGGATGTTGACATCTTTGCTGTAGTTTTGAAGAAAATCATAACCCCTCCAATTTCCATTAGTGCTTTATTTTGCATTTCCTGAATTTATTGGTGATTGTTGAAGAACTAATGGCATTTAGGTCATATGGGCTTTAAGAGTCCAATTAATTTCTTTATTCATGATTATTGAGCAGAAATAGAAGCTCTTCTGTGGAAGGTTAGAATTATATTATCAGACCAAATGCCTTGCTGATAATGTAATTTTATAAGATTAATTATCTGCAAGATTATTAAAATGGAATTCTAAGTATCTACATAAATGTCTTTTAAGATGCATACTTTAAAAGTGGGAGCACCACTTTTTTTTCAAATGGGATAAACACCAAATCCTAAAATGACATCAAGGTGGCACAGCTGGTATCACAAATAAATCTGGGAACTTCTGCTGTATCCAAGGGACATGCTTAGCAACAGATTTGTGTATGCCACTTGGAGTCAGTATTGGTTATAGCAAAAAGTACGTACTGTGTGGAAAATTACGTATCTTGTTCGAGCATGAAAAGTACAGCAGATTTGGACAGGAGAAACAATCTTCAATTATCTATTAGAAAAGGGGGGAAAAGATTAAACAGAAGTCTTCAAATCTCTGTATAAAGCTGGTCATACTAAGCAGACTCTGCCCTCCTGCTAACACAGGAAATAGATATCCTTTGAGATCTGCACCAGGAACACAGTTCTTCTTAGAGCCAAAACCCCATCGGTACCAGGACATCGAGCAGTGTTGACTTTGAAGAGGTCACTGCATGTTTTTAGTAGTTCATTTTCAGAACCTGATGCTATGTATGTAACTGTTCTGATGTGCTTTCAATGTTAAATTATCAGGTGATAATGAATCTTTTGCCCAGATTTTTCAACAGATGTGCCTATTTGGGAGATGGAGTTCTTAGACAAGAATGTAAAAGCCTGACGTTTTCAGACAAGCAAATTCAAAATGGTTAAACCATTATTTGTAATAAAATCCACACCACCCAGGGCTGAGACCAAAACGCATGTCACTTAAGATATACCACATGCACCTACTGAATGTCACTTCTGATTGAAGATGAACTCTGTTTGTCTTTCCATAGCTATATGCTCAACTCTAACCACAATACCAACATCAGTGTGACACTTGATTGCACTTGTCTTGCATTCCTCTGTTTCTGACTGAGTAACAGGTCTGTTTACCAACTGAGGCCTAAGTATGTTATGAAGTACTGTAATTTCAGTTCAGATACTGTTAGTATTCTCTTCTTTTCTTTCGGTGTAAACACTGAACCTCAAGCTAACTATGAAAGAAAACAAGTTACTAACTCAGTCAGAAATTTAATTCACATTTCTGGCACTAGTGGCAGATATCCTGCTGGTGAATTTTGTTTGTTACCTCTTTAGACATGTCTCTTAAGAGATATTTATATAATGGAAAAAGAAAATAAAAATTATAAATAAATAAATAAAAATTTAAAAGCTGACCACTACCACTTAGTGGTAGGTCTATAAGCAGTTGTGAGGTTAGTTCTTAATTTAAAGTATATATTGTTGAGGAATAGTGTGCTTAAGGAAGTTCAAAAAGGATAGTAGGAAAGTGTCATTTGGTCTAAAATTGTAATTGGCAAAGTATAAGACAGCAGAAGGTTTCTTGCAAATTACTTGGTATGTGTATGATTCAGTTGGAATATCTGACTAGGGGGACATTTCATGTACTTTCAGGGTTTGAAGAAGCTTGTCAGTTTTCTTTGAATACTTTATTAAAATCATCTTTTTTGATTTAATATTCTTTATAAATAGCACTGATAATTTCATAAGGCAATAAAAATTGAAAGGAAATAGTCCTGAAAATTCAGACTTCTCTATGCCAAAAATTATAGGACATATTTGATTATGTGATTGTGGAAATGTTGGGCTGCAGTGAGAAAAGTTATTAACAGTGCTTATAATCTAATTAATTTGCTCTTATTTACATCTGCACCAATGTGGGTTCAACACTTTAAGTATGTGTAGATGGCTATTGATATGAACAGAATTCTTGAACTCCTCAATGTTACTCGTGCTAAGTTTTGACATTTTTGGTCAGTGAGTGAACAAGGACTCCATCCTCTCTTGAAATTCATCACACTGAGTTTTTATGAACATAGCACACAAGAGTGAATTTCCAAAAAAGTTGTACTGATTTGAACTGAACTACTTGCACATCTAAGACAAGTACAATTTAGCCATAAAGTTATTAATTGTTGTGAAGAATGAATTGAAACAGGCAAGACATTTTAACAGGGATGGAAAGATGAAGATAAAGTTTGTTTTTAAAAGAATTGTTGTTCTTTTTATAACTACTTTGAGCAAACTGTTCACTAAAAATAATGAACCACAATGACTAACAGCACATTAAATATTTCTGCTTATATTTTTCAGTTAGTTGATGAAGACACCTTTTTTAATAGGAAACTAGACTGAGCTCAGAAACTACTCTAAATGTAATTTTATCTGTTGGATGTTAGTTTGCTTTGTCTGGGGAAAAAACCAAACACAAACAACAAAAAAAACCAACCTCTTCTGTGTTCAAAGATCACATCAGATAACCAGAAATAGATCTATTATTTATGCTGTTAACACTGAAATAGTTTTCTTGAGGTGCAATATTTATTTTTCTGCTTTAACAAGACACCCTTATTGTTTTTCCTGCACAGCACAGATGTTTCTAGTAAGAGGAATTTTTAAAGGGCACTATTTTTGTGTATCGTATTTAAATTTGTAATATTGTAAGATTTTGCACAAGTGTGCTGGTATTGTACTGTATAGTATCACATACTTGAGTTTTGAAATAAAAGTACGGTTTCAAAGTCCTCAATGTTGCAACTTTAAGGGTTTGGTTTTTGCATACGCTCTGTCTGCATACAAATGGCTATGTTCTTATGAAATACCTCCTGCTTAATGTGCCATGTTACACATACCAAAGATCTTGTTCTTAGTCTTTCACTTCTTCAGGAAAATTATGTAGAAGCGGCAAGCAAAACCCATGTTTCAAAAGAGAAAGTGTAAGCAGAGTAATCACAGCCATTCCCTAGAAACAAGATGAGAGAGGAAACAAATCCTGGTGAGAGTTTAACTCCTGCTTCGGAGGAAGGCAACCTGTCACTGAGGATGATGAACACGGAAAACCACAATAGAAATCTATAACCATAGGAGATCAAGTGAAAGGTTAGGATTCTTTATTTGCTTGGTGTTCTTGTAGGCTTGGGAGGTCTGGGACACCTGAGCTCTGTGGAGAGATGAATTGACAGACCAGCAGGAAGGTGACAACCATCAGTTTCCACAAAGAACAATGCTATTTCTGAATTTCTGATGGTCTCTGTCAAGGAGAAAATCTTTGGGACAGTGACAACCTTGAAGTGAATTACTGTTACCAGGAAAAGTATTTTCCACAGAAACTTCTTTTTTAAAAACTTGTTTCCTCTCCTGTTGTTCAGATTTCAAGGCTTCTTTCCAAATGACTTTAGGGAACAGTTAAGTCTGTTCTCCCATAGCAGAAGTTTTCTGTTTAGCAGTCCTCATCAGCATTTTAGAGCATGCTAGCATGAGATGCTGTTGGTCCAATGATAATTAAAATTCAGTATAAGGCTGCTGGGTTTTTTTCACTTTACATGTTATGATGAAGACCCATAAACAGGTTAAAGACCTTTTGTACTGTTACAGTCCAGGTAAGTGATCTTCCACGAAGTTTTGGAACAGCTGAAATATGAAAACAAAAAAACAGACAAAAATAAAATTTTATTTCAGTCTCACTTCATCAATCTAAAATTATTTTCTCTGTCTCCTAATCTGTAGTTTGCTCTTACAAAACCATATGAAGGAGCTTATATTTTTGTTTGGTGTTAAAAAGGTGTTTATCTCATTTTTCCAGCTAAAACCCCTAATAAACATCAGTAGTATGGATGGAGTTTGATTCAAGAAATTTTGCTGAAGTGAAGATAATAGGCACAATGTGTTAAAATTTGGAAGGAAAATTATCATGCAATTAAAAATGTCAGAAGCCCAGCTTTTGATTGATTTTCATGGTAGGAAATACTTAGCAGTTCCATTTTCATATCCATTTCCAACAGGAAAAGAAGTGATAGGTTTACACTACAGTACAGGTAAGTCAGTTTAGACTAGGGAATACCTTTTAACAGTAAAGGACAGTGCAGCACTGGAATAGAGTATATGAGGAAATGTTAGGAATTTTTCACTGGAAGCCTTTAAGAACAGGTTAGACAAACATCTGTCACGAATAACATAAACACAGGTGATTATACGGACAGTAAAGGGAAATAGCTGATCTTCTGAACTCCATTCCTTCTCTGTGTTTGTTGAAATCTCTGTAAAAACAATTGATTCTTTGCTAAGACTTTGTGAAGGTTTTCTAAGTTACAGCCATGAAGATCATCTGTGTTTTGAATCAGTTTGTTGGAATCACTGTTTGTTGGAAAGTAGCAGTGATGGGACTGGCTCCCACCTCTGTCCTTCCAGACTCGCAAGGAGTCCCATTATGATAGTGTATCTCCAACTCTGCTGAAAACTAGGTATCGTATTATCTCTATGTTATGGTACATACTTTGCCTTGGAACTCCAAGGTGAAGGAATGTAAAAGTAGTAAATCAAGACAAATAGGATAGTGGGGGATGTATGTTTTTTTTTAATTCAAAAAGAAAAACCCTGCCTGGCATGCTGCGATACAGTAGAGAATTCATTTTATTTACCAGATGAATAGACAACATGAGTAAAAAGCTGTTAATCAGTGAAACAGGAAAAAATAGCAAAAGAAAAACTTCTTTTAAAGTATTTACTGACTTGTAAGTCTAACAGTCTTATCTCCCTTCCTCAGCTGTGTTTTCTGAGTCAGCAGTAGTTAAATTTTCCAGCAAGCCCTACATGAAAGAAAGTATAAAGGGTGATTAGGGATTTCCAGGCAGTGACCTCACCTTTGAGTGGGACAATCAATGCATTTGCTCTGACATTCTTTCTATGAAGCAGTGCAGTGACAGCTGAAGTTGCTTTCAAGAAGTCATCTCAAAGGTGGCTTGACAGCATCCAATATCTTAACTTTTCTTAGCACAGGAGACCTTGAATTTCTTAATTTTCCTAGTTGGTGACAATGGCATCTTATTTTGGAGTTACCTCAGCAGTGTTTTTCATCTGGGTTATGACATTTATGGCTCAAAATTACTATATAGCAGGTATGTAAAGTCCCATTTTTAAAAGTCTCTTAAATGAAAAGAAAAAAGTACTTGGGAAAAAGTAGCTAGAACTGCAAACAAAAATGGGGGGAAGGGAGTGTGTGTAAATGTGTTTCTAACCCAGGAAACCACAGGATTTTGAGAATACAGTGCAGTGAAAACTACTCTAGCATATAGGGGAACTTTCATTGTTAGTCTAATCTAATTACTGTCTAAATACTATAGCATAACTGTCTAAATGTTTGTTTAAAGCTTTGGGATTGCATTTAGCATTCAGTTAAGATCTATTGAAATGTGATTTTATTTTGTATTATTTAAAATACCACAGTGAACAGCATTGTACAATCCTCAGAGTGTAATACACATATGAAAACAGTTCTGTGTGTCTGTAGCCAAATGCTGTCCTTAATGTGAAGTGTTTTGCTCTAATTTGGCACTACCCTGATGCTCTCTTGATTTGCAGCTTTGAAGAAAATGTGTGGCATGGATCTCATAGTTCATCTCCATGGCAGTCATGCCTATCTCTTGTAAATACTGTACAAAAGTTCCTATTTTGTATAAACTTATCTGAAAAAAATAACATAGGGAACTGCCAACATCAGCCTTATCATGCAATTCTTAAATAACCCTTCTTCCTCAACCATTGTTATATGTATCTATTTTTTAAATCAGGGTCATATAATACCCTTCTTCTCTGTGTTACTGAAATTCAAATGTCTTCTCCTTCAAATTCCAGAATCAACACAACCTATTCTTGTTGCAGTAGCTGCTGGGATATCTGCAGCTACTAGATGCATGTTAGATGTTTCCAGATGTTTTGCTGTAATTTGCAAAAAGTAGATACTCGTTCTACCTATGTAAAGGAACATACACCATTGTGGCAGACAATTGATTTTCTTATCTACTGAGAGGTTTATGAAGGAAACGTGGACTGAGCAAATTAAATAGTCAAGTCTGTTGAAATTGCACAGGACTGGAGTACCTAACAACAGTAATTTCCTCCAGCAATCCCAGCCACTGAATAATTTTCATGAAGGAAATGGAGAGCTTGAGTTTTAAGACTATTCCTTCTAGTTGTTAGGACCCCCTTGAAGTACCAACTCATGCACTCGCTGCCCATTGGTCCTAGAACTCCAGTCAAGGTCACAGTTGATCTCCAGCTGTGTCTTTGAGGTGTGTTGTAGCGTGCCCTCACACCTCCTACAGTGACTTACTGACTGGGTTTCATGGATGGACTCAGTTCTCAGGTTGCAGGTAGCCTTGTCTCCAGGATGGGCTTCAGGCATGTGTTATAGGTATATATTCTGCTTTTCCAAATGGAGTTTCTGTGTGAACTGTGTCTGACTCATTGTCTTGCTCTACATGGGACTGGCAGTGAAACCTGCTGCTGTCACCACTGCGGTCCTGTTCAGGTGCTGTGGGATTGTACCCTGGTCAGTGAGTGTACTGTCCTGCCTATACTGTGGTCACTGCATCCTCTTTTCTTGTAGAACAGCCTCATTCTTTCTGCTCCCTGACATCAGCAGCCAAAGGAAGCTCTATCAGACTGAAGTCTTGGCAGAAGGCAAAGAGATGGAAACAACAGCTTCCCCAAAAAAGCAAGAAGAGAACTAATGCACACTAAAGCAAATACCCGTAGTTTACAAAAACTGAATAGTTTTCTTCCTGTCCAATGACAACTTTGTCTTGTTGTGACAATCTTCTGTCTAGATTTTCCCGCCTTTCTCATTAAACCAGATTTTTCCATGTAAGACCCAAACACTGAGGTGAATGTCCTATTATTAGCAGGCTATCTAAATAGAGCAAAGCTTAAAGTGCAACTATATGCAGCTTGCAAGTTAATATGCTTCTAAAGGATTGGTCATCTTTAGAACAGAGTTCAGAGGCAATTTAAGAACTGATTAAAAGACTTGAAGAAGCTACTGTTCTCTTTCTAGATTTCTTCCTCACACTGCAAAACCATCTGGAATTTAAATTGAAGCTGATAACTATTCCAAAATATTTTTTACTTCACCATTTTGTTTTAAAAGACTTAGGAGTTCTAAAGTACAACTTCGGTTCATGTCCTAGTCACTTATCTTTTAAGACTTAATTTCCTTATACTGAATTTTTATATTATGGTATGTATTTACCATTCAATTCTCACATAGTCTAGAATAGAATAGAATAGGAATTGGAATAGAATAGATGGTTTCAGCTGGAAGAGACCTAAAATTATCATCGAGTTCACTTGCCTGCCCAATTAAGGGCTGACCAAAAGTTAAAGCATGTTGTTAAAAGCATTGTCCAAATGTCTCTTAAGCACCATCAGGTGTTACACATTGGCCATCTCTCAAGGAACCTGTTCTTGTGAAGACATAGAGGATATTCTGGAAGACAGGCTGGCTCAAAAGAAGAAATTTGACAATGTGAATCATCTTCACACTGGGACTACCTTGTATAGGCTTGAGGTCCTTGATGCATACACACACATTACTTTTTTCTCATCATGGGGAAATCATAACGTTCTCATTCTGAATTTGTTAACCCCCTTTTCAGTATTTTTTTAAATATTTGAAGATGACCTAGAGAATCATATGGAAATGCACTGGTGTGGTCTTCATTTTGTTTGCTTCTTTTGAATGATCTCAAAACATAAAGCATCTTACAGGTAGGTGCTCCTCAGTTAACACTCAGCATGTTTTACATCTGTTAGGCTGTCATAGTTGTTATTAGGCAAATGCAATTTAGACTAGGATGAGAGGAAATGGCCTCAAGTTGTACTAGGGGAAGTATAGATTGGATATTTGAAGGAACTTCTTCACTGGAAGGGTTCTCAAACACTGGAATAGGCTCCTCAGGGAGGTGGTTGAACCACCATCCCTGGAACTGTTTCAAAGACACATAGATGGTGGTGGTGGTACTAAGAGTTAGATAATGGTTGGCCTTGATCATCTTAAAGGTCTTTCCAAACTGAAATGATTCTATTAACCTTCACTAAGCAACAAGGCTTTGCTGCATCCTCCTGTAATATGTTTGGGTTTCTCTTACCCTGAGGGCAGGGGCTGCATTCAAACATAGTTTGGCTATGGAGGCTGCCCAAGTGTTCAGTGGCTCACTCACCATGTGACTGTGTCCACCCCATACTAGGAAGTACTAATGGCAGGCCACAGCCTCTACTGCTGCTGAGAAAAATGGACCTATTTCAGTGATCGCTCTACCAAACATTTATGTCCAGTTAAACTAAACATAAGGAGAGCAGAGATACATCTTTTCCCAGAAACCATTTCCCCCCACACCCAGTAAAGGCATGAGTGAAAAGCCTGCCTTTCTTTTAACACTCCACAAAAGCTTAGTCATCTTTTTATCCCCTTCTCATCACAGGAGTTGTTTGGCTGCTAGCTCTATGTTTTCATTCATAAAATTCAATCTAACCTCTGTTGCTAAGAAGTCATCTGGTGAGTTTTCAAGCATCATCCTGCCTTGAGAGTTTGTGTATTCTCTGCATTCTGATATATAATTTTTGATGAAGTATTCATTAGTGTACAAATCTGGGGAGCACATGGTCTGAAAAGCATACTGAGCAAGGAAGTAACACCTGAGGTTGTTGGCTGTCTGAAATGCTTGCAGTGAAATGCTGAAATGCATAATTTCATGTGGCAATTACTGCACATAACTCAAAAACTAAGGAATCTTCTTTCCAGTCTATGCTTCCAGTGAAATATGGAAGCAAAACAGAAATATCCTTTCTCTTGTCTGAGCCAGACCCTGAATTCTGTCCTATGTCCTTAACATAGGTTAAGAAAGTAGAGCAGGTGTATTCAGACCTAAACTATTCAATTCCTGGTGTAGATGTCATGACCGGTAAGCCAGATGTAGCTATCTGAAACAGCTGGATAAACTGCCTGAATGGGGAGAAGTGTCATAAATTCACCCAACCTATCCTCTCTTACCCTCCTGCCTGCCAAGCACTCAGTGGCTTAGGGGTGGACGCATCATGCCAGTCTTAAAAAAAAAAAAAAATTAAGAGGAAAAACATTAATAATCATAAAACCATTACTGGAATATTACTTCCATGAAAAAATGCATATAATACCTTTGATAGAACTCATCAGTTGGTAAAAGTGGTGTACTGACAGAATCAGTGCCTGAGTAAAACTGCTAGTTTTGTCATTTAGATTTAAAACAAGTTAAAAACCCTGTCTGATTAGTCTTCCCATTTTGTATGAGTAAGTATGACAAGTAACAGTGTCTTTAGTAAGAAACTGACTCCAGGTAATGACTGAGATGCCAAATGTATATACATTCAGTCTAAGAACCAAAATTCTTGACATTCTGCTTTATTGTGTTGAGAAAATATGTTCTATTTTTGCAGTGTCTTTTCTGCCACAAACTAGGTTTTTTTCCTACTATCCTCAAGCTAGAAACCTTTACCAACATTCAATTCAGTTGAATGTGATCTTAAATTCTTCATGAGGAATAAATGTTAATATCCAAACACTAACCTTGAACATTTATGTCTAAATTACAGGTTCCATTCTTTCACCTTGCAGGATCACAGGTGTAGGAATTTATCTTGAGGAGAAAGTGAATTTCTCAGAAGCAAATAGTGCATGCAATCAACTGAATCTACAACTGGCGAGTAAAGACCAAGTTGAAAAGGCTTTGAATCATGGTTTTGAAACCTGCAGGTATATAACATCAGTTAATGTTTCATCACCTTTAAGTGTATGCCTTTACACATATCTGAGGCTTTTTACAAATCTAATATTTAAAAGACTGATGCTTTTTATTGTAGCTATGGATGGGTGAAAGATGGATTTGTTGTCATTCCGAGGATAACATCCAATAAGAAATGTGGTAAGGGCAACATTGGACTAGTGCAATGGAATGCTGAACCCTTTAAAACATTTAAGGTCTACTGCTTCAATTCCTCAGGTATGTAAGCATGAGAACTACATTTTTTTTTTGTGTTTTGATTTGGGCTTTTTTTTTTTTTTTTGGATTTGCGTGCTGAGTGAGTTCTTATAATTTGTTGGCCCTTTCTCCCCCAGTTTTAAATGTTGTCAAGCTATACTTAACTCTTTAGGGGGGAAAAAAACTTCAAAGAAATACAAAAAGTCAGTTCAGACAACCCAACTTAATTTGGTGCTACCAGGAAAGCATTTGAAAAAGAGTTGTTTTTATTGTTCTGTAATGTCAGCACAATGCTCTTGATATGTTTTGATTATTTAGGCATGTTAATTTGAAAGATAGTGCATTGAATCTTTAACCAGGATGTCTGTGTATGGTGTGTTTTCTTGCAAAAAGACCAAGAGTGGGGCACTTCTGCAAAATCTAATGTTTTTTTGATAATAGGAAATACGATATAGAGTTAGCAAGGAATTCCAAATTGCTTGCTTTGTTTAACTCAAAAAATGTATACTGTTACAGTATGTGAAGGAAGTTGAGCTTGCTGAATGGTTTAAAATATAACTCAAAGTAATGTATATTTAACACTGGGATGATTCTGCATTTCTTTATTTTCATTGTCAAATTGTTGCCTGTTCTATACATTTCTTAGCAAAAATATTTGGCAAAAAGCTCATTCTGACAATTTTCTTTGTGCCAAAGAAATGGCAAAATCACTTGAAAACTGTAGCAGAAAAAGTAAAGCTCCTGCTGCTTTGCTTTTTACTCTGTGAATGTAACTGCGTCATCAGATTTCCCATGGGCATTCATTTGGAGAATGGTACACACGTCGTTTCTCACATTTTCACAGGAGCATGAGTCAGAACTTAACTCTTCCATTTGCATACAGAAGTCCACTTGCACTGATGGTTTTATATAGATGACATTCACATCATTTAAATGACTTCATTTCTGAGTATTCCTGACCCCCATTAGAACTGTATCACTTTATCTCGCACTGGTGCCTGGTTTACCTCCAAGTTTTATGGGCTATGTTTGTTTCCAGGAAATCAAAGTAGCATTTTAAATATCAATAGTACATGCATATGTTTTGAACATATACATAATATAATAGAAATATTTTTGAATGTTGGATCTGCAGTTTAATCTCCTGCTCTGCAGGAGGCCATTTTTGTTTCTGAATGCATTTCAGAAGGAATCTTGTCATTGGTATGCAATTATAAAATGAGTGCCACACTTGCTGAAAAAAAATGTTTAACTATGTGTGTAATGATTAGAGGTGTGTAATCTCAGTTGTAGCCATGTTTGAAATGGGTATGCCTGGTATGGGTAAGGCTCTTGTGAATAACAGTTTCCACAAGGGAATGTCTGAGGAACAATTTCAATAATTACAGGTATATTGTAAGTACAAAACTAACATCCAACACAACTCTTACATATTTCTTTTCCCTTCTGCAGATGTTCAGATTAATTCATGTAAACCAGATCCAACCTCAACCATATCACCTTCATCAAGTGCATCAATGGAATTAACTACATATTCAGGCTCCGATGAGACTGAGAACATCACAGGAGTACCCAATATGACTGAGTCAGAACAGCCCATGAAAAACCAAAAATTTCGTGTGATCTGTGTAACTGAAACTATATTGCCAACAGAGGGGACCACTAAAGAAATGCCAGAGAAAGACTCAGTGACTGACTCTTCTAACAACACTTCCCATGCTGCCTTTAAAAATGATGCCATTGTCTTTGGAGGTAAAGGCCACATATGGCAGCTATTGAATCAAAAAGGCCAGTTGCATAGATATAAATACTAAAACTGTTTACTATTTTTGTTTGCTATTCCAGTATCCATTTTGAAATAGCTGAACCTGGGAGCAGAATAGGAGTGTTATGTTTTGCAAAAGCCAAAATTATAATAAAGCAGAGGATTTTAAAACAAAGTTAAATTAAGATCTTATTTTACATTTTTTGATAATATTTTAATATAAAATGATGGAAGTTTATTCTGGTTAATGTGATTGGAGTCGTAAATTTCTGAGAAAGTCTTAGCTAACACCATGTGCTCAGAGCAATGGAAGGTTCAGCAGGCTCCTAAAAACAAAAGCCAAGGAACTTTGAAGGAGAATTGCTGTTCTCCAAATATGGAGGTGGTGTAAGATACAAGGTGTGAATAAGAAATCCTAACACACAGAAGCTAAGAAATAGACTAAATATGAGGAAAAGCATTTTTACCATAAGGAAGCTAATCACAAAATGTGTTCTTCAGGCAGGCTGTAAAAACTACCCAATAAGCAGATCAGGTCAGGGATTGCCTAAATATCAAGTTTAGGCTCTCTTTTAAAAATCTAGCAGAAGTAACTAAATTTTTGAGATTCCTAATGCCTCTGCTCTTCAGTTGATGTGTATGTACCTCTTACACTAGGCTGTTTTTAGAAGAGTCTGGATTTATGCTCATGAGCCTTCAGACAGTCAGAATTAAATACATACAAAAACTCTGTGCTCACCTCATTTTTTTTCTCTAGGTATTCCCACTGCACTTCTTGTACTAGCAGTCATCTTCTTCATTATTTCAGTTGTTCTATCAGTCTGCTATATCAAAAAGTAAGTTTTTGTTTGCTTTTGTTTTGTTTTTTCTCTTGGACTGCATTAACTCCTAGAGTACAACTAGTGAATATTAAAATATATAGCTAAAGAGCAGAGAAGTAAGGATAATGACTTAACAGCATTAATGACTAAACCCCATTGTTATGCAGATAAAGTTTGTTGTTGCTGTTGCCATTGCCTGCTTTAGAAAAGGAACCAAACCCAAATATTGCCTATTTCTGATTAGTCAGTCATGCCTAATGTGCCAAAATAGCAACACTGAAGTGTGCATCTGTTTGTATATAAGCCTGTTTATGCAGTTTCATTCTTTTTTTTTTCCATGACACACTCAAGGTAAATGTTTTTATTCCTGGACTATGATTGTGTCCAGAAAAAAAAAATCTTTGAGCTCATTTGTCATGCACAAAGATCTTCAACACAGTGTGTCATTAAATCAAAAAGTTGTGTGCACTTCTCACATCCTAGCCCAGACAGATTTATCAGTATGTACCACAAATCCTGAATACACATTGTCTGTTTAAAAAACCAAAAACAACAAAACCCCACCAAAATATTTATTTTAAAAGCACACTGCTTGAAAAAGCACAATGATCTAGCATGGCACTCTAGAAAGTTAATTCTAGGTATTTTTCACTTTATTTCTTGTGAGTGACACTACCAAACTACATCAGTGTTTCTGTTTTACTATCTTATTTTTTCTATTTAAAGGTACAAAAAAACCTTCCCATTTTCAAAGAAGAATCAACAAAAAGAAATGGTTGAAACTACTGCTCTCAAAGAGACTAATTCAAATGACAAAACACCTGAGAAGGAAACAAAGAATAATGGAAAAAATGTAGAAGAGTCTAAAACCAAGCCTGAGGCCACAGTAAAATGTCTAGAAGCAGAAGTGTAAGGGGAAGAATGTACACTTCTTGACAGAAATATAAAATGCAGAACTTAGCAATGCTTTTAAACATGGGTGATTGTAAATACTCATGAATTCTCTCTATCTTTACATTTAAAAAAAATAATTTCATCTTTAGTCATGAATGGTCTTGCAGAAGAACATGGTATCTTATTTACTTGAAATAATGAAAACTCCATATTACTCTTTTTTCATCTTTAATGAAGAATTAGGAATATGCTACTAATTATATGCAGTGTGTTAACTATGTCCACAGAATTCAGATCAGTATGTAATGAAATGGCATTTTTTTAACTGGCTGGAGGATGTCTGCTAAATTAATGTCCATAAGAAAATTATGATACTGTAGCTCTTCCTCATGTAGATTAGTTTATTTCTATTAAGCAAGGGTATACTGGTTTTTAAAAGTTTGTTTACAAGCAAAAGAACTTATTCTGTTTACAAGCAAAAGAACTAAATCTGTTTACATGGGAGTAAGAAATCAAAGGATCAATCCACTGTTGTTCAGATACCCAAGGAAGGGTACACAGATGCTGATATTTGTATATATATAGAGCAATTGATAATTTTCTTAGATATCTGCATCCTATCATAATAGTTTTATTTATTAAACCCTATATCATTCTTCTGCACCAGATATTTGACAGGGAAAAAAAAACCAGCCTTGAACTGTATCTCAACAGTTATATTTAAAATCTCTTGTGTATATTTAAGTGTGGCTTTCATAACAGACATCTCCAGTAGTATGGGGCATTTACAATTCATAAAAATTCATTAAAAATATAAAGTATGGTAGACACAGCTGTCTGGAAAATTTATTTTCATGAACTGTCTCACAGTAAAAAGACCTCATGTAACCTTAAAGCTAAAGAAGTAATTAGTTGTTTATAAAAGAAGAACACTAGCAATTTATGAAACATTTTATTGAATAAATGGTTTGGATAACTCATTTTTGAATGTGAAGCTGATTGGTACAGCAAGAGAACTTTCTTTTTTGATCAACCTGCTTGAAAAACATACCGTTAAATAAAATAGCAATAGAACTGCTTACCTATATTGTGGTTTTTACAGTATAGGATACTGGTTACGAACTTTCATATTTTTGATTCACGGAAATCTAAAAATTGCCCAGACAGGGAGTTGTAGTGTATTGCTAATAGCATACTTAAGAGATTCTCTCTGTTGTTTTTTGTTTTCTTTTTACTTTTTTCTGCATAGCAGAGAAGTATTTCATGTCTCTGAGAGTTTGAAATGTGTTGATATGCAGTCCACCACTGCCCTTAAAGCTACACTACTGCAGAAAGACTCTGATTCACTACAGCTCTAAAAAGCACTAAGTTCAGATGCCTATCAACGTAATTTCAGCAAAAAAATGTGGAATAGAGAAAAGCACTAGATACAGCCTTCCCATTCAGTTAAGTAATTATCTTATAAAATACTGCAGTAATGCCATGTGGCTCTCCTGGCACCCTGACTGAAAGCATTCTTTGCCATGTGAGCAGTGACAGTAGACAGAGGAAATAAGGCCATCAGTAAGGGCCACAGCCAGAACTTGTCATGATGGTGTCAGAATAGCAAATGGGCTTAAGGATGCAGGCAATGATAGTGGATTTCAAGTGACTTTTTAACTTTTTTTATGACATACTAAAATTTCCCTTGCACCTTAGAGATTAGAAATTACCTGTTTCTCTATTCTTTGGCCCTCCACCAGGAGATAATTACCTATCACTTATCTTGCTCTCCTACAGCTATGTCTCTATTTCACAGGTATCAACTTCCTTTTCTCTCAGCTTGTCTCCTTCACACCCAAAGAAATGTGGAAAATTGTTCTCTAGTTCCACTCTAGCTGAAAGTTTGTTGCCTCTGGTTTAGATCTAAATAAGGGTGTTTTTCTTCCCCTGAAGTGTTTACTTTCTAAAAAAATCTCTATGAGATGTGACCTTAACCCATAAATGCCTTATCATGTACCTTAAAAACTCAGATAGCTTTCATCCTGACCTTAACAGTGACATCTGGTCAACGCAGCATTTGATCTGCCCATCCTTTCTACTACACAATTTATGCCTCCACAATAAGGCTAAAAGGAGCCTGTTACGCTGTCTTGTGTAATAAAAGCGGCTATAAGTACTAATCAACAAGTACTGTATTTGATATTGTCGGTGTATAATGAGTACTACTCACATTCAAACTGGAAATTACAAAATGTTCTTGTTTAATAGAAGTGCAAGGGATGTACCACTACAGAGCAAACAGGAAACAATTTTTTCAGTTCTAGACAGAAAGTGTCAAAAAAACAAACCAGTAACTGGGAGCAGCAGAGACTGAAGAGAAATCATTGTTTCTGACTTTTCTCAAGTGTTGTGCTATTTTTTGTAACACATTCTCAACAGCTGAAACATTTCTTGATGTCTCAGAAATTGCATTATGCTCGAGTATCTTGACCAAATAATTAATTCCGCCTAGCAGGAGATCACAGTTTGTATTAATCATTTGACAGTAACAGTAGTCAGATTCCCACACTGAGGCTACAGATGTTTGCTGACCTTAGGCAAAAGGCGTGGTTGACCTGCAGGAAATACAGTGAAGTTCCCAGTCTAGCCCAATCCCCGTCTGAAACATAGAGGTGCCTTTATCGTGGGAAGTACGTGTGTCTGTGTGAACAGAAGTGGGCAGGAAGAGGAAGTACTACTCCTTTTCTCCTCTTTAAAAAAAAAAAAAAAAAAAATCATAGACTCTAGAATTAAACCTTTTAGCATCAGGATGTGGATGACCTAGAAGACGTTTTAGGATTACTGTTCCTAAATGCCTGTTATGAATATAGCTTATTTATAACAATGGCTTGCTATCATTCATGGGTGTTGGTCTTTTTTTGTAAGAGGGTTAGTGAGCATTGACCTTTGCCACATCCATTCAGCTCCCACATCCTCCACCCAGACCCGGTGCCCTCTTCTTTCCCCGGCCGTTGTGGCAGAGTAGGCGGTGTTCTGCACCACCAGGTCCTGACCTGTGATGATCCCACCAAGGCAGGCACCCAGACTCCATTAAGTATCATTTAAATGTCTATTTATTACAGCTAACAGAAAGAGTAACAGTAATAACAGTAATCTTTTGTCTCTTCAGGGCGCTGGGAACCCTGAGCGGCGCAGCATCGAGTGGGCACCTGCTTAGGGTGCAGCAAGGCGCGCATGCGGACACTCAAGCTATGACAGGAGTTTTCTCAGAGCCACTCCGTACATCATTCCCACTGCAGCAACGATCTCAGCCCAGTCGACCGCCGGAAGCCGCCTGTGCGGAGGGCTAGCACTAGCCCCACCAGCACCGCCCATCTGGCCCTGCCCTGCCCCGCCCCGGCAGTGCTGGCGGGCGCCCTCCGGCCCAGGCCCGGCGTCCGCCGTGTCCCAGCAACAGTGCGACTCGCGCGTGGCGTCACCGAGCCGCGCCGGGAGCCAGAGTCACCGCCCGTGCGCCTGCGCCGCTCGCCGACGGCCGGGGCGCGCGGGGGAGCGGCCTCGCTCCGGTCCCCGTCGGGCGGCGAGGAACAGAATGTCGGGGCATTGGGGTGAGGTTGCTAGCGGGATACCTTCGTCCGCGGCCCCGCAGGGGCTGGCGCGCAACCTGGAGTAATGGCGCCCTGAGGGCTGCGCAAGGCCTGGGCCCAGGGAAGCCTCTAGTTGCGGGCGCTCTGAACCAAGCCCGGCCGCCCGGGCCCCTGCGCCGGGCCTGGCTTGCAGCGTCTATCAGGGCGGGAAAGGTCGAGCGGCGGCTCCCCATGGGCACGGCTGGGGGCGGGGGAGTGGGCTATGCCCCGCCCCGTCGGGCGGTGCGGCAGTGACGCAGCCGATCTACTGTGCGCGGCCTGGCTGGGGTGCGGCCGGTGGTGGTGGTTTAAAGGTGGAGGGCGGGCAGTCGTTGGGGTCTGGCCGTGAGGCGCCTTGCTGGCTGTGAGGGAGAAGGCTGGTGTCATGTCCCATTTACTTGTGGGTAGTTTTGTCTGGGTCTGAGCCTGACGAATATGCAAAAGGAAACGCTTCTGCGAACGTCTTTGCAGGCTGTTTTTTTGTCCAGACTTGTGTGTGACAGTGTGACGTTGCTAGTTCAGCAGATTCACACGCCGCACAGAGGTGAAGGCTTATGCTGCGGGGAGGTTGTGCTTCCAGTGTTACCTTCTGGGTGTGTGCTCACCAAACGCAGGGTCAGAGAACCAAAGAAGAGATGATTGGAGGGTGTCTCAGAAGGAAAAAAGGGATTAGAGTGGGAACGCATCTGAGAATTGAAATTGGTGAAAATTCCAACACTAAATTGGAAGTTCGTGCTCTTGTGTGAAGTACTGACATAGTTTGTAGAATGCTGTGCTGTGAACTCACTTTATGTGTGCTGTGTTTACTGCGGCAAGGTCTGCACATCTCTAGACCATGTTCCTGGACAGTTTTATCCTCTAATGTAGCTATACATACATTCAGGATGTGTTTGTAATGCACCTGGCATCAGATTATTCCATATTTAAATGAAGATTGATATTCTGCAATTAGCTTCCTATTGCAGACCTCTGTTTGTTAGAAGTCTTAGTGTAAGACTGCTGGTTTGCTTTACAAGTGACAAACGATGCAGATAGATTTGCATGCCTGTGCTATTTCAAGATAAGAGCCAAGGGAAATTTTGAGGGAGTGTCGAATGAGAGAGATCAATGGGAGGAGATTAATAAAGACTCAGAAGGAATAGGATAGATAGAGATCCTTATGCATGCTTTTGGGGAAAACATACAAGTGTGAAGGAAGGGTGAAAAAGGTTGAAATTGGAGAGGTTTGAGCAAGTCATGTAATTCAGCCTAAAGTTGACTGGGTTATTCAGATGAGGAGATTTCTGTATCTCTTTATAATGATGTGGATTCCTTGGTTTACTAGTTTAAGAATGCTGTGAGAGTACTTTTGATCTGACAATCTGATGTAAGAAAGCTAATTCCTATTGTAATGTCTGTGTACAGACAGACATTGGTATGCTTATTTGTAGAATTCTGACTTTCATATGCACAAATATTTAGGAAAAAGCAAGGAGTGTCATGTAAATTACCATTGTCATTTAAAGATTTTCATTCCATTTGATGTATTTTTATGTCTGTGTTGGAGTTGCTGAAAAATCTGTGAAAAAATTATCTCTAAATGTCAAGTATTGCTGTAAGCAAAATCATACCTTTTTTCGTAAGTTTTTAATGCCACATTCCAGTCTCTTCTAAGTGTTCTGTTTTGTTTCTGGTTTGACTGTTCCAGTTGTGTTCCTGTAGAATTAGATGGGTTAGTGGGTAGCTAAGCTCTTAACACTACAAGAAAATTGGGAGAGTAGCCATTATAAAACATAGAAATGTAACTCTCTAAAATATTTTTAGCAGAGACTCTACAAGTGAATGAGAACTTCTTTCAACGGAACTGAGGTGAACTTCACCATGGGTCAACAAATTTCAAATCACACACAAACTGTAATTAACAAGTTACCAGAAAAAGTAGCAAAGCATGCCTCTTTGGTTCAAGAAAGTGGTTTCCTAACGTATGAAGAGTTTCTGGGAAGAGTAGCTGAACTTAATGATGTGTAAGCCTTGCTTTGTTTCCTTTTTTCATGTTTTACAGAGACCTTGTATGCAATATATTCTCCTGTGCTCGCTAAGCCAGAACTGGCCATCTGGTTTTCACATGTTTCCTTCAGTTCTTAAAGTTTCTATAAAGGTGCAACTCTGCTTCTTTTCTGCCCATCACTTTTGGTAAGAAGCAGCAATACAAGCCCCGTAAAGATGATACAGCTACACTAGGAAGCTATTGACTGAAACAGAAATGTTTGAGACCATCTCTCTCACCTCTGGACACACAGTGCTGTTCTGTATTAAAGATGAGATGTGCCTCATCTGAAATGAGTGATTAAGATAATCCCAAACTAAAGGCTGCATAAATAATATTTTTTTCTAGATGTCCTTTTATTCGACTGCTAGATAGGCAGTAAACCAAAACTAACAAAAAAGTGAAGTTGCCATTTTTACCTGGTGTTTATGGTACAAAATAATATGAAGTGGAAAAGTACATGCTGAAAAGGGGCTCTGTAGTGTGTGGATTTTGCTAGTGTTTGATGTTTAATGTGAATTTGTATTTGATTTAGAAATTGTCTGTAGAGTGTCATATTTTTATGAATGACCTTCAGGAAACAGCTCTCATTTGGGTAGACACATGAAAAGATTTTGCAGAACATTACTTCATTTTACCTGAGAATCTTAAGTATATCTCATTATAATTAACTCCAAAGTATTGTTGTTCAAATTTTTAAAAATTTCTTTACAGTGTTTGCTTCAACCTTGATGTAGCATAGTGAGATGCTGGAACAGGTTGCCCAGGGAGGTGGTGGAGACCTCATCCCTGGAGGTTTTTAAGGCCAGGCTGGATGTAGCTCTGAGCAACCTGATCTAGTGTGAGGTGTTCTTGCCCATGGGAGAAGGGTTGGAACTAGATGATCCTTGAGGTCCCTTCCAACCCTAACAATTCTATGATTCTGTGATTCTTCTGATTCTTATGGAATAGACCGTTGTGTCTGTGTTACATTGAAAAAACAAATACAAACCCAAAAACCCCTCAGTGTCACCTGAAGCTTTCACCTGACTGCTTCATTATCAATATATACTAACAAAAATCTGCCTCATCTGCATGTGCTGGTACTTGCATGTTTTTTTAAAATACATGGTAAGGAAATAACCTTTTTATATTGGAGCACAAGATTGTATGGTTACTGTAATAAACAGTGAAAGTATGTATAAATGAAAATGTCCAGAAAAAAACAGTTGATGCTGGATCAAAAGATTTGTACATC
This sequence comes from Indicator indicator, assembly GCF_027791375.1. NCBI lineage: Eukaryota > Metazoa > Chordata > Aves > Piciformes > Indicatoridae > Indicator > Indicator indicator. The sequence goes on from NC_072030.1 coordinate 9,395,871, forward strand.
ATTTTCTGAAATTGTTCAATTTAAATTGAACTGTGGATTTTTTATTTAATAACAAAAAGGTCATTACCCTTTAATTTCATGTCTTTGGGCAGTATTGATAAAGTCTCTTTAAGGGTAAGATCACAGAGCTGAGCAGTAAGTAATATCACATTGGCTGAGGTTCCTGATCTTTGCATGTCTGGCAGATGATGTACAACTGATATTCCTTTATTTCAGTACTGCAAAGTTGGCTTCTGGACAAGACAAACATCTCTTATTTGAAGTGCAGCCTGGTTCTGATTCTTCTGCTTTCTGGAAGGTGGTCGTTCGGATAATATGTACTAAAGTAAGATTGTGGAGAATTTTCATTTGGGGGGCATTGTCTACAGATATTTGAGGACTGTTGCTTTTACTGTTGAAATTAAAATACTTGCTCCATATATTTTGAGTGTATTTTGCTACATGTGATTGTTCAAGGATACTATTTGACATAAATCAAGTCTATATTCTAAGTTCTGCAAAAAGCAGGTTAACAACAACATTTCATAGCTAAGTTTAAGGGACTGATATCTTCCAGTGGAGTACTTAGAGCCCGTTAATTACAAATTCATATAATTTCTGAGCACAGGCCATGATAATAGTACAACAAACTGGGAACTACATAATTTGATAGTAGTAGAAGTTAGGCAGCAATTGCAAGTGCTATTAGTTGAGCTAGTGTAAATATTCTGATTCCTTAGAAAACTGATTTAAAAGTTAAATGTTTAACTTAATTTGAGGACTATGATGAAACTTAGTAAGTTTGGTCTTTTAATGTGGATATTTTGAGCAATGTCAAATAGAAATCTGATATGTAATTGTAAACAATTCTTCTATGTTAAGATTAACAAAACGACTGGCATTGTGGAAGCTTCCAGAATCTTGAACTTGTATCAGTTCATTCAACTATACAAAGACATTACGAGTCAAGCAGCAGGAGTTCTTGCACAGAGTGGTACTTCAGAAGAAGCTGCTGAGAACTTGATGTCTATGTCATCTTGTCAGGCCAGCTTGTGGATGGGAAGGTATTTTAGTATACTCTAGCTTCTGACCATAGTTACAATATTGAAGTTTTGGATGCTTTGTGTCAAACCTGAACTACAAACACTTAATGATCAAAACTGCATGTACTTGGCAAGATGCAGAATTTGTATCATCACAGAGATGAATAGCACACCTTCTCTTGTACCAAAAGAGCTGTGTTGTACTTGGGTGAAACTGTTTGTGCTACCATAATTCAGCATCAGAACAATAATTTTAATGATAATTTCCCATATAGACATGGTATGTGTTGAATCTTCTGAATAAGGAAAAAAGAGGAAATGGAATCAATTGCAGCTACAAATCTAGGGGGGTTGACAGTGTTTGTTTAAACAGATTTTGTTATTGTTCCACTTAAACTTTCTCTTCCTCTTACATTCTGGCATGTGAAAGTTCCCATCTGTTGCCACTAGGAACTCATCATGATAGTAATAATTCAGCTTTTAAGACTGGAAAAATGTGAACTGTCTCACACATGTTGACATCCTGCTTTGTTAACTAGAGGAAAAGCACAAGGCTGAGGTCAACACCTGCAATAACTTCAGTGCAGACTGAATGTAACAGCAAGAAACTTGTCACCCTTTCCCTGTGTGGAAATGTTTCTACCAGTAATTCCTTAGTTTTAACATTCTGAATGAATGATTCATTTTTGAGTGAGGTAGAGATAGGTTTAACAAGAAAAAGTAGTAAATATATAGTTCTTTATATCAACCAGTGAAGAGCTGGTAGCCAGGTATTTTAGCAAAACGAGTGGCTGAACTAGTCAACTGTCTTCTAGACTGTCATACTCCAGCTGTTAAAACGAGAGAGATCCACTCTCTGTTGCCATTCACTGGCATTTTGATGGCACACAAAATTATTGAACATTCATTCTAGTAATGATCCTCTTGTTACGCATGTTTTCACATAGGAGATAAACTGATAGGGATTTGGCCATTATGGAGTACTTCAGCCTGACAAGGGGTGGAAGGAGGGCAGATGTTTCTGTTCTTTTGCCCAGTCACATGATATGTGAGTTACAACTTCTCACGTTTTCTTGGTGGTATGAAAAAGGATTTGCATAACCCTTTGCAACACCAAAAGCACCACACAGCACGACAAATAAATGTGTATTCTAACTTTGTTTAGTTCATGTGCTGCTGGTTTTTGGTAGCTTGAAGCTGACCTAGGCTGGGATAATGTAACTCGGCCATTCACAATATTGCACGTTCCTTTCAGATAGGTACAGGTGTTCTTTCTGTCTGTCACTAATTATTAAAATGTAGTAACTAGTGTAGTTACTAGGGCAGAAATATAAGGCTTACTAGTTATGCAGGAGAAAATACTCTATTCTCTTCTGCAGGGTTAAACAGTTGACAGATGAAGAGGAATGTTGCATCTGCATGGATGGGCGTGCTGATTTAATCTTGCCATGTGCTCACAATTTCTGCCAGAAATGCATTGATAAATGGTAATGTGTATTAAATTGTCGTCTTTATTTTATAGCATGTACTGGTTACCTGACATGTTTCAGTGTTGTCTGGACAGATTCCTTAGTTCCCACATGCTAATGTCTGAAGATACTAGCTAGCTAATGCACATATGATACATAATAGGCTTGAGTAAAACCAGACTACAGCTGAAGAGAAAACATCTGAAAAATTTTACTTTGGAAAAAGTGATGTGTCTGTGTTTAGCCCATATTTGGGGCTAAACTGTAGCTCTATCACTGGACGATCCTCCTGCCCCCAAGAGAGGGGAACTGGGAAAAGGAGAGAAAACATTTAATGAACCAGCCAAACTAATCCAAATATAAAGTATACAAAGTCATACTCAGCCTACTGAATGTGTAGTGATCACAGTAAACAGGAATACAGTCCTCAGGAACAGGAGAAGGGAAGAACCCAAGCAGAAAACCTCCACCTCTTCCAGTAAGCTTTCACCTTTATACTGAGCATGATGTTTGTGGTCTGGGAACCTGTGAACCAGCTTGGATCAGCTGCACCAGCTGACTCAAAACTGCACATGGCCTGCAGCCAATGAGTGGCCTAGGATTGTGTCCCAGCAAATCCAGGGCAAGATTTGAATGTAGTTTTTAGCATTTCTCTTGTAATTTCTTATCTCTCTTTTGGTAAAATGAAATTATTGTGTTCTTGCTTTAAAACTAGAGAACACGGGGTATATGGTAGAGCAGGCATGTCATGCTTCACAAAATCTCATTAAAAGCTTTTTTTTAAAGGAAAAAACCAATAGTTTGTAAGACTGTGGAAATGGGAAGGTAAGGTGGTCTGTCATACCTCTTATTTGGGAAATAACTATCAGAGGGTTTTTTTTGCCATATATCATGCTTTCATTTGAAATAGCATACATTTTACTAATCAAAATATATGAGACTTTTTCAGAAAGATTTCAACAGCAACGTCTTCATATCATGTATCTTAAAATAGCTTCATTGTCAAGCTTCATAGTAGACTGAACAGTTTTCAGCTTCTACACTGTCTGATACACCAGTTGTTGGAAAACAGAGAGAAGAATTACTTTCTGGAGGAGTGTAGCTCTTCTCTGGCCATTCAGAGTACCTACAGGGATTAGGCCATTGTTCTGGCAGTCTAGCATGAGGTGATAGATACTCTTAAGTTAAAGGCTGGTTTTTTACTAGTAACAGAAAATTATTTTAAGTCATGTAAATCTGTGAATAAGAACTTGTTTTGTGGCTTTGTCAAAGGCTTACCAAGGAGCAAGCTTTTCAGAGCACAGTGTTCCCGCAAGGAAAAAACTTAGTAAAAAGTACTAGATCTAAATGTAACAAATCACTTTTCTGGGGAAATATGTTAACATGTATCAGAAACACAGGGTTTAGTCCAGTGACTGTGGTAGAGAACAGATTATGTTCTACGTTGGTTAATCTGTCAGCCAAACTCCTAAATTCCAGTTATACCATTCTGGTATTCAGTTTTTACAGTTCATCTCTTATTAACCTAGGCACATAATAGAGGCTCTTAGCTCAGAAGCATAATCGTTTGTGACCACTGAGATGGTCCCTCAGGACCCTATCCTCTTTTGTCAACTTTTTCTGTCTGTATCGGAAGCTTATGGGGACTTGTTTCTAAAGTATCTCAGCTGAATGTCTAAAGACAGGGAGAATTAACTTAAGCCATGGATTTCGATTTAAAATTTCTGAACAGGTAGCTAGAAGCATTCTGTTTAACCTGAATAAACTTGATTACAAGGAACGTTACTCCAAATGTATCAATCAAAGAATAGAGCTACATTCAAAATCATTGGCCACTCTTCCTCACAAAGAAAAAATTTTCAGACAAATATTTAGGTGGTCTAATCCAGTTAACCTGATTGTTCTTGAAGTTTGTGCTGAGTTGTGCATTGTTTTTTTTTCATTTGAAGGCTCTTTTGGCTATTTTTTAGCCAGGAAGAGACCATCAATGAAAAATACACATTTCTTTGACTTCCTAACAGGAGTGATCGTCACAGAAGCTGTCCTGTTTGCCGTCGGCAAGTGACTGGGGCAAGTGATTCTTGGGTGGTCTCAGATGCACCTACAGAAGATGATGTTGCTACTTATATACTTAACATGGTAGATGAGGCGGGCCAGCCTCACAGACCCTGACACTGGCCAAGAAGTTGATGGTAGCAGAAGCACCTGAAGCTTTCCTTTCCATGAACATCTCTTTTTACCTCTCGCTGCCATTTTTCCACAGTCTGTCTGTTCTTGGCTGCTGTGAATCTATGCTGCTCTTTTATAACACGGGGTGTATGGGCTAGTGTATGTGTGTGCAGTCTTCATTATTAATCTACACTTCCAGTAAACTCTTTGGTCATTAACAAAGTTTATTATAACAATAACTTTTGATATTAGTTAACAATTCAACATGAAGCAATTTATAACAGCACAACTACAACTGCTGACTGCTATTTGAACATCACAGTGTACTGCTACAGAAGATGAACTATGTCAAATGGCTTGACCTCACAGTTCTTACCCTTAAAACCACTCCCTTTTAATTTCATGATAAATGTGAATAAAGATTATGAGTTATCACTACTGATTATTAATTTTACTACTGAAATGTGATGATGTCCCACTGCCTGTATTTTAGTAGCCAGTTATTGCTGCTTTTAGTGTTTACAGATACTGATTTCAGTCTGATCTGAGTTTTATTATTATTTTAAATCTGTTCTGGAGAGTGTAGGCAGCTCTGGAAATGTACTTGTGCACTTCTCTTTATTCTTGCAACAAGATTATTTCTTAGAAGGCTTTTTAAATATGGTATTTGGCACAGTTGACTTAGCCTAGACACATTAAACAGTTTCATACACAGTTCTAAAAAAACGTAAATCAGTTTCTTCATAGTTTTTTGATCAAGAAGAGCCACAGTTATTTTTAAACATTAGGCATATCTGAAGAGAATGACTTTATTTGAATTAGCAGTTAAAGCATGCGTTAGTCTGATGCTGTGGTTTTATTTTCTCTTGAGTTTTTGAAGTGATGAAATCAGTTATGCAAAGGTATCAGATGAAAAGGTATGCTAAGCATTACATATGGTGATAATCTAAGTAAGGGTGCTATGCTTTATATCTGTAAGTGCAATAAGCTTTCATGTAGCAGAGATAAACTTAGTAATGTTGCTTGCAGTGAGATGTGCATGTGACAGCTTGAGGAAAAAGGGGTTTCAACTGAAGTGCAACAGTATATTTCTGTTTAGCAGAGTAAAATCTCTAAAGAGCTGAGTTTAGACAGTCTAAAATAAATTGTTAGTATTCAGGAAACCCATCATAAGCCTCCTCTGCATAAATAGTATTTTGGAAGTCAACTGCTATTGTAGAGTTAATTTTTTTTAATATATATGTTAACAAATACTGCTCTTTTAATTTGAGGCTATTGAGAAATACTCCTGTGTAGCATATGAGGGAGTATCAGCATAAAACTTGCTTACTATAAGGTTGCATTTTTAATTACCTTGTTAAAATGCTTGTTAAAATTCAAGGATGCCATAAGGTTAAGGCCTTTTACCACAGAGAGGTTCAGAACTAAAAGGCCTGTGAACACTTAGATTAGCACATTGGGGTATTTTTATTAATTTGCTACAAAATAATTCAATTACATTGGAAAACAGACCTTGGGAGTTTCTCTGTTATACTTCTATTTCTTGAGGAATGTGCATAGCATATAGCACCCATTTGAGCTTGGCTTAAGACACAATTTGTCGTAGACATCAAAACGGATAAGCAATGTACTATTCTTGTGTGTATCATCTAAAAGCCAGTGTAGCCTATTGTGTAAATTTCTATTTATCCATTGAAAAAATCCACTTATGAGTATATAGCTTCAAACTATTTTTTTCCCTTTGTTAATCCTTCCATATCAATGAGATATACTTTAGAAAATGTATGGACTGTTTGGTTGCATAAAGTCAATTGGTATTTGGGCTGAAGATTAAGGAATTTTCCACTAAATTATTTGCAAGTATTCCTGATCAAAGACCAGTTTGAGTTCTTTTTGCTGTTTGAGCTTGCATTAGTCCATGTTCAGAACTTTAAACTAACCTCTGAATTTTTTAGAATTTTTATATCACTGGAACAGGAAGAGCATCTAAATTAAAGCTGCAAGCTAACTTTATTTTTCAAGTATTTCAAGAATTATACTTCTGAGATTTTATAAGTTGACTTTCTGCTGTGAACTTACATGAACTTCATAAAGTGTAATTTTGTAATGATGCAAACAGGTTGTTAATTGCAGCAATTACTGCAAAAATTACTTAAATAGTGAAAAGTGAACTTTGTAATCTGTACAGCTTTTTTAATTAAGTTGCTGTAATTCACACTGTAGGTACTGTAATGTGTGCCTTGTAAAATATATGTACTGTATGTTATATGGGATAATAGGTACATTAATACTGAAAAGCTAGTAATTTGCTAATGTTTGGTATTGCCTAGTCTGAATTGCTTCATTTAGCAAACAGTTTTGGAAAGGGAATCACATTGCCAGGGGCATAGCAATAGATTCCAGAAGCTAGACCTTGAAAATGTGAATCACTACAAATAGCTGTTGATGGGGGGCATTATAAAATACTAAACTTCCTTGTGTTAGGTGAAGATTTATTACAGGTTTAATGTGAAATTGTAATTTAAGCATTCTAGATTCGTATTAATAGCTAAGGACATTTCAGTATATTAAACTTTATGTATAAATTGTGCAATAAAGTTACTTTGGAAGGAATGCAAACGTTCTTTTAAGGTTAAGAAAACTCTTCGCTTTAATACCACAAAAGTCTGAAAAAAAAGAATTTTAATCTAAATACAATTCTGTTGTGTTGGAAGCACAAATATTGGAAATAGGAATGTGTAACTTGCTGATAAGCATCTAAGTCTGAACCAAACACTGCTACTGAGTGAAGGCCCAGCTGTCCATGTTTGGTGATGAGATCAAAACAGGGATGTTGGCTGAGGCTAGGTGTGGCATTTGAATGCCTTTGAGCTTCTTATCACAGCAGTTAGCTGTTCCAGGCAGAAGGTGACTTCTTCTCCTGGCAGAAGACAGCAAGCTTCAAAGGTGGTGAAGAAATGTTTGTGCCCCCAAAAAGCCCACTTAGTGATACAGCTACGGTCCCACCCCTATGCTTTACACAATAGAAACCCAAGGTATCAATGTTAGCCCTTTTGGAACCCAAGTTGTGGGCCAGAATTTTGTCATCCTCACCCTTCCCAGAAGAGATACCCTTTCAGTAGCTGTGTCCTCAGCGCTACCCGGTGTATTTTGTCCTGGGTAATAACACCAGTAATTATGAGTTGCATTTTCTTACAGCTGTAATTAGTGCATCTGACTGCTAAATGCAAGCAAACCTGCAGCAAAACTGGGCTGTTTGTGTATCTGGTGTTGAACCTGTAACAACCTACCCTAAGTGGCATCCCTATTAAGAGATAATTCCAGCTGCCCCTAGCCCCCTAATCTCCGAGGACTCTGCTAGAACATAAGGGTGTTCATCTTTTACTAAATTTACCCCCACTTTACACAACACATTTATAGGTGGTTATAAGTATCCGTTATGAGTCAAATGTCTTCTGCAATTTAAAGTGCGCTATCAAGAAGGTAGCTTAAATGCAGCTCTGAAAAAAGACCAAGTACATGCTCTGATTCTTCTGTTTATCTTCTGTCAAAACAAATTCTGCAGAATGTTCTGCAGGGATGGGAAGAATTAAACAAACAAACAAACTCAGCTCGTTAAAAGGACAGTATTCAGGAGCAGGCTTCTTCAGGGAAAGGGTTTGGTTTGGTTTGGTTGCTTTTTTCCAGAGAAGCGTGACTTACTTTTTTCCCAAGTTATTCCACCATATTTCTGATAGCATTCTTAAGCTTTAAAATACTGCAGTATTCTTGACAGATTTTTCCTGGTTTAAAAAAATAATCGAAGTATATAATTAATGTAACTGTCTCCTCTGTCTAGTTACTTCGTTTGTCTGTTTGGATCTTTTGAAGCCAAGTGAGAAATGGGAGAGGAATTCATTAACAGATCAAGAAATTAAAATTGGCAAACTTACCAGTTGACAGACACAGCAGGAGGTAGGTGTACTTGAGGAACTAACAAATATGTGTATTTACTAAGTTTCAAATTTAGATACCCTATTAATTTATTGTGCATGTTTTTTTAGTGAGAAATGTCTTTTTCAACTTCTAGAGCTTTCCTTTGAAGATAATTCTGTATAAAATGATAAAGGCTTTCTACTCCATACTCATTGCAGTTCTGGAAACACAAAGATCTCTGTGGTATAGGTTTGAACTAAACTGTTAAATTCCACCCCTATGTGGCTGCATGTCCCAAATGCATTGTTTTTCAAAGGGAACATCTTAGCTAGGGTTCTCTGTGTTCTGTGTCCCACTGAATCCTGAACAGTAGCCTCCTCAGGGAGCCTTAAAGGTGCTTGACATACATGAGCTGCATTAACCTGTCTGGCCTTAATTCCTGACACTGTGTATGCATTTTTTATTTTTGTATTCACTAAATACACATGCTGTGTTCTGGAAGTAATTATGTTGTGACTAATATTACAGTAAAGAATTACTTTGTTTTCTGTTGTTAAAGCATTCTTGAATATAACTTTCCATAAGGTTTTATCCTCACTTGCTTCAAGTGAGTGAATGCAATTCTTCTTTTGCATAAATGTATCTTAAAATTTAGTAAGTTCAAAACTGGATTTTTTTGGGGTGTGTGTGATTTATTCAGATGTCTGGTTCTACAGCCTAAAATTTATCATATGGCAACATAATCTTTAAGGACCAAACATTCTTTTCCTGTTGCTACATGTAGCTGAGATTAACTTGCGTAGCTCAGCTTTCTTTTCCAGTAACCACAGTGTATGATCATCACCAGATGTTGTGTTTTGCTGTTAACTGGCCATATTATGTCTGTGAGGGACTTGACAACACATTCTATTTTTGTATCTGAGCTGGCAAGATGTTAATTAGCAATGATTGCTTACCTCACTAACCTAGCTATCCAGATTAAAACATTCAACACTGAAATTAAAAAGTATTACCAGATCCATGGACTTGGATGGAACTTTGCCCAGTGTGCATCTGGTAGAATCCAACAGGTAATTAAATGAGCAGTCTTCTTTGGTTCAAGTTGCTACTTAAAAATACAAGGTGTTTTCATGAATTCACCTTAAATTTGTCAGAAACCTGCCCTTTTGGAATTTGATTGCATGTGGAACAAGGTAGGGTTCCACTAATGCGGTTCCAACTTGCTTCAATAGATCTTTCAGACAGTGTTTTCCCTGTGAGATGATACCCATTAGTCTTGATTACTGAATTAGCAGTGTTGGCATCTCACTATTATATATACTGCTCTCTATGCTGCTGAATATTGATATTTAGTGCTTTGAGAGGCGTGGGGGAGAAATACAGACTCTTCAGTTACAAATTAATCTGTACTCTAGTGCTTCCTAAGTGCTGCTTGTAGAGAAACAAAGGGTTTGTGTACAGAGAGAGATGTTTTTAATCTTCATCTAAAAATCCTTATTACATTTCCTACCAAAGAAAGCAATTTGCCATCTTGACTGTAGCTGACGGTCTATGTTGATATTAACTATTTCTTTCACTTTATCACTTGTTGGCTTTAGTTGCCTTGCTTTTGTCAGTTAAAGCTGTTCTGTGTGCTGTTTAAATTTATTTCAGTAGTGATTGTCTGAACTACTTTCTTAATCCCAGATTCAGGTGTTTTGACTCTCAATTTAGTATCAAGATAAGTCTTCAGGACCAGAAAGAGGTGCTACATGCCCTACTCTGGTTCCCAGTTTGAATGAGCAGGGAACCAGTGAGACAGTAGAGGCAGCCCTACTGTTAAGTCCTACTTCAGAACTTAATGCCAAGTCTTCTGTTGGCACAAATCTGAACAGTGCTTTCCAGTAACACTGAATTGCTCTAAGTCAGCTAAGCCTTTAGCTCTTGCTCCTAAATATTGTTTATTATCCTTCTTAATCTCCACTGCTTTTTCCAGCTTTCATGCTGTGGTTGTCCTTAATTTTGGTTTAATCTTCTGTACTAACAGTTTAATTGGCATAGGTTTTCAGTTCTTCTCAGATTCAGAGACCTTGACCAGATACGGTTTTACTGAAAAGTATACAGACACAACCCCCCTAAGCATATTTTTATATTGTATTTATTAGTGTAATATTTAATGCTTTCACAAGACGCAAAAGATAAACATAATTTAACCCAGGCACAGAAAGAAAAAGCAATTTTACAAACATCCTTCCCTGCACCCACCTTTTTCAGAATTAGATTCTAGCTAAGCAAACAGAAAGGATTTAGGCACAAATAAAGAACGGTGATACAAGAAAGTAAAGGGTGAGGAAAAAAAAGTTGTATTATCCAGTGGCAGAGCAAATGCCTTAAGTTTGCTAAATAACAGAGTAGAAGAGCATCACTAGAAATTGTTCAGATGTTGTAGCAATCAAATAACCATGATTAACCATTTTAGGTCAAAGTGTAAAATGCTCTGAGCTAACAGATTTAATAACAGACTTGAATAACGTTTGAACCTTAACACCAATGAGATTATGAGAAAATAGGATATTCTTCCACTCTGAAGCAATATTCACCCCAACTACCAGCTACGAGGATGTTCCAAGCTGTGGTGTAACCAGGCCTGATCTCAGCACTGTTGGGGGTAGAGGGGCAGGAAATCAGCAGCTGCCTTGTCTTGCATTGGAGTTAATATGTACAACAATAATTCAGGTATTGGTAACGCTTCATCACTGAGCCTGTCCTTCATTGCACACATATCCTAAGACTGCAAGTTATTTTGAACAGCCATATGTTAGAACAAAAGTGCAACTGTAGTAAAGAAGCTGAAGAACAGAGCTTTAGAATCAATAACTTTTGCATAGCTAAAAGATGAACAAAACAGATGTAATAGTGGAAGCTTGAAAGGATCTTGGTTTCCCTAAATATAAGACTATTAGCTCAATTCATCTTCAGAAGCAGCATATAGGGAAGCACAGAAAGCAGAACTTGTGGTCTTGGCCACTGGTGTGTTACTGTCAAAATCATCAGCTGAATATTCAAATCCAGTTATTTTTTTTTCTTTGATAAGAGCTACAGATACATTAGAACCTGATGGTTTTGAGGTAAGGAAAGCTAAAAAGGTATTAAACATACATAAATTTTGTATAACATTAAGAAAACTAAGAACAACAAAAGCCACAGCAATCTTCAGGTGAAATGACACAAGTAAAGCAGTGTTTATCAGATAAAAGTATTTAAATTCTTCAAGCATGTTGGTTATTTAACCTGGGTGCAGGCACTTTCCTCAGGTAAATAATGTTATGTTGATAATTTATTACTGAGTTGTACTAAGACAACAAGATGTCCACATTTTATGTAGCTAAAATGCTTAAACCACTGTTTTCAGGCTCCATCCTAAGAAAATTACACTTGCCAAGCCTGTTAATGCATTGTATGAGCTGCTAAAGTTTGTAACAGTGAGATCAGTAGGTATTGTTAAGAACTTTGGACAAGAGGTATCATAGGGCTGAGCAGCACAGCACTGTTTCACATGATTTTTAGCTACACAAGGAATACAACATCTAGCACTCACTAGTTGAACACTGCAGACAGTAGGCTAGGTCACCGAAGAGCTAAAGTCAAGTCTCCCACCATCGGTCTGCAGCCTTATTTTGGATGAAAGTCTGCAGTTGCTGCAGATCCCTTTGTGACACTGACTTCGTGTAATGCTGACTGGATGGCCCAAACTCTGCTCCTGTGCCTGGATCTCCCTCAGAGCAGCCTTACTGCCAGGCTGCTTCCTAAGGGTCCTTAGATTTAATCTCTCCTACAGGGCTCCTGCAGGGCTACACGACTATTAGAGGTGATAGGGAATTCCTCTTCCTTTATTTGGTGCTACTTCCCTGCAATCACCATTCAGGACAGCAGGTACTATTTAATAAAGGGTCCTTATAGATATTGCTCTGAACTGTCATAGCCTGAGGAGAGTGTGTGTGCCTTCAGGGCGTTTATACATTTATGCCATTAATGAGTTGTTGGGTACTGGTGATGTCACCGAAGCTACATCTGAGGGATTTACAAGGGAAGTGACACTGATCAGCTCTTGAAAAGGAAGGATGTATGTGCCCAACCCCTGGGAGAGAGGCCTTGGCCTAAGAAATATAGATGGCACAATACATCTGATGTAGTAAAACATGCATGGTTCTAGGTCTAGTGAGGCTTGACTGGCTAGTATTCACTGTCTGCTTTTTATGCACTAATTCTGAATTACTGATCTAAGATGCCTACTCTCCTGAGGAAATCTATTATACACCCAGGTCTCTAACCATGGACTCAAGATCCTAGCTGAAGGACCAGGCCTTCAAATTAAGTAGTGCAGTGTTGGACTTACATGCATCAACATCCCCTTCTGTCCCTACCCTCAAAACCTTTTTTGGTGTGAAACTACATGCAGCTTCTACAATACACAGATGCTATCTTGGTTTTATCTTTAATCCTTTCTGAATGAGTGGAACTGTGTCTTATGAATGATCAAAGAGAAAAAAGGTTGAAAGTGCTAAATGTTCCCATAGCTGTATTTTACTAGCCCCTCCATGATAACTAAAAAGTTGAACATGACGTGAAACGACACATTTTAAGTGGGCTAGCTTCTGTATAAATAGCCAGTTTGACATCTCACTCAACTCTAATTGACTAAAATACAAACTAACAAATGTGTAAAAAGATGTCAGAAGTAGGACCAGAACCCAGGTCTGGACTTTCTACCACTGACTGATAAGAACACTTCCTTTGTTCAAGTAAAAAATTTCTTTTCATGCAACCAAGATTATCTGCATAAATTTCCAAGTAATTTGAACTGGCATGTTGACATAATCCCATTACAAAGCAATAAAAAAAGTGCTCTCAACTTCCAAGGCAAAGTTCTCATGATATTAGAATCTCTTAAAATGTACAATAGCGATGATCTTGACAGCATGTTTTCTGTTTACTAAATTAAAAAGCATTTATCTGCTGTTCTTCAGACATCCTACATGCCAACAGGAAGTAATTAATTAGTGACTAAACAAGACTACCAATTGTGGTTTTTCTTGTTTTCCAGTGTAACTGCTGAAACACAAAGATAAAAACTCCGTCAGAACACCTTCCAGAATGAAAGGGTAGCCTCAAAAGTATGCACCCCATACAAATTGCTAATGAATAAAGGATTTAACTTAGAATTGCTAAGTGCTTTGATTGCTGCTGAGACTAGCAGGACGAATCCAGGTGCATGTGTACAGGCAGCATCTGCAGATGTTTCACAGATGCACCATCAGTATTCTCCATTGTTTTCAAAGCTACAATATAGTACACAGCTGAGACAGTGTGACACAAGTATTACATGATTCTGAGTTTGCATTTATTTACAGCAATCTTACAAAGCCTTGTGTTTGTAGAAACTGAAATTTACTGCATGAGAATAATGCAGTAAGAGAGAGCAGTAAATGCTGTTTACCTTCCATAGATAACTCTGTTTTTCTGGATACTGTTCAGTTGTCTTGGTAGCATCAAAGACAGACAACTTGGTGTTAATTAGCCACTTACCCTGCTTAGGAGTGAAATCTTCTGATTTCTTTGAGGCTAACTACTTTGACAAAGTAGATATCTCTTCTGTTTTCATAGCATCAGACAGGAAGCTAAGTTCATTGCACAGTGTCTCATACCTGAAGGCCATCCGGATCTGTGCAACATTTGTCTTTCGAATGTCATTTCCCTCAGGCCCTTCTTTACAGTAATTCACCCCTAAGAATTTCTGCTTTTCCTGTGAATGGGATTAAACATGAAAAGAAAGAAGTCAGTTCAGCAACTTTGATTTATTGTATAATTAAGTATTAGTTAGTTGAACAACTCCAGTGCAAGTGTAAAGAGCTTCAACCAGCTGGCCACTGAACTTTACCTCAACCCACCACAGAGTCTTAACCAGCTTTAGAGATTTTAAGGCCAAGGTTTTATATATAAAATTGCTCAGTAATGCGCTCACTCTGATTTGCTAAGCCCTTTGTGCTAGTCCTCAGTCTTCACTACTTCATCTTTGATGTGAGTTCAAAAAGAGGCTTAGATTTCTTTTGTTAGGTCAACCTTGCACAAGAGAAAAATGAGTAGCTGCCACTACAAAACATTGCTAGAAACACCAGCTCCTCGAGATGAATGTTTGAAAGAGAAAGTAAGAGCAGATGCTCTAAAATAAGTCAGAGAAAGCCATGGTGTATAGAATTTTGAAGTCAAAAGGGAATTTAGTCTAGCCTGACTGCCTGTCTAAACCAGAATATTTTCTGTAGTACTACCAAGGAAAAACAGGTCTTGCTTATAATAGCTAGTTTGTTTTTACTCAGTGCAAGACAGTAAAAGGATATTACCTAAATAATTAAAGGTTTGGGACAGAAGGCAGAACTGACTATAAACAGGCACCTAGTGTTTCTACATGTTTTGGGAATTCCAAAACAAAGCTAATGAGGAGAAATTTAATGCTAATTCTTTTTTAAAATGTAAGATTGCAGAGTAGATAGTTTGTGAATATTTCTGGAAAAGAGGATAGGGATGTGCACAAATACATCACATAATATGGAATTTTCATACTATGGACAGTTTCTGCTTGCCCTGAAGAGAGATTTGTGTTCAGCCATAATTACCTTATCTGACAATCCACTCTGTAGTACACTATTTCTTGCTATTTCACACAAGTCACAGGTACTTAGTTTCCACACCTGGGCTGCAATAGCATATTCTTCCATAAGAGCTTCCTGTATCACCAAAGATGTTTAGTATTAAATTATATGTAAATAAGATGTAAATGGAGATATGTAGTCATTAGTAATTAAGGAATTTCTATATACTCTGTAAACAGCTGTGAAAAATTAGAGGTTTAAGACTTTAACATCACAACTACTAATGAACAGAATTGTTGGTTTAGTTTGGTTTTTTCCCAGATTTCCCAAAATGATTGTTAAATAATTAATAGGCACTGAGTGTCTAGTGTAAGAGATTGCAGCCTGTGCCCAGTTTTTTTTAGGAATTTATTTCAAATGAGATCCCAGTGTAAATAAACACTTTGGAGGATCTAGTCACAAATATTTAATGAATACCTACATAGATAGCAGGGCAGCTTCTCACTTCTGACCTTCCACGCAAGGAGGTTGGGTCTGACTCTAGTGGACTGTCACAACTGAGTATCTACTACACTGTGTGTAACTCCACTTGTGCTGCATTACATCCATGCAGAAAACCCCCACAGAAACTCTTTGTCACTTCTAGAAGACACATGTCATGGTCCAGGAGCAAGCCTGGGTGGAGTACACCAGAGCTCAGCTTGTCCTCAGAACACAATTGAGCAATGTACAGGCCACTCTTAAGGCACAGAATGTCTCAAAGGCAGTGTATACCACGTAATTTGAGCATCAAAACCAGTGACCAGGCATTTCTGTCCTGCCAGGCCACTCAAGGGCAAGAATGTTTCAGTTTGCTGAGCCAACAGCTCATACATCATCTTCAGAGATTCCGCATTGTGGGTTTGTAATGTACTTCCCCAGATTTGTTAGTAAGGAAACTGGACTTTCCTGGCTCTCTAGAGGATTGTTTATGAAGGCTCAAACCTCCCTTCAGCCTCATCCTTCATTCTATACTTCCAACAGCCAACACTGGAGAGGCAAGAGTACAAAAGAAACATAATTAGGAAATCAGACATTTCCTTCTGAAACCTAACAGTGAGTAGTGGACTGAAAATGAGGAAGAATAATGAATGAAGTGACTGAAAGACATGAAACTTTATATCCTAGACAATGGTATAAACCAGCTTTCCGGTCATTCTGGGTCTGTGCGGAACTGTTGCCAAACAGAAAGCTGAGTGCTTGCTGCAGGGCTCACCTTTGTATAATGGAACTGCATAGGGTCGTCTGTGGAGAGAGAGACGTGAAGTCCCTTATGTAGAAATTCCCGTAATGGATTTTTTGAGTACTCCAGGAACAGGCTGTTGTTACTAAGTGGAGACATAGCAATGGGTATTTGTGCAAGATAATAAAGATACTGGAGGACAGGACTCTGCAAAACAAAACACAATCAGTATTTAATAGTACTATGAGATAATGAAAAAAAAGGTTTTCCCTTGGATAAAATGGAAACAGCATTGCAGAGGGAGGACTAGGATAAAAAACACACAGGTTGACTCTAAAATTACTTCTTCAGAAAATACTCTGAAGTCTGAATTTACATGTTACTAATCTTTATTAAAGTTACATTCTTCAACATATATGACATCTTCTTTTCTAAATATGGTGACCAGTATTATGGCACATTAGTAAGTATGTATGACTGTTAAGGACACTGTATACCTTCCCCCAAAACCTGAAAGCCACAGATACGTAAGAACTGCTGAGCAAATTGTTGTTTTCAAAACTGCAGTCCAATAGGTAAATTTTTGGAGCAGAAATAGTTTTCATTTCTTAGAAGTCCTGTGTTGCTGTTGCAGCTAATGTAAGTAATCTGTGGTCACCTCATCTTTATTACTATTTTTAGCTTAGCCAAGCTGTGAATGTAACAAGGGGCTTTATTATTGTTATCTGCTGTGCCAAGCTATTGCACCAGGCTAAGCAGGAGAGAGAGAAAAGAATGCTTTAGTCAAATATAGTCTTAGTACTTCTCTGTCTGGGTCTAATTTTAGGAATTGCTGGTTCTGAGCATAGCATCAGGCAGGGTTTTAAGTAACATTTTTTGGTTTTGTTGGATATGTTTAAAAAGAGAATGTTTCAAGCATTACAGAGAAAGTCCAACTTACAAAAGAACTCTTTGGTAAAGTTTACAATAAACTTAGTGCAAGCCTGCCACCCACTGACCAATTATTTTAATTACAAAACAGTGGCTGTGGGATGACTTATGTAATGGTTTTTATCATTCCTGGCTTATCAGTTAATAATGTTTGTCCTGTCATAAAAAAATTGTATAAAATATTGCTGTGCTATATATTAATCTTCTTGAATAGGTGATCCCAGTTACTCTTTTTAACTTTGATCATCTTTGTGCACCTCCTCTGGGCTCACTCAAACAGGTCCATGTTTTTCTTATGTTGGGAGCCCCAGAGCTGAACACAGTACTCCAGGTGGGGTTTCTGATCAAATTGAAGAGTTACTTGTGCCTTGCTAAGAAAATTAATTTTAGGCTGCCCAGATAAAGTCAATGTGGTGACTGCTATTTGAATGAGTGACTGATGTCTAAGCCAACAGTGATCACATTAGGTGAGCAAGAGTACCTTCTTCAAGAGCAATCCATGAGAAATGTTGTCTGCTGTCAGAAAGGCTGACACAAGGTGTGTGATAGACCCAGCTTCTCCGCAGTGAGGTCGAAACAGAAAAGTACACATGCCTCTTTCCCTGAGGAGATTAAAAGCAAGTTATACTGACAAAAACTGCACTGTTCATCATCTAGTTTATATATAATTATCATTAATATGGGAATAGTAAAAAAGTCACACATTCTCCTACAGTTTGACATGACATTTAATCAGGCCTATCTGTGGGCTACTGTCAAAAGAGGCATGTCCCTCTAACCCAGGCCCCCTCCACCACCTGACATACTTGTGTCTTCTTTCTTTACCCAGTAACACCTCATTTAATAATTATTTAGATACTGTGTGAACAGTTATTGAACTGATTTCAGTTGAGGGAAATGGCAGATGGAAATTTAAGTGAACACATGCAACCTGTGGCATAATTCCCATATTCAAAATGAAGGAAGAGGTGAAGCATATTGCCAAGAGTTAGCTAACTACCTAGTCTGATTACAACCTGCCTTCTCACCAGGTTAAGTGTAGCATAAAAACACACTCTCGGCAGCACAGGAATGATCAAGTGTGTTAGTTATTACACTAGATTTCATACTATAATTTCTAGAACTATTTTTATTAAAAATTATGCTGGGCTTTAGGTTCTGATGAACCCTGTTGCTCAGTGTGGACAGATGTCCCATAAGTACTTGGAGATGTTTAAAACAAAGAATTTTGACAAGGACTGCTAGAGTAAGGCAGCCATGAGATGTGTATTTAGTAATGTTTCTCCTGAAAACAGATGTGAAGATGTAATCCATCCTTGCTGACTTTGCTAATGCTACCAAAAGTATGTTCTTGTCATGTACTGGCTGTGGTGCCTAAATATTCTGTACGTTAACAGGCTAAAGGGTTTCATGGAATCTTTGATGCATTGTGTCACAAAGAATATTTAATGATTAGGGAAATTTTCAAACAAAAATTGTAGACTACAGAGAACGTAAAGGAAAGGAAATCGGGAGACGGAATAACTTCAATATCTGCTGTACTGTGTCCTTTCCATTAAGGAACTGAAACTAACAACTGTTTATTGAAGGTACAGGGTAATTTAAGGTGGATGTTTTTATTACGAGTTTCGATTATATAGGGTGGTAAAGAAAGAAATGCTTGAGGTAGCTGTGGGAGAGAATAATATTTTTGAATGTTAGCTTGGATAAAACCTATTAAAATGACAAACCTGTGCACCTCCTATAAGAAAATCTCAAAATCTTTTTCTAAAAAATGAACCAAATCCATGCCAGGGAAGTGATGCCATAACGTCAATGAACAACTTCACTGTGCTCAATTTGAGTCAGTTGTGCAGATCATTCGGTGAGTCAGGAATGTAAACTCAAGTTGAATTTCAAGTTTTACTGAGCCCCCTAACAAAATCTGCTTTCACAGTCATGATCTCACATTCAGTGTCATAACTCTCTGCATTACCTACATAGACGTTGGTTTCGAGAGTAGTAAAACTGAATGAGTCAACAAGCATGCTAAATTAAGGTAGCTAGACGTGCAGTTTACAAGTAACAACAGCAGCCACCCTTAAACCAATATTTCACGACGTAATGTTGTATCTCTTAACTTACCAGGAGATAACAAGCTACTACCAGGTACATTATATTTGGAAATCTGCTATGAACCCAAGCAAAGATCAACAAGTCCATTCTGTGGGGTTTCTTTTGTTTGATGTATTCAGTGTACAGTGTTCACAAAACATATCAAAGTCTAACAAGAATATTAATCTGATGACTTTACAAATTCTGAGTAATTCATTTGAATTCATTTCACAGTTAACATTTTCAGAGAAACTCATGTACTCCTCTTGGACTCTGAAATAATTCAAGATAATCTTTGCTTCAAAAGAGACATGATCTAAACACTGACCTAGACCAAGATTATTGATTCTTCTTTCTGGAAGCTCATGAAAGAAAAATGACTACTTACTTCCTAAGGTTGTTCAGCAACATGATGTTCACATACATATAATACAAATAATAGCTGTATGGGGGATTCTTCTCACTGGTCCAGAGGTCAGGGTTAAGACTCTTGTCAGAGAACATGTGGCCACTGTGTTTGGATTCATCATCAACACTGTCAAAGCCAGTCACCTGGTGGGAGAAGAGATTCACAGAAATCAAGTGCTTTCAAGAAGCAAACTTTAATGTTATATACTCTGACTATGTGAGTGCTTGTACAAAGCACCTAGTCCTCATTTCACATTTCCCTCATGCTAGCAGTCCTGCTGCTCTGCCCTCCTACGGCTGTGCAGACAGCAGGAATAACGTGTTCTCAAAGGAAGTGTCACCCATTGTTTAAATTCTGAGACAAGTAGGAGGTCCAGGTGCACAAAAGCCTTCAAATTCCTGTAGGGGACACAGGCCTTTAAGATCCAGATTTCAATCCTTTACATTCATCTGTTTTGTTATTTGAAGAGCAGTTGAAGGCCAGAGGCTCCCAGGAAGCCTCGGAGTTCTTATCTGGGGCATACTCAGAATTGTCTCCTTTAATCACACCTCAGCAGCTACATCCCCACTACTCTCCTGAGGATCTATGCAATGCTTCCCCTCAGTTGCCTCCATTTTGGAGGCCAGTCCCAGAAACAAGATCAAAGTACACATCCCTAGATTATGATGTTCCCTCTACACAGGAACATGTGAACTTCTTTTTTTGGGCCAATCTTTATAGAAATAATTACTGTGAGGACAAATAAACAGCAACTATTTACAACAGGACCCCACCCAGGCTTTTATTAAAACGTATGTCATGGCTTGACAACAATACAAGTGATCTATGGAGGAGGAAGCTTTTTTAGTGTCTGGAAACAGCTGTGGACAAATAAATTTTATGAGTAGGAGAGGATCAATTTCCTGAGAGACAGAAAATCTAAGCATACTTACGTATTTCAGGAAAAGGTGCAATTCTTTGTGGTCTTTGGGATTGATTGTTGCTTCAAACAACGGTACAAATATGTTCTCCAACATCTTCCCAAAACTAGGCAGAATATTTTTTGATCTAAATATGTCACTGAAAGGGAAAAATATATACACAGTTGTGACCATTCTTTAGTCAGCCTATATTTTTCCTCTGCTTCCATGTTTGTTTGGGTTATTATTTGTGTATGTTCTACAACTTCAGTTCCACCAGGTATCAGAAATTTAAGATTCATGTTAGGGTAGAGATTGTCTCTGTGCCCTGTTTCCTGCACTGCCTGGCATTCTGCTTCATCCAGGCTCTGCTGAAGCTCCCAAGTGCTTCAAAAATAGAGACAGTGTGCCAGGGTAGATTGTCTCAAGACAGTGACCCTTTGCCTTACAGCAATCCAAGTACTAATAGAGGAAATAAGGGATTACCCCTCATGAAATAATTGTTTTTGAAGTTGTAACTGCACCAAATTAGAGTAAAATGTTCTACTTTAGTGAGTCTTCCAGAAAAGAGGGACAGTACTTGAGAGTGTGACAGTACTTCCTTAAAGGTAGGACTTAATGAAAGCGTTGACTCCACTATCCATGCAAAAAATGGCTGCGAAAGGAATTAAAGGAGAGACAGTCTCCCCAATGAGAAACACACTGGGGCTATAACCAGCCATGACAGCTCTTTTCCCTACTCATCTTCCAGCTGTGCAATTTCAAAACATGAAGCTCAGCTCTTAAGGCTGACAAAATTATCATGTAAGACTGTGTTACGGTATGTAGCATTGGAAACAAAGAGCCATTTAATAAAGTCCCACAGGCTGCTTAAAAACTAAGAAAAAATAACTTCGGTTTGCGAATCAACAATCTGGATTGCGTTTTCTAGTTCACTGTCATTTAGTCACTGATTTTGAGGAAGCTTGGGGATAACAGTTTTACAGAGCATTTTCTACTCCTTTTTGGAATACAAAAGTTGATTTATTCTCATTAATAAATTGTATTTTACCTTGCCTTTGAATGCAGCTTCATTTTACCCCACTGTAATTTCAGGGTTTAGTATCTTCAGACTAATAAATAATTCACAATAGTTTTAAATAGCTTCATAAAAAGTAGACTCAAACCCTATCTCCTGTCTTCCAACCCCAGACTGGCAGGGAAACTGCAACAATGGTCAAGAATAAATTTCCCAGGGCACTGCTTATAATTAGAGCTACATGACAGCTCATAAACCATCTAAAATATATCAGAAATTAAACCACTGGTATGATTTTAAACTTTTTAAATTACCAAGAGCTCCTGATTACTTACTAGATTCTGGGAACCTGAATTATCCAGCGCATATTAGGGGAATAAACTTTATGCTTAATGAACCATTTTGCCAAGTTCAGCCATTCATCTGGAGACCGTCCATAAATGGATAAGCGAGGTTCTGTATACTGGTACTTACTTTCTTCTAGTTCACGGGCTACTTCCTATTGAGTAATAAATATATTTGCTTTAATATGGACACTGAAGATCATTTACAGCTAGTAATATATTTGTCATTGTATTTTCCTCAGACCAGACATTGCTGTATTGCCACTTTTGAAAGATAAAGGGAATCTTTTGTCTATTAATCCATTAATTTTAAGCATTTAAATATCCCACCAGCAACCTATCTCAATTATCATTTGAATATAACTAACTCTAACACCTAGATTTAGAGGACAAATTCTTGTGCAGTTATTACATTGGTAGACATATGCTCAGAACTGTTGAATCCAAAGTATTTAAACTATAGTAAATGACTACATAAAATATGCAGACTGAGGGAGAATCTTACCCAGAACACATGGTAGTAAGTAATGTTAAGGCTATTAATTTTAGACAAGCACTTCTATATATCTAAGAGGAAACTACTAATTCTTTTGTTGTAAAAAAATGAATTTGAAGCTTGTGCAGAAACAGATTTAAGCAGAGGTGTTTCCCTAGTTCCTCCTTCCCTGGCAGCTACCACTAACCAACTACATCCTAACAAAGTATTATGCCAGTGAATTGACCTTTGGCTGCTCTCCATTCATTTGAAACCACACACAACGCTATTTAAACTCACACATGGGTTACATGTATGAGTTTCTAAATCATAAAACTATTTAGAAAGCAACAGTGGCTGAATTAGCAGAGGCTCTTCTTCAATTAATTGCTAAAGTAAGCACAATAGTTGGAATCACTTACCCACAGTGTTAGCTCCAGATACAATTATGACCACAGATTTTTTATAAACATTCGTTTCTCTACAGTGGGGAAAGCTTGAAACTTATTTACCTTGACCATACGTGCAAAATATTCACCACCGATGTAGTTCTCAGTTTTCAAATACAAGTCCCTCAGCTCACTGGCACCAACCGGATTGTACTTGGAATTGAATTTGTCAAATCGATGAAATGTTTGACGACCCTGAAGAAGACAAAAATCAAACAACCGTGGGTTTAAGCATACACAATAGTTTATAAATTAAATTGCCTAGCAATAAAAAGCACAGAAAAGTCAATGCGAACTTACTTCAAACATGCCAAGTAATGCATGAGGTCAAATCCTGATTTAATAAGGTAGCATGCAAAAACTACAGAAACCAGAATTTTACATTTAGAAAACATAGCTTTTCCTTGTTTATTTTATCAATTTTAATAGACTTACTGCATGGACATCTAAAGAGTCTACAGTGAGGTCATAAGGATCCATATGAAGGCTTTCAAAAACTTGCTTTAAAGTAATCTTCTTGCCTTTTTTCTCTGCAACGATCCTGTCAGGCTCTGTTTGATACGTGTGCTTAATAAACCTCAGTAAGTGTTTCTGGTTCATGCAAGCAGCAGCATGGATATGAGTATCAACCTGAAATCAAAACGTTAATCGTGCTTATCATCCATATAGATGAACTTAAATTATCAAAATATCTATGTCACTGACAATAATGACTAAAACCTAAAATATTCCTTAAATACCAAACAGATTAGTGCCTAAGCAAGTCAAAATGCTTCAGAACCCTGAGATTTTGAGTTTGGAGGAATTATTCAAGAAGCAGAACTACATATAAAATAGCCCTCAATTAATAGTTTCCTATGTAAATAAGAACATACCCAACATGTTAATACATTATAAATGCCAGTCACAGAATCTGGGTTCAGATTAAATTCAATAGTTCCTTAAAGAACAATCCAATCCTTTAATATCCTTTTATTTCATCCATGAATCAATGATGCCTTTCTAGTCATAGGCTGTAGTTACAACCATCCTCTCTGACGAAAAGAACCTGACAGGGAATTCTCAGCCATTTCTAAAAGCATAATTAATTTTTCTATTTCAACCACATGAACCATCCTAGGTCGTCAGAACTCCAAAATGTCCACATGAGAGATTTTGTCACTATTTTCCCCAATTTTAATTATAATGCAGCAACTCATAATGCTGACATTTTTCCTTTTTTTCAGGTATCTTCACACACTAAAGGAAGTGCAAGCTTCACAGAAGGTCTGAGAGAGTAGTCTTTCAGGGTTGGGGATTTTTTTAATTGCTGAGAACCAAATGGTTTCCACAGACATACTTTTCTTCTGCTCAGCAGCTTTCATGGCTGTTTGAGCAGCCTATATTAGAACACAATCTAAAGAAGCAACTAATGTAATCTGGGGTGTTGTTTGCTGATTTAAGTATGGGCAATTTCTTAGGTGCCTCCAGCAGGTATGAAAAACAAATCCATTGCAGTTCCTTGTTTCTGTCAGTTAGTGAAATGTTTTATCTGAACATGGCATGGAGTAAATATCATGTCCAGGGTTACACAAAAAACCTGTCAAGTTAGGAGTTGTGTCTCTGCCACTTGAGGCCTACTTGAGTGAATTAGCTAATAGATCCTCATATCCATATGCTTAACAGATAAAAGTGTGAAATTCATTACCATTTACCTAACAATCTATCTGCTTCTAGCTTTGTGATAGACAGGGATACATCAGCAATCACTTCTGTTTAGCAGATTTTGTACTTAATTTATTAACACAGTGGTAGCAAACATTCAGTAACCAGCACACTGGACACTATAGGGAAAAGCCAAATGATTTTTGGATGTACTAGCACTAACCAAAACACAACGAGAAAGACTTAAAACCCCTGAGGTTACAAAATAAGGTCAACGTCTTCCAGTTGCATATAGAAAAAAAAGCAAAATGGACCTGAAATGGTTAAAACCACCACCAACAATTACTGCTTTGTGAAACGTCACCTCTCAAACAGAAGCATTCTCTCTCCAATGACTTACTCTTAATGAAAGGGGAAAAAATGATGTAGCATAACACTGCTACTTCTGTACTTCAAAGAGAATGCAGCTCCCTCGGGTGTGAATATGCCAGGAAATGAAATCAGCTCCTTGATTCCCCTACCTGTCTCCTAATTACATCCCAGTGTATCTCATAGGCAGATAAAAGTCAAATTACAATCTTTTTACTTAATATTTCACAGACATTTTTACCTGATAGTGATGGCAGCATTAACCCTCAGTTCAGTTTCTGCAGGAGGTCCTTTTTTCTTCTAGCATGTATTTAAACACTTATTTTCAATATGAAGTGAAATTTTTATCCAAAATCTAGACAACTGTTCCTACTACAGACAGCCTGGTGTGACTTACATACATCAAAGGAGAAAACTGCACTTGACTGTCTTTAAGTGAATTAAAATTAATTAAATCTCCATGTGGATATTTTTATTCTTAATCCAAGTGAACTTAATTAACTCTGTTTCACTCCTTTAAAGCAATCTACATACAATTAAGTCCTTTTGATTCTGAATAAGTAAACAGATGAGTTTAGCATAATCCATTTAAAACACATTCAAATTAACTTTCCTGGAGCATTCCCATGTAGAAAAATGTTAATATGCTTAAAAGAATGTAATTCAGTTGAGTGGTATGCACATGCCACTTCAGGCATACCATCCACACCTCAGACAAGAAAAGCAAAATTGTTGGAACTCCTACCAGAAACAACGTTATGCCTTTACTTCTTTTCACACTTACCTTCCTCACATTATAAAAGTCTCGATGAGGATTACTCTTTAATTCTTTAAATTCTGACATTTCATTTAACATCTCATGTAAACTAAATTTAGATTCTAAAAAGTTAAGCCTCCGATGACAATATGTTTTTCTGAAAAAAAAAAAAAACCTGTGACTTAAAACTATTTATATTTCAAGTTCAGAAACAATTTAAAAGTTTTCACAGTAAAAATAATTAAGACCAATACAAATCTGTTGTTCTTATACTTGTTAACAAATACATGAATTGATATCCAATATGTCAAAGCAAAGCCAGTAGTGAAACCTCAAACAGAAGTCTACATAACTGTATTATGTCCTTTAAGTTGTTCAAGTACAGTAATGATGACCAGAGAAACCATAAAACTTGCTACTGCTCTGAAGCTATGCTTCCAATAGAGCAGATTACCTCACACATTAACAGAAATAACCTGTAATCCAGATTTACTCATTATGGGGAAAAAAAATATTTTCCCCAAAGTTTATTTGCTGTTTCAATGTGAATTTAAGAAACCAAAATAAGATCAAATATATTTGGGGGTTTTATGCCTTAAACTCCACTTTCGTGCACAAATACTTTTTTCCAAAATAATTTATTGTGCTTTTCTTAGACAAATCATGAGGTTTTGTTCCTGCTTGCCTACTCCTGTCTTAACTTTCATCTCCTGTTATGTTTTTCATTCTATTTTTAGCCAATGACATGGTTTTTCTCTTCACCATCTGTCAATTCCTACTGCATCTACAATATTTTTGTAACACTATTCATGTAATAGCCTTCTTTTTTCTGCTTTATTGTTGACAATCCCTCCTCAACGGGACACAAATCCCATTATGGATTTGAAAGTCTGATTCAAACATGGTCTCACTGTACCTGATACTAATCAAGACCCATTTGCCCCCTTCAGGAAGTCTTTGTTGGATTATACTATTATTCGAGAGCCTTGAAGACTGAAAAGTAGGGGTGACATTTCACCAGTTTAAGAACAGCAAAGATTAAAGAACAACGGATTCTTGTTCTCCAAGTGAGCCCACATTTGATAGACGTAAATGAGCATGATGACCTTATGCAACAGGATCACTGAAAGGACTTTTTCGTTTTGGTATTTATCGGAGTGTGAATCTGCCTGCAAAAGCTTAATATGAAGAAGTGAAAGGAGCAGATGATTCCTACTAGGTTTGCAAAGGTGCATTCCAACATGTCCCACGAAGGCCCTTCTTTCTTAGCGCTTCCCGATAAAGACTTTTACAGAAGCTCTGAAAAAGAAGGGTCTTCAGTATGAATTTCATGTTTTTCTTCCATGCCTTTTAATCTTCTTAATCTCTCTCTTGGAATATAACACACTGAAATTGAAATGCATTTACCCATTGCATAGTGTAAACAAGCATAGTCAAGCTAGCTTTGATTTGGAGCAGGAGTGCTGGTAGCTCTGGTAGAAGCACAGGCTTTGCACTTCAAAATGTGTTGAGGGAACGGGACATTTCTGTTCAACACATCTGCTTTGCCACTATCAATGTGCAAGGAGACAGATTATGCTGCAGGTATCAGACACATACTTAAAGGAGAAATAATGCATCAGGTGTGACTAACTTGTCATACTGGAAGTTATCTCTCCAAGGCAGAACAACTAGGAATGCAGTGCTGACAGACATTGCAGAGAGTTCAGAACAACTGTCCAGATTTCTGCTTTGTTCCATCCCAGGGTGGAATAATTTCCTTTCCTGCTGTTTAAGACATGAGAAACCTTGATGATTCTAGTCCTCAGCTGGGAAGTAAATTTAAAAATTGGATGCACATGTTTTCATTATGCACTGGGCAAGGACATTGCTTTGTCATGAGTGTGTCCGTGACCATGCCAGAATTGCTGTATTTCTGGTTTTTAGAGACTTCCCAGGAGTTTGATGGTTCTGGGAAAGCCAGAATTGCTGTATTTCTGGTTTTTAGAGACTTCCCAGGAGTTTGATGGTTCTGGGAAAAATAAAATTAAAAAAATTAAAAAAGACGAGACTCAAGATTCAATTCCTATGCCTCAAGAAGTTTGGGTCAGTTTTGGAAAGGGAACATCTGACTAATTTTTTGCTTTTCAGTTAACTGCTTCTCATTTTGCTGTGGTTCATGCAAAGAAACTATAAAGAAATTAAATATAGCTGGGGTGGGGTGGTGGTGGTGATTAGGGGGTGTTCCCTTTAAATCTTTCCATGACGCATTAAAATGTTTGAGAACGGCAAAACAAAACATAACTGCAGAATGAGTATGCTGAGGAATTAAATATCACAAAAAATAGAAGTATTAAACTAAAGGTAAAAGGTAATCAGCAGCCTTAAAGGGCAGATAAGAAAGAAACATACGTTGGACCATCTGCAATTAGAGCAAGAACGTGGCTCAGGTCAAGGGTATAGGTCTCCAGGTCAGGATATGGCAGACTGTGAGGCTCATTGAGTTCCATCATTTCTTTGTTATCATAAACAAAAGGAACGCCACCTTTTATCTTGATAATATAATCCAAATTGTCTGGAGCATCATTGAGATTGTAGGGATCTTCATTTTCTTCTGGGGGCGGATGGAAATCTGGAAATAAATTTACATTACATTTAGAAGAAATAGCTTATGCAAGAGACAAGATAATTGCAAAAAGGACTTTCTGCTTCTGTGTTTCATTTCTAACATCTTCATACTCTCAGTAAAATCATATTTTCAGTTACCATAAAAGATCTGATGTTACAACACAGCTTTATGCTGCCCGGCTTTAATTGCGTTTCCTCTCTCAGCTGAAGGTCTACCTTAATTCAAATATTATTAGAGTTCTCTGAAACAATCTATAAATAGATTTAATACTATCCTTTATTAATGTACGATGGCACAATTCAAAAAATAAGTTTCCAGAAGTATTTAAATTAGGAGGGTTGAAAGTACAGTTGAAATTTTTGAACAATGAAACAGTTGTTGACATATTACACACTTTCATTATTTTCTTTTCACCTTCTGACTCACTGTAGTAATTTTGGAAGGTTGTACTTAAGCACAGAGTAATGCTGTTGTTCCCATATTAAATCATCAGGAAAGAACAGGCTGTGCCTTACTACTTCACTTCTGCCTTTCCCACAACCCAATGAGCTGGACTAGTGCATACGCACTAGGATTGTTTCCTCTTTTGTTTCAACCATTACTGAATATACTTGATTCATGCAAGAGCAGGAAATAATAAAAAACTTAGTGCCTTTCACTCTGACCAAGGCTCTGATTGGTTTGCAGGTTTTCTGGGGGTTTGCTTGCTTGGTTTTATTATGTTTTGATTGATGTTTTTTCATTTGTTGTTTTTGTTTGTGATTTGCATTTGATGTTTTTTGGTGGTTTAGGGGGAAGGGGTGTTGCTTTTTATTTGTTTTGAAATAAAATACCTAAGTGCAGAAGCCAGAGATAGTAAAACACAGTTCTAGTTTTCCCTTTGACCTTCTGATCATGATAGAAATATGAAAGTACCAGAAGCACAGTTGAGATTTGTTCAGTAAAGTTTTTTAATCCCTTTACAAAATTACAATATTTTTTCTGTGAATCAGGTAAACACACATACTTCTGTGAGGTTCAGCTTATGTGAACACTCAAACACGATTTGAATGGTTGTCACTTCTTTTACAGTATGCAAGTAG
The DNA here is from genome assembly GCF_027791375.1 of Indicator indicator. Lineage (NCBI taxonomy): Eukaryota > Metazoa > Chordata > Aves > Piciformes > Indicatoridae > Indicator > Indicator indicator. Next base: position 9,425,372 of record NC_072030.1, read on the forward strand.
CATAAAATAACTCAACTACATTTATGTCAACTGAACAGCACAGTCTTACCGAGATTTGTTCTTTTACCTGTTCAATTAAGCCAAGACAGCAAAGTAGTTAACCAGTCCTTTTATTCACCTAGAGCATCTGAATGTATGTTATAAACTGTTGCCATTCTTATCCCTAAGTCTTTTAGCCAGGTGGGGACTGGTCTCTTCTCCCAGGCAACAGAATAAGAGGACACAGTCTCAAGCTGTGCAAGGGGAAGTTTAGGCTTAATCTTAGAAAAATGTTGCTCACAGAAAGAGTTATCGCCCATTGGAATGGGCTCCCCAGCAAGGTCAGCATCCCTGGAGGTGTTTAAGAAAAGACTGGATGAGGCACTTGGTGTTTAAGAAAAGACTGGATGAGGCACTTGGTGCCATGGTTTAGTTGATTAGATAGGGTTGGGTGATCGGTTGGACTTGATGATCATGGTGGTCTCTTCCAACCTGGTTGATTCTGAAGATATTGTGCAGTAAGATTTTACTGTTTATGTTGTAAGTTTAAAATCATAATTGTAAAACAGTTATTAACCTAGTAATAGGTTGCAAATAGCTCCCTGGCAGCTGCTCTAAAAATATCTTTCCTGACAAAGATCATGGTAAAATCATGGAGCCCAGTAAGATCATGGCGCAGATCCTCCTGGAGGCACTACTGAGACAGAAGAATAGTGAGGAGGTGACTGGGTACAGTCAGCATGGCTTCACCAAGGGCAAATCCTGCCTGACAAACCTGGTGGCCTTCTATCAACAGGTGACAACATTAATAGATGAGGGGAGAGCAACTGATGTCATTTACCTGGACCTGAGCAAAGCCTTCCACACTGTCCCACACCACATCCTGGTCTCCAAACTGGTGACACATGGGTTTGATGAGTGGACCACGAGATGGATAAAGAAGTGGCTTGATGGCTGCACCCAAAGAGTGGCTGTCAATGGCTCCATGTCCCAGTGGAGGCCAGGGACAAGCCGAGTCCCTCAGGGCTCAGACCTGGGACCAGTCTTGTTTAACATCTTTGTTGGTGACATGGACAGTGGCATTGAGTGCACCCTCAGCAAGTTTGCTGATGACACCAAGCTGTGTGGTGCAGCAGACAGCTGGAGGGAAGGGATCCATCCAGAGGGACCTGCACAGGCTGGAGAGCTGGGCACAAGCCAACCTCAGGAGATTCAACAAGACCAAGTGCAAGGTCCTACATCTGGGTCGAGGCAATCCCAAGCACAAATACAGGCTGGGCAGTGACTGGCTGGAAAGCAGCCCTGAGGAGAGGGACTTGGGGGTGCTGGTGGAGGAGAAGAGAAGCTCAACATGAGCTGTCAATGTGCACTTGCAGCCCAGAAAGCCAACCAGATCCTGGGCTGCATCAGGAGAAGTGTGGCCAGCAGGTCAAGGGAGGTGATTCTCCCCTTCTGCTCAGCTCTGGTGAGACCCCACCTGGAGTACTGTGTCTAGTTCTGGAGTCCTTACAAGAGGGATCTGGAGGTGCTAGAAGGTGTCCAGAGAAGGGCCACCAGGATGATCAGAGGGCTGGAGCACCTCTCCTATGAGGACAGACTGAAAGAGTTGGGGCTGTTCAGTCTGGAGAAAAGAAGGCTCTGAGGTGACCTTCTTGTGGCCTTCCAGTATCTGAAGGGGGCCTACAAGAAAGCTGGGGAGGGAGTTTTTAGGCTATCAGGCAGTGATAGGACTGGGGGGAATGGAACAAAGGTGGAAGTGGGGAGATTCAGACTGGACGTGAGGAAGAAGTTCTTCACCATGAGAGTGGTGAGAGCCTGGAATGGGTTGTCCAGGGAGGTGGTTGAGGCCCCATCCCTGGAGGTGTTTGCAGCCAGGCTGGATGAGGCTCTGGCCAGCCTGATCTGGTGTGAGGTGTCCCTGCCCATGGCAGGGGGGTTGGAACTAGATGATCCTTGTGGTCCCTTCCAACCCTGACTGATTCTATGATTCTATGAAATGTTCAATATACTGTCGTCTTTACATTTTTGCTGTCTAAGGAAGGCTTGAAAACATGTTAATTCACCCTCTTTCAACCACTATGCTACATGGTCATTGATTTAAAATGTCACTTCGTGGCCAACAATATGGATATGAACACAGTACCACATCTGTGCAGACTAGAGATTGCCTCTCACAAGCTAATCCAAAAACTAGCAGTGCAGTTTTACATAACAAAGTTTTCAAGACACGACCCATCTAAACGACAAATATAATTTGTGACACATATAGTGGGGAATATATTCAACCTAATAAGCCTTGCTGAGAGATCAGTTTACTGACCCAGGCAGAATGTCCAACAAAGTATGACTATACAACTTCCAGTCTTGACCAAGTAAGTGTACTATGCCTATGAAATTACTGATTCAGGGCTTGCTAATTGGCCTATCTGTATTGTCCTGCAATTTATATAATATAGATGAGCTTGTGATATCTTTCATTTCATCTTACTTTTGACAGCTTTGAAGTTTCAGATTAGACACAGGATTTATAACTTAGGTCTACAAGTGATTTTTCACCACTTACTAACAGAATAAATTTCAATGGAAAAGACATAAGAAGAGATCATCACAAAAAAAAAAATCTAACTTACCTTTACTACAGCAGTTTATGGGTTTAACTTTGTATTTTAAAAAGAAGAACAAGGATATTCACCTGGATACACTTCATCTTCAACCTTCCATTTTTCATTTTGCATGCTACACAAGTACTGAGATGTTATTCTCGGGAAGCGGTGGTAGGCAAGACGTGAATACTTCTCTCGAATGAGAAGTGCTTTCACCAGGCTCTTGGCAGCTTGTTCATAATCATCAACTGTAACCTGAAAGGAAAGCCTGAATAAATACTGACAAAAATAAACCCACAGTTTTAGCCTCAAACTGAATCCTCACCGGTAACAAGGAGACTGAATTGCCAGAAATGTGTGTGTGTGTGTGGCTTGACCATAAAGATCCTACCCAACATGTCAGGAAGCCAATGACTGAAACAAGGTCCAAATACAATGTGCAAAATACACCTTTTATTTTTTTCCATGTTACTCATTTATTTAATGCCTGAGTGTGTTTTCATCTATTCAATGTAATTTTTATTATAAAAAGTCTAAAATTACCTCACCTTGACTAACTGTTTTACAAATCAATGTGCTCACAAAGCAGTTTACACTTTGTTTCAGGAAGCCTTAATATACTGGCATTTCATACTTTATATGCATTAGTTGCTTCTGGTTGGATTTTCTCACCACCCCCAGATACAGAAAGGGGGTAAAAGGGAAAAAAAAAAAAAAAAAAGGAAACCAAAGTTTCTTACCCCTGCACAGTAGTCCCCACTAATAGAAACCCTCTGAAACTCGGGAACATCATATGGCACTTGGACTGGCAAAAAAGCACTTGGAAGAACTGGTGTTGCAGGAGACAGGACAGGATTGGCTGACGGTGACTTCCATTCCTGAGATGGAATTTGTAATGACAAAGACTGGGATCTAATCATCTTGAAACTTTTCTTCCTATGAATTCATGGTATAAAGCATAAAATAAGCTATAGCATAAAGTATTAAATGTAGTGGAAAAAATAAATCACCCCTTAAGAAATTTTACAAATGAAACTTCTCGTGCCACAGGAAAAACACTAGCCACAAAACATTTGTCATTTTAGCTATTATTCTGTTGACATTTCACACATCACATGCTACACAGAACTGCATTCACCCTCCACAAATACAATATGCCATAATTTATTTATAATCACTGTAAGATGCCCTAAGATTGGTTTTGTTTCATTTCTTACAAGTTTAGTTTCAGTAAGTCACTGTACAGAAGGAAAATGTCATCACCGTGCTTACTTTAATAGGACTTGATTCACAGAGACTGATAACATCAGATTTCATGAAGCATCAGGCAGAAAAAAGGGAACATTATATACATTGTTTTCAGTTATTGTGCTATTACAAATGCTTCTTCCCAGGATTTAAAATCTCATCTAATTGTCACACAAGACTAGTGTCAAAATTTCATGTATTTTCAGTCAGTTAAACTTGTAAGAAAAAGGATGAGGACACAGTTAGTCCTTAGGCAGCATCTGATGAGATATCAGCAAAAAGCCAGGACTGGTTGGCACAGTAATAACATAGCATGACTTTGTTATGCAAGTCCATTCCTCTTCTCAGGGCTAACCCCCCTTTTATTTGCCCTTTCTGACAGCAGAACTGTGAGAGACAAATCAGCTAAAAAAGAAGGCTGTGTTTTTCAGTGAAGTGATTGCAATATATCTAGTGTAAAGGTACAGTTTGGCAGAACATAAAAGATTATTTCCCAAATTAAAAGTGAAACTTAATAGTTTAGTGGGAAAAGATACATCAAACAGTAGTTTGAATGAAAGCACCTAGCTTTCCCTTCTGTGCTTGTTTAGGTCTATGAACATGCCAAATGGGAAACCCTTGCACTGGCACAATTCAAAACCGGAAGTCTCAGCCTGTATCATCAGTGTGTCATACTTTAATTAAAAAATCACCCGTCTCCCTTCTGTTCCAGGGACATGATGCCAGCATTGCCCAACTCATTGTCTAGAGCTAACCAGGTACTGACCTTAGCTATTGCTCTCAAAAGCTTCTTGCTTTCCTGCTTTTTGAAGTCTGTACACATCCACAGCATTTGGTGACAGACTGCTGCTGAGCTCCCATCACTTTAGGAAACAGTCTAGCCAGTCCACTGAAATTAAGATACTGGAACAGCCTGACACCAGAGTAAGGCTACCTCTCTCATAAAAGAAAATCATAAACCAAATCAAATTTAGTTTCATGAGTAAAGCAAAGGTGGAGTGTACTGGTTTTTTTAATCATCTTTACAAAACTCAGAATGTGCACTTTCATGGCTGACAGTAGTTAAATTTTCTCTCTGTGAAGGAAAGAAACCTGTGAATAATCTCATTATGCCAATACCACTGTTCACCTTCTCCCTTGATGTTAAATGTCAAGTCTTTGCTTTCATCTTTTTTTTTTCATAGGGACTAAAATAAATACCATACTGTTCTCATTTTTGCTGTGTTAAAATTTTCCATTTCTCTGAATGAAACTAGAATAAAGAGAAAAGGGGGGGGGGGGCACAACAGTGTTTCTTCTTCTGACTTTTACATTAAAGAGTCTTAGAGTTCTGTTCACTTCTACCCAGCTCTACTGCTTGTTAAACTTGCATAAGCACTATCTATGCTATTGCTGGAAACTCAGCAGAGACAACATCCCCAATCCAAGCTCCTTGGGCCCATCCCTACAGCTTATGCATAGTATAGAAGGACATCACACAGGTGCACTTGGTACCTACTGTTGACTTTTTTCCTGGAGTAGTAGGAGATAGAATGTTATTTGCAAGATATTTCAGTATTAACTCAAACTTTTAAAAAACAATTTTCCATTAAGTAAACAACTAATGAACAAACCTTTTGGCTGATTCCACAGACTGTTGTTCTGCCAGTTCCTTCTGCAGTTCCCTTTCCTTGGCCTCTTTCTGCCCAATAGGGCAGTCTTCAGGCACAGTGAATAGTGACAAGGCATCTTTGCTGTCTTCTTCTCGGAGAACTTTAGCAAATACCTTCTCTGCTAGAAGTCTCACATGCTCATCAACCTCAGAGATGTTCAGCTTTGGAAACTGTCTGGGCATCTCGGCTAATAAGGAAGACAGTTGACAAAGTTATAACTACAAGAATAAAAAATACATGAGAGACTAGGGATGGGGCTTTTGTGGTATGCCTATCAAAAGTAAGAGCTGGGAGCAAAAGCAGAACAAAGTAAAACAGCTACAGAGAACCTAAACTGGAACACAGTACACAAGAACGACAGGTATCCTTTTAAGCATCTTTACTTGTAGAGCCATGCCAGTTTGTGAATGAGGAACTTCTTGATACAGTCATGAAAATTCCTTTAGATATGTAGTACGCATTTGTCAGTAGATTCCACTTACTTGCATAATCATTCAATACATTATACTGCAAAAGGACTATTGCCTCTTAGCTGTATGTACTTGCACTGAACTTGGAGATCGCGAGTCACTCAGTTGCCTCCCTTATTCCCTGCTCAGTGACATCAAACCAGTTTTAGGGACAAGCAAATTAGAAAAGAATGTTACCCATTTCTACCTCACCCTATCTTGTCCACACAAAAGAAAGTCACAGAGATGCTGTGAAGTAAAATGGTTGCACAATAGAAGTAAATATGGTCTAGTTAACTTGGTGTCTTTTTATTTTGTAGATTTGTTTTCAGTAGTTCATACCCTGCCTTTGAATCACATGTGGGAAGTAAACAGTAGATGTACTTTAATTTCTACTTGTCATATAAATATTAAAACAAAACAACCCCCCCAAAACTTTATATTTAAAATTTTTATTTAAGTAGCCTTTCAGCACAAAATGCTTCCATTTTGTTTTAGTAGCACTACTGAAAATACAATCTTTAGTGTTTCTTCTGTAGTTTCATGGCTTTATTTATATTTCACTTTCATGCAACCCAAAATAGGAATTTTGACATATCTGGTAGCATTCTGGAGAGGAAGAAATACAGTGCTTGTAAGCTACTGACCAGCGTTATTTATTATGTGCTATAAAGCTTTTTGAATGCCTTCAGTATGAGGGAGTTTGTAACAAATAAGATTAAATTCTTATTATCTAAGTTAAAAATAGCGATGAACATGTCACAACAAATGGATCCAAGCACTGATAGCATGTAAAGTCTGGGTCCAAAGCTGGCATTTCAGAACCCATTTTAGTTACAAAAATGTTAACATATTTTATAAGACAGTACTCAATTAAATAACAATGTATGCTGTAAATCAGTATGGAGCATGCCCAGTTTTAATTACTCCTGGCATAACTTATCAGGGCCCTCATTAAAGTATTTCTGCAGGCATGCTACAAGTTTCACATGTTGATATGTGATCCTTTTGATATGTGATCCTCTTGTTTTGAGCCTAAAAGATTCTAATTAACGGTCCTGTTTCCACAGTTACTTTGAGAACATTTTTGCTTTTATTCTAAGAATAAATCAAGCATGAAAAGGTGTTGAGGGATATATTGGACCACAACACATTAATTTAGTGATCACCTACACTATTTTGCATATATATTTTTGAAGAACCAGCTCACAGCCCAGTGGAAAAATGGGGATGGTTTTAAAGAACTGGGGATCTGATTCTGCAGTTTTTCTTCCTGGAGAGCATGTTTTGCAATTAGTACCGAGTCTTCAAAAAATCATGTATAACTACATTAAAAAAAATACAAATATACATACACATTTAGCTGAATGGTTTGATGACAATGCACTATGATGTCTTAGAAACAACCAAACTTAGATTCAGTTTCTCAATTTCAGCCTTCAATGAAGTCATGGGAGTCTTTCCACTGACCTCAAGGAACACAGCTGTCAGCAACAGTAACTGCCATACATACAGTAGTCAGCAACAAAGGCCTTCTGGGCTCTTCAGCCAAGCAAGAACAGTCTTGAGAGTTTCTCTAGTAATAGTGCTAGCAACAGTTGCAAAATGTGGACTAAAACCGCTTCTTCTGCTGCTAAATTAGCGATTAAAATATTTTTCAGTACTAGCCAACCAGGACATGAAAAAAAAGCAATTGGTTGTATATTTAGCAATGGTTAAGCATTTTCCCAGTATAAATGAACTCAGAGAATCATGAACAGAAACAGAAATGCAATAGGAAAAACATTGAATGAGAAATCATACTGGGTTTTAAATCATTACAATGAGACAGTGAAGAGTCAGAATGTACAGAGACAAGAAAAATCCTCTTCTGAGGCCAAACGTTTTTCTTTACTTTGTTACACAGCCTGATCTCATATCCTCTACTCAAGCAAATAAAGACTAAGGAACAAAACACTCTGAAAGGTAGGCTCACCTACATCATGGCTAGCTTGTGCCCCAGAAATTAGTTTAATAAACATGAAATAGTCGTGAGGCACTTCATGCAATATTCATGCAAGCTGAGCCATCCTGAACTGGAAGAAGGATGAGGATCAGAAGATCCATTATTCTCCTACAGAAGTGCTGTCCTTTACCCAAGGCGACAGCTAGACATGCGAACAGGATGGGGAGGGGGCACGAATGCCATCAAGCCACCATCAAATGTGCTCTTCCCAAACATCGCTCTCACAGAAAAGCTGCGTTGGTTACTCAGTAGCTCTGCACCTTTGCGGAGGAAAGGTTTTTCTCCTGAAACGTGCCGCATATGAACTGCTGAACGACGACTTAAGAAGCAGTTACTGATCAGCAATTTAGCGGGCCTGACAACATGCCAAGAAAACACCACCAGCCGCTGCCTCCGAGCCGCCGCGGGCGTTCAGCCGGTAGCATGGAAGTCGCATCCCGGCGCCGTGAGCAGGTGGGGCAGGGCCGGGCCCGGCTCCCGCTGCAGGAGCCACGGAGACGGCCGTGCACACTCCGTCCCCGCCGGGGCAGCAGCCAAGGTCACCACCACCCCGGGCCAGCCCAGCACGGCACGGCACTATCGCCTGTCTCGGGACTTACCTAGCGCCCCAGCGAAAGCCATGCTAGGACAGGGCCAGGCTCCGCCACCGGCACTCTCGCCGGCTGGAAGGGCTCTGTCAGAAGCCGCCGGCGGAGGAAGGGAGGAGCTACCCCCGCCAGATGCCGCCGCTTCCCTCTGCCGCATTCACCCGCCAGCCAGCCGCCCCAGTACCGCAGTGCCGTGCCGCCCTTTCCCCGGCCCTTTATGACCGCCGCGGGCCCTGGTCGGAGGTGCCAGCTCGCCGCGCCCCGAGCCCAGCAGGAGCGCCCAGCTGCCTCCTGGGCGGCAGCATCGCGGCCCGGGACGGCTCCGCAGCAGGTGGGGCCGGGGACCGGCGGAAGGATAACGGCGGGAGCGGGGTACAGCCCCAGCCGGGCAAGACGCCAGCAGAAGAGCGACCGCCGCCTCAGTGTCCGACGGGACGAGAAGAGACTGCCCCCCCCGCTCCGCCCCGGCGCGGGGGGCTAGCGGCGCGAGGGACCGTCGGCGGTGGTGCTGACAGGGCAGGTGCGCGCCCTGTCCGTACCTCTCTGAGGGGACTCCCGCCCAGGGCGGCGGGGCCGTGGCGGACGCTGTTCAACGCCGCGCCTCCCGCGGCTGCACCTACGGCGACGAGAGCGGAGGAGCCAGGGACGGGGATGGCACCTCCCCCAGGGGGCCAGGGCCTCGGCGGGACACGGAGGACCCGCGGGAAGCCTTCCTCCACCCGCGCCGCGGTAGCCCCTTCTCCTTCGGAGCTTCAAGACCGAAGTCGCACTGTCACACGTCTTCTGGACGACGTGGGAGGGAGCTCTCCGAGGCGCGCCGCCCGGCCGCGCTCCTGCCCGCCTCAGCTGCGGGACGAGTTCCGCCTTCTCAAGCGCTTATTTCAAAACTCCTCCTCAAAAAACGCTTTAATGTAGAGAAGTTTGATTCGAGACGAACGTCCTAAAACAGGCGCAAACGTGACACTTAGTAAGTTCGCTGACGATGTCTAGTTATCAACAATGTTTGCAACAATGCCCGTCTTGAAGTGCAGCGACACGGTTCAGATGCTCGTATATATTAAAAAACAAATAAAGTTACCATGAAGAGCCCAAGACAAATAACAAGGTCAAAACAAACATGAGTCAGCAGGAATGGGAATCTTAGTATATAAAATAACTTCACCTTTTGATCACTGAAGCTGAAAGAACATTTATGCTAAATTTGGATTACAATACTTGGAGGCTAATCTGAAGATATTTAAATATAAATGTATTTTTACAGTGCAGGAAAGCACTAGGAATGTAGCAACTGAAGAACTTGTAAAGACAAGCAGGGTAAAGATAGATGCCCCAAAACGTGAGGGATTAGATGATAGTTCGGTGGCAAGCATGCTGTGCTCACAACTTGGTAAATGAAGAAATGGTCCATTCATAAACCTCAGGGAGATAGGGCTTCAGAAATTCCTTTACTTCACACAGCTGGTGAAGAAACAGATGTGAAAACAAAGCAGGTGATCATACAAAGTTTGAGTTGCAAGGAAGGCCAGATATTTTAATTCTTATGCTAGTATCAACATGATCACCTCATGTGCTTGTAAAAAAAGCAAAGAATTACAGGCACAGCTGTTGTATGAGACATGCACCAATCCAGAGTATTTTAAAATGTCATCCAAAATCATAAAAAATAATTTGGTTTAAAATAGTAATAATATTTTAAAAAATAGACATTGTTGCGTAGCCTGGGAAAAAAGGCCTTATGCTGTGTGTGCATGTTTCTCCCACAGTAACTCTGAATGTCTTCATCAGCTGCTGCCAGGCTACACCCAGACAAGCCATCTGCCACCCCAGGAAACTACATACTGTAAGTATCTGTAAATCTGACTCATGGTTGCCCTGCCCACATGATCTGTAAGTAAAAGACACTTGTTGCTGCTGGCCATGCAGTACACCCATTGATTGCTTATCTGTTAGCTCTTGATTTCTTTCTCTTGTTCTTCATGTCCTTCTCCCAACTACCTGTCTGAACTTGCCCAAACTTGCTTGCTCCCCACCACAGAGTTTGCCTGGCAGTTTGGGCTCCTTAGTGGCCCTCTAATCATAATTGTGCCCTGCCTGCTGCATGCAGATATCCCTTGGCTTCTTCAATTTCTCTACTTGGCAAATGGGTCTTGCTTCCACACTTGATTTAATCTCTCTTCTAACTGTGGAACACAAGAGCCTGGAAGAGTTCTCTCTTGTGCTATTGCTGTCTTTCTGCCAACCACAGTAACGGTCTCAAAGATAACTGAGTTTCTACGGTTGTCTTTCATGGAAAGAGACAGCTTTGTATACCCAAGTGAAAAAAAAACATCGCAGTGTGAGTTCATGCTTAATGAAGACTAGAAAATGTACACAGGAGAGCCTTTAAAAATGTCTTAACATATAGAAAGCTTTTATGAATACTGAAGTAGAAATCCGTAAGGTTGTAGGACACCTATTCTAGGTGACTATGACCATTTAAATGAGTTTTACTTTTGTAAAGGCAAACTGAGATCATAACTTATTTGAAGCATTAATAATACTATAGGAAGATTTGTAATAGTGTCAAGGTAATGGTAATAAATTAACAAGAAAATACTTCAAGTCCTCTCACATTTTGCAGAAGCAGTTACTCTGATCAGTTATTTTACAAACTGTTCAGAGCATACATTTGACTATTGGGTCCAGTTTTGTGTCCCTACTCTGCTCTCATAATGAACAATTCACATGTATCTTTGGAAATGGAAGCAAGACTAAGCTGGGAACAAGGAAAGAAGCATTAAACTTTGCATCCAGACTTAGAGCACCCCAGTGCTGTCAATCAACACCATGTTAAACAATTGCCATATGGCAAGGAGTCTTTCTGCCAGTTTAGTTGAGCCCTGTCCCTGGAGACATTCAAGGTGAGGCTCGACAAGGCTCTGCGCAGCCTGATCTAGTGAAGGATGTCCCTGCTCACTGCAGGGGGGGTTTGGACTAGATCACTATTGGAGGACCCTTCCAATCCAAACCATTCTGTGATTCTATGATTCTATATTATTTTTTAATTTCTGTATTTCTATCATGTTTTCAACTCGTTTTAAACCCTGCTTGAGAGATTATTCTTTTGGTGACATTAGTGAACTCATGAGTATTTCAGTATATGTGGTATTTGGATTGCTTTTTCACAGTCAGTCTGTTTTAACAAAAGGAAACAAAAATGTTAAAGGTTTGCTTGTATGTCAACATCTGCTGAGGAATGGAATAAAATTTAAAAAAATGAAGTATTATTAATACTTTTAGAAACAGACAAATCTTGTCTGTTAAAGCTGGAATCTATATTCATGAAAATTAAGAAATGGTATCTCATTCTCACTTGCAGTTGTTTCAGTTGTCACAATGTTATTTGTTATGTGCACGTGCCTTAAAAGCTAATGGATTTTTAATTCACTTTTTAAAAACAAATTAACATTTCTGACTGTGATGTTGATAACAATGAAACAGCTAATGGCTCACATGAAATATTTTCATCTATAACATACCCATTAGTGGCACCCAGGCAATATTGGACTTAGTACTCACTTTTTTTATCTGCAGTCAGTTCAGTTAATTATATGCTTGGCACACATGCGTTTACTTACTGGTATTCCAACAGCAGAAAAAAACCCACAGTTAAATAATCCCCTAAAGCTCAAGGTAAGGTTTGTGGCAAATGTGAAAAGTAATTGAACCACATTATCAAATACCCTCTAACAGAAAGAAAGAATTATTCAATGTTTTAAACAAAACAGTAGTAGGTGAAAATTGTAGTAATTTAAGAACAAAGAAAATTATTCCACAGAGTGACTGAAATTATGCAAAGAAAACCTGTCTGATTTACAAAGTTGTCAAATCAAACACCATCATTCTTCTGACTGCTGTTTTTCAAAAAGCTTTTAGGAAAAATTGGGTCTATAAGTATCCAGTCCCGTATTTTAATTAGACTCAGTTAAGAGCTCTTGATAGAGATGATTGGGTTGTTCTCAGTATTGGGTTAAACTAGAATTTGTAAATACTAAAGTTTGGTTCCTACTCTAAATACAGGCAGCAAATTTTCTTGTGTTTTGGAGACTGCTCAAGGCCATTCCAGAAGGTATGAAAGAGAGGCAATAAGGAGGAGAAATTTCAATTAGGCCAATATTTTATAAACTCCATCTTGGATAGTTGTGGTATTTGGAATATGTACATACAAGATAGAACTAATGCAAAATATTTTAAAAACGACTTGCCACTCCAGTAGGTCTAGAGTACAGTTTCTTGTTTTCTTGACTCAAATTATATTCTCCTTTTGCAAGTATAATTGTACAGTAGTATATTATTATAAAATTAAAAAAAACATAGTATGCAAATATAAATCTGATTATTTAAAAACTGAGATGGAAGTGGGAACTATAAAAATTATAAAAGGACGTGACTGTTCAGTCACTGATTTGAAAATAAACTAATAATCTGAGGCTGAAATAACGTAAGTTTTCCATGATTTTTTAAATGGAATGTACTGTAAGCCTTTATTGTACAAGAAAGGTTTACAAGCAAGATGGGATGTTTTGGGCAAGCTCTCATTCGGGTATTTGGAAAGCTTTCTTTCCAGCCATTTGGCAAAGTCTTTGCTGGCATCTACTAAATGTCTTGCTTTGTCACAACAGCCATGTTAAAATGCTGCTTTAAAACCAGTTTATCTCAAACCTGCTTAGCTTAGACTTTGCAAGTATTTATCCCTGATGGAAGGCTGCCTTGCTCTGACATTATGCATAATTTATCTGAAATGCTGGCACTATTCTACAAAGGGGAGATCTGACTGTATTAGACAAACCTGTATATGAACTGAAAACCCTTTAATCAGATTTAAAAAAATGAGAATATTCTGAGAGTTCCATTTCACATCCATGACGTGACATGCAGATGACATATTTTTTTAATCACTCTGATGTGCAATGCTGGTTTACTCAGCTTTGTTTTAAGAGGAATTCTGTTTGCTCAGAATGCGCATAAAATAAAATATTCAGCAAGCAACAGTCTAATAAATTAGTGCTAGTGCACAATAAATAATGAAACAGTGTAATTACAGCTCACAAGGGGGAACTCTGTGGTCTGTTTTGGAAACCCTAAAATAAAACATATTCTGAATTGTTTGATTTCAACAAAAATCAGTACTGGAATCTAAACTGTAGGTTTAGAATTAGTTTCTATATTATGTTTGTAGTGGAAATGCAAATAGTTCTGTTACTTAATACTCATTTCTGCATCTGTATTACTTTGACATAACCGTTAAGGTTTTCACAATGATCTGTGATAAGGGTTTGCATCTGGATTATTTGGCCCTCAAGTCAGAAGTTGAATTTCCAAATAACAGTTATCTGTGTGATGCAGGCAGAGCACATAACTGCCCAGAAACTGGAAAATTAAAGATATGGTTTAGGCATAACCTTACACAAACATTACATAGCCTTAAATAAACTCAAGGATGGGTGTTACTGAATTTCGTCTTCCCTGTCCCCAGAATATTCCCCATCTTCTCTTTGCTTTACAGCTCTACTTTCCAAGCCTCTCCTTTTACAGGTGTGAGTGAAACTGCAACCTCGAAAACCAAGAGCTCACTTGTACGAAGGCTTCCCGGTGGCCATTTATGACCCAAATAGACCTTCCTTGTATCGCTTGTGCGGTGCTAAGCAGGCATGGCTGGCTAGAAATACAACCCAAAACGTGCACATTTTCATGCACTTGAAGTTTCACCGGGGAGCATTGCATTATTCCTTGCATCAACATGCCTGAGTCAGAAATGCGGTAGGCAGGCCTGTGCTGGTGTGCAAAGCGGCGGAAGAAGCCTCAGCCTTCCTCCCACAGAGCTCATCTAAACTGGTCAGTACGGAAATCCACCGCTGCTGACAGCTCTCAGCACTTCTGTGTGGGAAACCCCGCGGCTAGCAGGAGGGCCGCGCTGCCCGCCGCTCCTGGCACCGACCGGCAGCGCCACACGCTGGGCTCCCGCCCGGCCGCGCCCAGGGCCGGGGTTAGGGCGCGGGCTGCGGCTGCACTGGCGGGCACGTGGCCGCTGCGGGAGCGCGCCTGGAGGCGGCCGGCATTATGTAAACAGCAGTTACGCAAGGGATGGAGATTTCACTTTACATAAGCGTGCGTTGCTGTCAGAGACATCTTTGTTTGTGCCATTAGTTCGTATACATTAAGAGGAGGGACGAGAAATGTTGGTGTTCAACCTGTAGCTTCTGTGGTTCCGAAGTCAATTGGTGACCTGTTTGCTGCTGTGGTACTTTTCACTCAGGCGAAATTCTCATCTCCTCCTTAGCCTGGAGGAAATGTCCTTTCTATTCAATAAACGGCACCCATGCCTAAGCCATATTCGTGCCCTTTTCTGGCAGTCTGAAAAAGGCTACTGATTCATAGTTGTTGCACAGAACAAACTTAATCCAATATGGACAAAGGGAAATAAAACTCTGTGAATCTCAGGCTTTAAGTTTCAGCTACTGCCACCATCAGAGGACCTTATTCCAATGTCTGTGTGAAAAGATAGATTTTCAAATCACTTAAGTGCCATCAGGACTAGACAAAAGAGCCCCATAGTTCAGGACTCTGTCTCTAGCTGATGTTAGGAGAGATCCTGGAGATAGCAGGGCCTGTTTCTTTCCCATGTCCTCTCATGTGCAGGCAGGATATCATGAGGTGGTGTACATTTGGGATGTTTTCACATAGTACTCAATGCTGTTGGGACTTCTGTGCTTGATGCCTCACTCAGTTACCTCTGTATGAACTGAAGGTGGAATCTGGACTATCCCAACTGATTATCATCAATCTGTGACTGTCTTCCAAGAACGAGTCCAGTTCCATTTTTAATCATGTCTGTTTTGGTGTCCACAACATCCTATGGTATTGAGCTCATTCTACAGCCTCTTTGTGCACTTTGAGCCAGGGGACTGTGACCCAGCTTTGACCCAAATATTGTATGACCAGGTATAGCACATCTCTTTGAGCTCGCAGCTTTTGCTGGTTAAGACTCCAACAATTGTAAGGTCACATTTGTCCTGCAAAAGCATCCTCTAACTGATGCTTGGACAGGTCACAGCAATGCACTGTTGAGCCATAGATTACCACATTCAAAAAGGCTGACTATGGAAAGAGAAAGAATCTGGGGTCTATGTAGGTGATGAGCTCTTTGCCAGATTATGCAGCTGAAAAGAATTAATTACCACAGGGAGTAGTTCAAATGTGGACAAACCTCTTTGAGACTCAGGTAGCGATAAAAACTGGAGCACATGAGCGAAAGTATGACATGAAAGATGACCTGCTTGATTAGTCAGCTGTTTGAATGGCTTACACTTGTCATCTCCTGTACAATCCAATGGGCATAAGCAGAGAGTAGGGGAACAGCCAGCCTGCTCAGATCTAGATAAAAGCAGAAAAAAAGAGCTGCTAAAGTAATTGCCTGGCTCCTCTAACAGTTAGTTTCTGAATTTTGACAACCTTTTGTTTACAAAGCAGAAATATCAAATCTAAAACCTAAACATGTAGATAATTAAAACAGAGAATATCAGTTCCAAGTTGCTCAAAAGCTGAATACAATTATTTTTTAAATTTTTAAAAATTTTAAATAGTTTCTGTGTTTCCTTGTGATCAGTCACGACAGAAGCTCTTCTAGAAAAAGTTACGTGCACCCTGGCTGTCAAGGGAGCACATCTCTGGATTGTATCTCCTTTTCCAAACTCGGGCAGGCCTGGGAAGTGGTGTCCATAAAAAAGCCGGCAGAGCCACCTAGTGTTCAAACTAAAAATGTACCGTTTTGTGTGTGCTGTGGACTCCCGTGTTCGAGAGCAGGATCTAAGTGCAATCTCAGCGATCAGAGAGAAATTCCATAATCATTCTCTTTTTTTCTCTCTCTTTTTTCCTTTTTTTTTTTTTTATTTCTGTTCAAGTCTGATATTGTGGTTTTCTTAGGCAGCATACAGTGATCATTTAAATTCTAATTTCTGTTTAGCAATCTAGCATATGTGTAATTCAAAGGGAGGACAAGTTGAGCCATGGGAACTTATCTGACCTAATTCTAGATGTGTGAAAGATAGTTGTCTAAATCTACACTAATGTAAGATTCTTTATAGCCCACAAAAAGAGGCAAGCACTGTGAAAAATACAGTTTCTTTTAATCTCCACATAGGTGCCTAGATTCAATAATTCTCAGGAGTTGAATCCCACATGGCCAGCAGTAAAAATCAGTTGCTTACCAAGAATTTCAAAGTGAGGCAGACTCACTTTAGTTATTTTGGATGACAGCAGGGACTGTGTAATAAGAATGTTGTCCTTAAATGAATCACCTGAAGGATGGCCAAGGAATCAGGCCCAGCCAACATGGATTTAGGAAGGGCAGGTCCTGCCTCACCAACCTGATCTCCTTCTATGATCAGGTGACCAGCCTGGTGGACGTGGGAAAGGCTGTGGATGTAGTCTACCTGGACTTCAGCAAGGCCTTTGACACTGTTCCCCACAGCAAACTCCTGGCCAAGCTGTCAGCCTGTGCCTTGGACAGCAGCACTCTGCGCTGGGTTAGGAACTGGCTGGAGGGCCGAGCCCAGAGAGTGGTGGTGGTGAATGGTGCCACATCCAGCTGGAGGCCAGTCACTAGTGGTGTCCCCCAGGGATCAGTGCTGGGCCCCATCCTGTTCAATATCTTTATTCATGATCTGGATGAGGGGATTGAGTCCATCATCAGTAAATTTGCAGATGACACCAAGCTGGGAGCAGGTGTTGATCTGTTAGAAGGTAGAAGGGCTCTGCAGAGAGACCTTGACAGGCTGGACAGATGGGCAGAGTCCAACAAATCCAAGTGCCGGGTGCTGCACTTTGGCCACAACAACCCCATGCAGAGCTACAGGCTGGGGTCAGAGTGGCTGGAGAGCAGCCAGGTGGAAAGGGACCTGGGGGTACTGGTTGACAGCCGCCTGAACATGAGCCAGCAGTGTGCCCAGGTGGCCAAGAGAGCCAATGGCGTCCTGGCCTGCATCAGGCATAGTGTGGCCAGCAGGAGCAGGGAGGTCATTGTACCCCTGTACACAGCACTGGTTAGGCCACACCTTGAGTACTGTGTCCAGTTCTGGGCCCCTCAGTTTAGGAAAGATGTTGAATTGCTGGAGCATGTCCAGAGAAGGGCAACGAGGCTGGTGAGAGGCCTTGAGCACAAGCCCTACAAGGAGAGGCTGAGGGAGCTGGGACTGTTTAGCCTGGAGAAGAGGAGGCTCAGGGGAGACCTCATTGCTGTCTACAACTACCTGAAGGGAGGTTGTAGCCAGGAGGGGGTTGGTCTCTTCTCCCAGGCAACCAGCACCAGAACAAGAGGACACAGTCTCAAGCTGCGCCAGGGGAGGCTTAGGCTGGAGGTGAGGAGAAAGTTCTTCACAGAGAGAGTGGTTGGCCATTGGAATGGGCTGCCCAGGGAGGTGGTGGAGTCACCATCCCTGGAGGTGTTCAAGGGGGGATTGGACGTGGCACTTGGTGCCATGGTTTAGATAGTCATGAGGTTTAGGGTAACAGGTTGGACTCGATGATCTTTGAGGTCTCTTCCAGCCTTCTTGATTCTATGATTCTCTGGAGAAAACCTCTCATACCCCTTTCTCTTCTATTTAACAGCTGTACTCCTTTTAGTAACTGCCCACTGTGCTCAAGAAAGGACAATAAGTCTTGTGCTTTATAAACCTGTCTTGCTTATTTTTGGTGGTTCTTCTGCCTGGTATATTTTTAAAAGTTTTTTTAAACAGTTTCTTCAGTGATAATATTGCCAAAAATCAAAATTAAAGTTCTTGTAATATCACAGTGCATTACTGCTGTATTCCATTTACCAAATCCCTTCAAAGGGACTATCATATTAGCACTATGACCTCAAAAAATGTTAGTCTTGTTTAATCATTCGAACAAAGAGCTGGAGTCCAGAAAGATCATAATACAACAACTAGGGACAGAGAAGAGCCAGCAGTGTGGTTCATAGAAAACAGAGACAGTAAGACCTATGTGAGCCTGTGGAGTGTTTCCATTTTCCCCAGCTGATGTACCGCACAAACTGCTGGTATATCAAATTTCTCCACAACTTAAGTTTACATTAAAGTAGGTCATGTGCCAAGCCATCCTGTTTTCAAAAGTTTTTGTCTGCACAAGGAAATTGACTGATAGAGCTCTCATGGCATAAGCTATTTCTGGTCTATCCTAAAAGCTGCAACTAGTTACTTAAGAGTAACTATTGTGGAACAGCTTATGCTGCAGTGGTTATACCCATCACTTTCCCTGGAGCGAAAAAAATCCATTACAATGTTCTAAACATGAACTCCTTGTAAACTTCTGCAGTATCTTCTTCAGGAGTCTACAAATAGGCAATTTCAAATAATATTCTGAATGGTTAGTTGTCTTTGAACGGTTAATTTTCAAATCTAATGGCATGACTTCAAATGCTTAGGAAAACCTTTTGGCTGGAGGCAATTAAACTTAAGCATGAGAAGAAAGGAATTATTACATGGAAGAAAACTCCAAGAGAAAGGAGAAAAAGAAAAGGGAACTAAAAGGGAATGGATAGCAAAAAAAGGAAAACTGTAAAGAAATTCAAAGTACAGAAACAACAGTGAAAGTCAAGATGGGATTGTTTCCTCAACTAAGAAGCAATCATGGAATTAAGCCATGGTCAGCTACCACTATGAAAGGATAGATTATCCTCTTAATGCCAATACCCCACTGCTATCCGTGTGCATGTTGCTATAGATTAAGTGTATCATATAGCCCTAAATTTAGACAAGCAGGGAATTTGGCCATCTCTGCACTTCCTTCACTTAGTTCCCAATGCCAAGATAATATTTGCTCCATTGCATGCCCATGTTTGTTCTGTCAACCTTTTCATTATTTGCTTCATTTCCTCAGAAAATGCCAAAGTTCAACTCTCTGACGTTTCAGTCTGAGTACCTTTTATAGAACAGGTTTTTCTAACTGTTTTGAACTATACAAAGCAACTCACTCTTTGTTTCCCTCCCTGTGGCAGATGCTTCTATCTTTCTAGCAGACTTAAATACTCTGGTAGATTGAGGGAAAGTATGTTATTTCCACACGTCAGGAGCTGTTGAACAGGTGAAATGACAAGGACCCATGCTGTGCAACAAGAGCCAGTAAGGGCAGAATCTCTATCAGACCTGCCCTGAGGTACTGTCTGCAATGCTGTGTCCCTAGACTGTCAGCTTCCCACATAATTAATGGACAGGTTTTGCACAGCCTTGCAGGATCAGGAGCTGAAGTGATTTTACAAAAGTATTGCTTCTTTTATTTTCATAATTCAGGAACTGATACATTATTACCTTGATCAAAAAATGCAATTATTGTTGTGATAAATGAGGGGATGTTAGCTAATTAATGGAAACTTTTGCCTGCTTTCTAATATTTAGGTCTAGTTTTATGCCTGTGTATTAATACATGAGTAAAATGTAATGGCCTTGTCAAACAGGAGTCAGAGAGATCTGTTGGTTCGTCCTGGCCTTAAAGTCTCTGAATCTGTGAAATTTCTTAGAGAGCTTTGACTTCCTCATCCTAGATTTCGTATTGCTTCTATCTGCATTCAGTTCAATGTTTTAAATTCATGCCTGAAGGCCAGAGGAGCATTTTTTGGTTGTTGTTTAAACACTAACTGGAGACTGAAAACATTTCTGTTTGTCCAAATCTGGAAAAATGCAGAATGATTATATTACCAAAGGGAGAGGGAGAGGGGAAAAAAAAAAAAGGAATACTGTGTACCAAACAAAACAGAGGCAAGAATGTAGGAATGTAAATGTGTAACTGCTGGATGCAAAAATAAAACTCAGAAAAGACTGAAGGCTTGAAAAGGCATAATATGATCCAATTTATTTAGACTGGAAATTGCCTTCCCTAGATTGCTAAGGTGACAGGAAAAAAATATGAAAAGAATGTAATCATATTTGTTTAAGTCTGGCAGTTTCCACTGAAATGCCTGTCTCTCTATAATAGTTTTTTTGAAGAAAGTGCCTTGGGGAATTACTAGAAAAATGAGCTTTATTAAGTGTTCATGGCCATCTGAACTACCCACCCATCCAGTATAAATGTGTTCTGGCAAAACAAGTGTTTGCGTTGCCATGGCCTTTCCCGTGATGTTATTTTCTTAAGCAAAAGCATTTTTCTAGCTGAGATCTTAACAAGGACATAGGCAGGGTGCCATAATTCAGTCCTTGAAGAGAAAAATAATGATTTGAGGGGAATGGTGAAGGAAGGAGATGGTCTCAGAGCAGGTAGAACAAAGGACTTAGATATCTGGTGATTCTTTTGCCTAACAGAAGCAGTGATCCCTTCCACTAACTAGTTCTGTGGGAGCGTAGTGCAGCCTCCACCAGCCCTGCATAAATGCTGATGGCCCAGAGCTGAGATTCTCCTGTAGCATCCTATAGCGAAAATCTCTCTTAAAAATAGCATCTCAGTTGTTATTTGCTGAGCAAATCACATGCCTCAGATACACACTTGCTCAAATCAGGTCCAGGGGCCTGTGCTGTGCACAGGTACAGGGACTCTACACAAAACTGTATCTATTTTAACTGTTCTATATACTGCTGGATTTTTCTTTGCCCTGCAAAATCACTTGGGGAAGGTCCTACCTATAGGTTTCACACTGGTTTCTATCCTCTGGTGAATACTTCTGCAAGTGAAAATGACTGTGAATTTTATATTGATCACTGATTTATACTCTGGTTTTAGGTTAGGATCAAAATGTTTTATAATAAAAACTAGTGAGCTGGTTGCAGAAGCACCAAGTAACATTATTGTATAGTTGGTATACAACAGTGACTAAAGCAAAACTAACAGGTGCTTACATAAAATGCTTAAGAACAGGGCAAGTATTGAGTCACCCTTTCTCTGTGTATCTTCCCAAATTCCAGTAACCACCAGTTTGTGAGGGAGAGGTTATATCTCCACTGAGAAGCCACAGATTCCTTTCTGAATGAATAAAGGACAAAAAAACTCCATCAGGACCAAAAGCTGGGGCTTGGCTCTGATAGGATTCTGAAGAGATTTGAGTGTTTCTCCTCCACCAGTTTCTGAGAGAAAACTCCTCTCTCAAACTGCTTTCATACTCATGTAGCTCCATGAATCACAGCAGAGAAAGTAAAGGGAATAAGGTCTATGGATGCTAAATGTAGGTCCAAATCCAGGTAAGTGTATATTTGTAGGAGAAAATCAATTACAAAAAAATCCCAACAAACAAACTAGAATAGGCCTCTTAATCATCTTACCCCCTCAAATTATTTTTTTTCATAACACAAACCATATCATGAGATGGTAAAGCAGTCTGGAGTGATACAGTCCACATCTCACTGATACCTAACACCACTATTTTAGCAAACATCAATTACATAACTGCGGCAAAAAAAACCAAAACAACATGGAACATTTTATTTACTAAATAAAATTAATTAGCTGAAAACTAAGAAAGCAATTAGAATTTATAGAAATTACAGAATATGCTAGAACTTTACTCTAAAAAATGTGTAACTGCTGAGACCCATACAGTCTCATGCTCCTGCACTGAGATTAGTTTCAGAAATCCCAGGAACAGAACCCTGCTCAATCCTCTGGGAAACAATTCTTCCTCACCCTACAATATCATATTAAGTTCTTCTGTTCAACTCAATATTTACATGCCATTTCAATGATCTTCTTGAAGTATCTTCAACAGCTCACTCTTGTCATCTTGCATATTCAGACTCACTGGAAAACATCATAAAGTATCCAATTTAAAGCTAAAAATCTATAGGAAGGAGAACTTGAGCTAAATCCAGTTTGCTTTATGCAACTAATTCCAGTTAAATTAAAAGTCTCTTTAGAGGAGAGAAGCAAACTTACACTATTACATAGCACCTTTATATCTTTTATTATTTTTTTTAATATGACCTTTTGAAAGTTAGATTAGAAAGAGAATTGCACATTAAAATTGAATCAATTTAGCCTTTTGCTCTTGCAACTCAGGAAGGATGTATCTGATGCATAAGACAATACTAGAATGCTTAAGTTGTATCTGACTCATGCTCCTAAGTGGATTTAGTTATCACTGTGATATAGGGAGTTTGCAAGCTCTGTTCAGCAAGGAAAGGCATGGCCTGGATGAATACTCTGGAGCACATAACATTGGTTAGAGGGAGACATTTCTAAGTTGATACCGACAGGAATTTGGAGATGTGGGGAACCAAGAGACATCTAGAGGCTTGGAAATAGGGCTATAAATTGAATTACTGGTGCTTACCTGCTGTGACAAAAAGGGACATTAATTTATAGGTGCTTCTCAATTGGCTGAATTCCCCCAGACTGCTTATAAAAACTTTCAAGAGATGTCCTGTTCACATGCATTTCCTCTCTTGGAGTCCAGAGTCCCTAGAGCAGAAAGTGCTTAATGGAGGTAGCGTTCTCTACTTCATCTACAGGTGGGTGTATGTGATAGCTGCTTCTTGGTTTGTCTTTGAAAGGATTAGTCTTCAATTTAAGACTGCTGAAGGAGTAGATTTAATTCAGCCATTCCTGCTGCTGAGGCTGTAAACCCCATGGCTGGGTTGGGCCAGATCATGTGGATTGGAATTGAAAATGGCTACTTTCATTTTTATTGTCTATGACTGCACATGTGAGTAAAGTCTCCTTTGAATGTGATCAGTGGAAGATTAATTACCATGACTACAACATCTGAATAAAAAATAAAAGTAAAAAAGGATACTTTTATATGTGGTGGGAAAAGTAAACTAAATTAACCTCATGAACAATGGAAACTTATAAAATAGTCCATCTTCAACAAAATGCTAAAGAACACAATATAATTATAGTTTAGTTCCAAGAACAAATGCTTTTACTATGAAAATTAGTAGTACACTTAATTAATATGGAATTATTGGGAATGACATGCTTTACTGAAGACATAATGATGAATTCCAAAATGTGAAAGATAAGTTTTGTGATTTCTAAGACAAAATATTTTTAGCTGGCCAGCATATAAAGGCATTTAGAACTGACCCAGTTTCTTTTATGAAATACCTCAAAATTATTCTTACATAACTAGCAGGGAACTTACTGGGCTTTTATTAATTTGGAATGTTAATCAAGCACACATATTACCTAATTTTGAAACAAATAGAAATCAGCAGATGCTTTATAATATGTTCTGTACTTCCCAGTATGAATGTGGGACCAATCAGACCTCTAGTTCTCTTCATATTTCCTTCATATTTCCTTCCTCTCATATTTCATAAATGATGTAGGTCTAAATTTTGATTACAGAGAGATCTCGAATTTCATGTATTATGTAAATGAACACTAAGATAACTCTTCTGTTTAGGACTTGAGGATGGACAGTAGGAGATGTGGGTTCTGATTCCCAAACTGCCTTATTAATCATGCAACAACTGTTAATAACCAAACAATTCTTTGATGTCTTGATGGTTTGTCAGTTAAGTATCTGTCCTTTAATGTCTACCATCATGGCACTACATGGAGATGTAAGTGAGCATAAAATGTCCTCTTTATTTCTCACTTGAGCATAATCTTACGCCTACTGCAGGGACAGTTGGACTGCATGTAAAACTGCTCCCAAATCACCACATTCTATGGCATAAGCAGAATCAGTCCTGATTTTATAGTGGAGCAGTTTAGAAATGGCCAGGTGGATTATCTGTCTCCCTGTTTCAGGAAGCAAAGAAGAGTCAAAAAGATAGGGAGATGAAGGGCACCATTGGTTAAATCTGTTTATGTGAGTCAAATCTTCATGTATTAGAGGGGGCAAATACCAAACTTCAGAAGAAAATGCTAGCATTTATCATGGCAATCACTTGTCTGCAGCAAATTAATAGAGGTAACCAAAAGGAAGATTATATGTTGAACACTGGCCCTGAAATTTTAAAGAGGAAGAGAACTGACACACCTTTCTGTATTGGTGCTGGCTGGGATGGGGTTAATTTTCCCCACTCAAACCCTCATACTGCTGTGCTTTGTAGCTAGAGAAGTGTTGATAACACACCATTATTTTATCTGCTGTTGAGCAGTGCTCCCACATAACAGTTGGCTGATGGGAAGTAGAGAATCAGGTTTTTTATTTGCCTTTGCTTCTGCCTGTGTGTCCTTTGCTTTTGCTTTATTCTACTGACCCATGAGCTCTTTTCCATCTTATTTTCTCCTCCACTATCCTGCTCTGAAAGGAAGTGACAGAAGGAGCTTGATGGGCATCTGGGGGCCAGCCCAAGTCAACGCACTGCGCTTTTGGGCACATGTTGTGGAAATGTTGTAATGAACTTCATGTAAGCTGGATGCATTTTCATCCCTGTAAAGATCATGACATGGCCAAGAAATGGGAGTGTATTCTTGTCCAAATTCTGTGTTTGTCCTCTGTGTCTGAAAGACTGAAGGATATTTGCCAAACTATTCAGTTGCGGGCCAGAAGTTGGAAGAGCTACCAGAATATACTCCTCTAATAATTATGAATTGTATTATTTTAGGTGTCACGTTGCCAGCTTTTGAAACAGTGCCAAGATATCTAAATTATTAGCATGATCCAGCAATTAACTACAGTGTGAATTTAATCAGTTACTATGAAGGCGATAATTACCTTGGAACACTGAGGTTTCTCACTGATGTTACTCAGAAGATGTTGCAAATGATCTCCAATTTCAAACTCTTAGACAGAATCTGAGAATATGGATCACAGATCCTTCAGCACAATGACAGACACTCATCTGCATTGGTAGAGTGTTTGGGATGATTTCTTGGCTCCACTGAGGTCAATGCAAGTTTGCAACTGCTGCTTAATAATAAGACCGTACAGCTGAATAAGATGGTTCTTTAGGTTTTTTAGTTAATTTTGCCCTAAACCAAATTACCCATCAAGGTGTTGCCGATTCTGGGAAACAACAAAATGTCTTGTTCTGCCCTCTGGGATTTCCTGTTATTGCGTTAATGAAAACCAAAGAAAATGGACTTTCCATCTTGGAACCTTCAGAAAAGGATCTGAGGCCAGTGAAAGTGTCTGCACTTTTCAGGAGATTTGAGTGTGGTTATGAGTTTTGGAGATCAGGTTGAGTTCACATGCTATATAAGAGACAGCAGTTATAGAATTAAGCCACTTGAGGTCATGTCATTCTTGCAAGGCAGTAGGCAGCCACACTTCTTGGTGCTGGGTCATTGTGCAGAGCCTGCCTTTGGAGATATCCCAAGGACACCCGCTGAGTATGAAAGGAACACTCAGCCAAGAAAAGCAGGAAAAAGTGTTCTTCTAAAGTGGGGGAAGGGATGCTGTTTGTTTTCTGGTTTTAATCCATAGAAGCCCAAGAAAGGGAACCAAAAAATGAAAGAGAGGACTGAACTGTGAGTAGGACAGTAAAAGTATCCTTTTACATCAAGAGCAGACAACTGTTTAAACCTTGGAACTTCATTATTCTTGATCCAGCTGGCAGTCTGTTGCAAGAGTCCTCCTGGGTCTCCAGACAAGTTTGGAGAAATGCAGGTTTTCCCATTTCCACTCTTGCAAGAGCAATAATTTCTTTGCCAGAAGCACTGACTAGGGGAAAGATACATATCTTCAACTAGAATAAGGATAGAGAGAGAGCTTGGCTGCTTCTTCAGGAGCCCAGAGGGGGCTTATAGTGTGTGGCTAAGAGTGTGTCAACTGGTGTTGAAGACAGTTAACTGATTGCATTGCATCTGTGTTCACAAAGATTCCCTCAAATCATCATATTAGCCAAAGCCTCTGTTGTAATATACAAGTTAGATTTCCAAAGGTTAACTACTTTCTGACAGAAGAAATTGATTTCTGTCTCATCATTTCCTGCAGACCTTTCAGAAGCATAACCTAAGCATGGGACCAGAGCCACAGGAAGCAGGCAGCTTGTCTTGCTTGACAGCCCCTGAAATCCCTCCTCCTTTCTGAAACTTTGTTTGAAATCCTGTCAGTGAAAGGTGCTTGCAGTCAATAAGCATTTCTCTTGATAGTTTCAGTAAAAACATCCATCCTGGCAAAATGCAGTGTGAAACTCTGATACTGCCTGAAGAAAAGAGTATCAGCCACAGACTTTTTCCAGCAGACAAAGGGAGCAGAGATTACAGCTCTCAAGGTGAAGTGAAAGCTTTGCCTCTTCCCTGCTGACCAAACTGACCAAGACTAAAGTGTGCCTTGATATTGCAGTGAGAACATGAACTCCTTCTGTCTATTATCTGCATTATTTTCAGTGCCTTCTAGTAACTAGAAAGAGAGACAAAGGATCCATTAAATACCATATGAAGAACAAAAGAGAAAAATGGGGCAGGAAAAGGCACTAAACTCTTTAACCATGTATATATACATACTTTCAAAAATTTTATATGGAGAGAAAATAACCAAAACAGTGGAAACAGATAGTCCTGGAACCTTACACAGCATTTTTGGTTTCCTTGAAAATTATTTGCAGATTTGCTGGAGAAAAACATGAGTTCACAGATTCTTACAAGAGGTAATAGGAAAAAGATTCTAACTTGATACATTTCCCATTTTCTTAAACTTCCAGCCAGCTTTTTCTGAAGCTAAAGAGTAACACCTTAACACTGGCATACACATGCACATTTCATTTAGAATTTTCAAAGGTCAGTTCTGAGAAACAGTGTACTTTGGAAATCCATTTAGGGACACAGATACTGTTCTTAGACGGTAAACAAATGAAGATGGTATTTATGTCTCTAGCTGAACATTTCACAAACTCATAGAGAAGTCTGCACCTAAGTAAGTTTAATATTAGTGTTGTGATATTTTGGGATCTTAAATGTTTTACTGCTTCTTAGATAAATTTAATTAATTCCTGTTATCAATAAAAGGTATCTTTTACCAGATATATATTCTCCTATCTACTTCTTAGATCTCCTGGATTAGGCACTGTAATAAACAGTGTATGCTATTGTTTACATTTATTTTTCTGGATCACTTTTACTGCACAACCTGTGTTGCTGTTCTGTAGAAGTGTATACAACACTCATGTGGATTCATTTGGAAAGTTGGCATACACTTTTATGCCATCTTCCCTTTTTAGCTGAATGCTGCTTCAAAAATCTTCCATGTTTGAGACTGATGAAAATAACTTAGAGACTGGAGAAACTTTTCAGACAGAAATCAACAGAAACAAAAATCCTACTCTACCTCTGCAGAGTACAGGCAGTATTTAAATATTTCAGGCATTTTCACAATGATTTGAGTTGGAAGGAAATCTGAAATGAACACAGACCATAATCTTTCTAATGGCATTTAAATTTGTTCAGCAGATTGGCACTTAGCCAGTTGTCTGACAATAATACAGGAAAGGGGTTAGGTCAGAATGACCTAGACACATGCAGGAAAACCATTGCCTTCTCAAGGCATTCTGCTTGGGATAATAATTTTGAAACCTACAACAAAGAATGGATCGTGTCATAGCAGTCAACTTAGGAGGGAACACCTGGGTTAATGAGTGATACAGTTGTGCAGAAATGTTGATGCTCCCATCATTGCTGCTGCAGAAAAAAAGCCCTAAAAGGCTGACTACAGTTGAAGTGGAAAAGCTTGACAGCATGTCTGGGATCGTATCTGCCTTCTGGTTCAGGATAACACTGTCAGGCTCTACCACCTGAGGTTACTGACATGGGCAATGCAGTGTAACTTTCAGATTGGGAAAGAGCAACTGTGAGGGATGTAACTGAGCACAGTTACTACCAAATTGTGCTGAACAGAAGGCTATATGTCATGGCCTGAAAACTGTTGCTTGGTACAGTTTCACCCCATCTATTTGGGGGACAAAACCCATCTGATCAGCTATCCAATCCATTTACTTTTCTGTCTCATGTCCATGGACACTAAATGCTTGAGAGAAGTGCCAAGAAATGCAGAACAAAACACTGAATACAACATGGTAAGCAAAAATATTTTTCTCCTCTTCTTGATTCCAAGGCTGAGAGCTAAATCATGATGTTTGCTTTCCTTTGCCATCCATTTCTAACATATAAACAGAGCAACTATTATTCTGTTGCAATGTGTCTGAAGTGGCTGTAATGACCATGCTGACTGACAGTAGTTGGCACTTGCTTCAGTCAGCTTTAAAGTCATGATCTTCCTACTCACATATTTAAAGAAACACCATATCTGGAGGCAAGATCATGCCGTCAGGTATTCAAGGAAAATTTCAATGAATTCTCAGGCACCAATTTCTGCCTCCCTCAGAGCTGGTACCAGTAGCCTCCATGATCCAAAAGAACACTGTCATCTCTAGGCCCCTGTCTTCTCAATGTGCATCAACAATCCTATTAGTAGTAAAAAGAAAGCTTATTATGCTAGGTAGCAAACCAGCATATATTGTCAAGTGGGCATTCATGTGATAGCCAAAGATAGTTAACTATTTTTTCCTCAAGTTTCTTTTCCTGGGTAGTTCAGTGGAGCACTTGCTTGAACATGTGCAACATTGCCATAAACCTGTAGAAAGAGGATTAGAAAATACTGAAATAGGAGGAAGGACTAAAGAATACAGCATGTAATTCCTCAGGTGTGGGCTTTAGTTGATTCATTAGGGAATCAGCAGAAAATCTCACCCTTCTGAAGCATTAGCACACTGCCTGCTCTGCTGGTTCAGCTGGGTGTTGTCCATTCAGTCACTCACTAGCTACTGACATTTGATGAGATTGGAGTCAGAGGCTTCAGAACAATAGAATGTCTTTGTCTTGTAACCTCTGTCTGCTCAGCAAAATCCTCTGTAACAACTTCAACTACAATCAAAGTAGTTTTCAGGGGATGCTTTGCAGTTTCATAAGATATTACATATTTTCACTTTACAAAAACTTGAAATAGATGCCAGGAAAACAAAAATAAAGAAATTCAGATTCAATAGATACCAGCGAATTTCCAGGACTCTTCCATCCTTCATTTTCTAACTTGTTAATAAAAATTATTCTGCAAGAAGGAAGTCAGTACCAAGAAGAAAGTTATTATGTTTGTTTTGTTCATCTTTAATTAATGCTATGTTATTTCATCTTTTTTTTTATAAATCACTGATAAAACTGAAGATGTTCTTTGCTTCAACATCCTCCTTAAAGTGCTGCCAAATTCATGTTAAGTATGTACAAGGATTTTATAACCAAAGACACATATGCATCAATTTATGTATGTTACCATATCATGCTGTTTTTAGTGCCACTATTGTCTGCTTTAATTATGTTATTTCTGTTATTCTGGCAAATATGGAATTCTCTGAAAATATCCAGGTTCTGGTGTAAGTGAGAACTACAAAAAATTATCGGTTCCAAATAACTACAAGAACTACAAAGTCTTGGTTAACTTGGATTTACCAGCATGAGTGTTAGCTTTTTCATTGTTCTGTAATACAAGACAAAGAAAATATACTTGATAGGTTCATGCAAGATGTTTTGACAGTTGAGTAGACCTTGCATTCCTACTTTCTCTTCAGTCTTGTATGGTGTTGCTGTATTCCATACCATTTAGTAGTTGCATAATTCTTCCCTTTCAAGCATGCAAATAATGAGGTCAGCTTGAGTCATGTCAAATAACTAGAGCAAATACCACATACGAAACCATTTAAGATAACAAGTCCTGTGATTACATATATTACCTCTAGCCTGGATTTTCTGGATCATACTGGAACTGTGTTAGAACACTCAAAAGCAACCCCCTCTCTGTTTTGCTTATGATAAGCAATCGATGAACAGTTTATTGCAAAGTATTTAATACAGACAAGCTAGAATTGAAAGTTACCTTCCTCTAAATCATTATGCTGCTTCTTTAAACTGGCCTCTTCAAGGAAAAACTTGTGTTTTCCTGCTGAAAAATATGACAAGGATGAAGGTTTAATTTTGTTTTAGTGGGGTTTATAACATTCAACTATGTTACATTTTAAAGCTGTCTAATTATCATCTCTAACATCTGGGATGCAGTATCTATCAGACTGTGTTTTATCCAAACTGGGCAGAGATACAAGAAACTGTTATTTGTATTTATTAACTGGAAGATACAGAGAAAGGTCAACACTTTCCCTATTCATCCTTCAGCAGCAGAAAGGCTGGTGAGAAAGCAGGGTAAAAGTAAAACTCCTTAATCAACAAAAACTTGTGACTTCAAAAATACGCAAGAGACATGAAAGAAAAGCTTCTTACCTATCTATGCATTTCTTTCTTTCATTGAACATTGTTCAGTTTAATTATATTCACAGAGCACATCACAGACCTCTGTTGTTCTTAACTGAAGTTGAAAGACGTGTTTTCTCTTGTTACAGTGGTTAAAAGAAGAAAAGCATTGAAACAGTGTTTCTAACAAGCACCAATTAAGAGAAAGCAGAATGTGGTTAAAATAGTTCCCATAGATGTATTTTATTGCACTCTGCAGCACCCTTGAAGTAAAATGGTCAATTGCTTCTCCAACCCTCCCAAATATTTGTGATAGTTACAATTACTAGCCTTTCAATGTAAGTTGTTCTGCCTCATGTCTAGAGATTTTGTGAGTCTTTCTGTTGTTATCTACACTGCAAGGCCTCCAAGAGAACAGTTAACTGTCTTCTAAACCTACAGTCCTAGACAGATTCAAGCTGCTGCTGGACAGTGTATGGATGCATAGGTTGAACAACCTATGTTGGTATCTCTTCCTGTGTAGCTGTGTATTTCTATACCTATATGTTCTCATCAGCCAGTTTTCCAGTCATCAGCACTGGCACGGTTCTCATTCCCAATATAGCACAATTGAGTGGCTTTTCCTGCATGGAGGGATTCTCAACACAGAAGCTTTATTCATAATGACGTAAAAAATGTCTGACTGGATTAGAGCAGTAGTCTGTCTAGGCCAGTGTGCTGCCTGCACTGTCTCCTGCAGTGAAGGGAGATACTGTTTAGGGACAGCATGTGAACCTGGCCACTTCCTGTGGTCTATCCTCCTCACACTCTGCCAGCATCATTGGATTTTAAAGAGTGCATCTCCACATATTCCCTATAGTATCTTTTTTGATACTGTTATCTGAGATATCAGAGGGGTTGTTTCATTGTTTCATTTTGTTTTGTTGTTGTTGTTTTTTTTTCTTTTTTTTTGAGTTGCTGATGCCATCTGCTTCCACAGACCCTCAGGGCAAGAAATTCCAGGAATTCACTAACTGCTATATCAAGAAAAGTGCTTTCTTTTATCAGTTTTAAACCACTTCCCTGCTAGTTTCAGTGAGTGCCTTCCAACCCCAGTTGTAATATTGCAGGATTTGATGAATGACGTTTCTGCAATTTACCTGATCCACAACCTCAATGGTTTTCTAAACCTAAACCACTCCTTAGCCTTCCCATCTCCAAATGGAAGAGTTTCAGCCTCTTTAGTTTCTCCTCAGAAAGCAGCCACCCCATCCCCTTGACCCTTTTCATTGCTTTTCCCATTATCCTCTGTAGACCCACTGTCCTTCCTGTGACGGAGGGACCGCGACTGTATGCTGACCTCGGGGTGGAGGTGCACCAAGGTTTTATATAGTTCCAGACTGACCCCTCCGTCACATGCTCAGTAACCTTCCTGATGATGCCAAACATAACTGACTTCTGGCTGCTGCTGAACAACTGAGACAGAGGGTCACTTCTTCCCCTCAACATCTCTGATCTAGCCTACAGCACCAGTTCTCTCTCTAAAAGCACTGGGCTTTTCCACTCCCTTTCTCCATCACAGATTTTTTTTTTTCCTCCAGTGACACATACTTTGAATACATGAATGTTGCCAGTGTTAAAATCCAAACTTATTCAGTGACCTGTGGCTTTAGACTGATGTGTTTTTAATCAGAGAGCAGAACGGAATCCTAAATGGAAACCAAAACTGGATCTGGAACAGAATGTCAAATATCATTTGGAAGCCTTTTTCAAACATACATATAGATAAAAGTTACTATTTTGAAATACTAATTTGACTCAGTTCTGGCATCCCCTAGCAGATGCTTGTGCAGTGTAAGGACTGTTTAGCCTAGTCGTTGCACAAGCCTTTGTTTCAGAACTGTAGCAAGGGTACCCTGCCTGCTCTCTGCTGCTCTTTAGAGTCTCACTGGGCTCGTTCACACAGGGGCCTGCCTCCAGCGATCTCCAGCAAACAGCCTTTAATGGAAGAGGGCTGGCAATAACCCTGATTCCTGTTCTTCTACATCTGTCAATTGCGTGGTTATTGCTAATGACATGCCTGTGTGACAGCACAGGTGACAGCAGGCCTAATTTTCTCAAGCCTTTTCCCATCAGTCCTACAGTAAGCTTCACTGGGTAGCTGTTTACGTTTATGCATTTCTCTGCTTCCATCATCTAATTTTGTGTGAGTGCATTCATCTGTTGGGTAGTGGTGGTTCAGCTTGTTCATTAGTCCTGCCTCCCATGCCTCTGCCTGAACTGACAGTAGTGAACTGCAGTGCTTTACCTTACTTGCAGCCTTACAAATTTAGGCAGCACCTAACTGCTACTGAAGTGGTGTATTGTTTATGCTTATTTAGACAGATGAGAGAAACAGGTCAGTCTGATTCATCACACTGTTCTGACTCCTGCCTTTTAAAAAGCTCTCTGTCTAGAAATGAAGAGCATGTGTACATCTTTCCAGTCATGAGTTCTCCTGAACTTTTTAATTTCACCTTCTTTACTCATCAGTAATTCCTGCAAAACCACAGAAGCCAGTGTTTGCTTTTGATGTCTTTGCGTCATACTTTGAAAACATTACTTTCTCAAAAAATGCTGCTATGTTCACTGTTCTCTTGGTAGCTCACAGGATAGAACTATCCAGGCATCCACTGGGCAAAGCTTGCTCAGAACAACAGAAAGAACAGAATAGTTTGCTTTTTCTATCTCCTTAGAAAACAAAAAGGTATTGTGCTGTTCCTGCTTTTTCTGAGTAAAGCCCAGGAGAAATGAAAAATTTGAGTCTCTGCCTTACTCAGCATATTGAGTAACCAGCCCCATGCCAGATAAAAAATTCTTTTAAACTCGGGCCTCCTGCTGGCAGCAGCACTGTGCCACTTTGACATCCAGCAATAATTTTAAATTAGAGTGATTTATTTTTCTTCAGAGGGCAGCAGATGGCAGCAAAGTTGTACAGATGTGCCAGACTAGTAGAAGAAGAAAAATATCTCAGTACACACGCTCTAGCAACATTCCATGGAAAAAATGTATCATTTGTTTCTGTCTGTCTTGCAGTGTAGTTAAGACAATAATTCAGGTTTAAAGGCCCTTGTGCACTTGTAACATGAGGGTTTTTTTCCCCTCACTACCAGGAGTTAATGAAATCAGATTGGGTGAGATGTTGGGAATTATCACTCAGTAAATCATCTTTGTCTCTGCAGGAATCACTTTGTGCAAATCTTTTTATATCCTTCATTAAACAGATACCGATTGCCTTGTGCAAATATAATAACAAAGTGCTAGATTGTCTGTGTGTGTACCTTGACTGATACAGGAGCTTTGACTGCCAGTCCCCTCTGTGAACTTATGTACACCACTCACTCTCTCACTTGAGTTAGTTGGCTGGGTACGTTCTTTACAAAAGCTTCAAAATAGGTGATGAGATTTTTTTTAAAAGCAGAGAGAAGAGAAAGAGGAGAAAGGAAACTGTACTATATAGAGTCATAGTGTTTAAAACACTTAAATACCCTACTGCATTAAATGAAAAATGAAGTCTGGGTTTTGGACAAGACCACTGGAAATTTCAGGGATTTGATTCCTACTTGTTAATACATTTAGCGCTGCACTTGACACATACACGCTTGTTGAAGCTGTCTTTGCCAGCAGCACCACATCCTCTTTAGAGGAGTAGCAATGATCATACACTACTGAACTAATTTCAGATTGAACTGGGAGTCTGAATTTGAATTACCTCTTTTTGATAGAGTTCCTGTCCTTTACTTCTACCCTTTAATAGTTTCTTCAGTCTTCAAAACCAGAACACATGAGTAAATGAAATATAAAGCAAAACATACAATACAATCTTTCAATATAAAAATAGACATTTTTTGGAAAGAAAACTGGGGCTTAGTTTTTTTTTTTTCCTGATGCCGTCAATAGAAGTTTATTTTCAATTAGATGGGATCAGTCTCGGGCCTGGGATTTGGGGTTGAGATTCCTACCTGGCTCACCAGTTCATGACCACCAGAATGTCTGATGTCTGTAGGCAGTAAGGAGACAAATGATATATGCCAGTTGAACATTTTCTCTGCTGTTTATCAATAAAGGTCCAGAACATGAGTTTGTTCCTTGTGCAGAATGAGATGCTGAGCTGCACAACCCCAGGAAAAAAACATTTACTTAGAGAAAGTGACTTTTCCTTGTCTCTAAAGGGAACAAATTCTCTTTACAAGGTGCAGCTGTCTTCTTCCAATGTGCAGAATCAGATCTGCTGCTGGGTCTTCATACACAGTAAGGGAAGTGTCATGGCCTCTGAGATTTTAATGCTTTCTAGCAGAGAGTCACAACAGAGTCAGGTCATAAAAGGGGAAATGAGGAACCCACACACCCTTTCATCCTCTCCTGTAACACTAGTGGGATGAATTACATGGTGGCCTTTTAGTCTTCAATGTTTGGGTTTCATGATGACTCCTGTGACAGTAAGCATCTATTAAAAGGATAATAATCATGCTTGTTTGATGAACTGCTTGGTTCACTCCTGAACTAACAAAAAAGATCTGTTATGTTTGTTCTGTTTCTGCCAATACTACTGGACATGAGAGATTAAGACCTGACCATTTGTTTGTTTATTTTTACACCATGTTAGCAGAGTAAGAAGAAAATATGAACTATTTCATAATTGCTGGGAAAGTTTCATGTAATGTGCAAACTGACAGATTTGGGGAGTGATAGTTGACTGAAACTATTGGAAGTATATTTATTTTGCAAACCTATTCTGAGAGTCAACATTTATTACAAAATATTTGCCTTCAGCTGGGTTGGACAGATCATTCCTGACTTTGGAAAAACCCAGGCTTTTGTAAGTGGGATGAGAGACTCTAGGAGGTCTAGTTAAATGTTTGGTAAAAATTATCACAGAATCAAACAAAGTCAAAAGATTTCTTTTGGCCTCTTCTTTTCTTATGCTGGGAATTTTGCAAGCAAAACACTCCAGTCTTATCAAATCATTAACATTGATTTGAGTCTTAATGGAACCATTTGTTTTTCATTTGGAGACATTATAGTTATCAAGCATTTTGACTAGTGTATATAGTATGTAGTAAAAAGCCTTTTACATAGCAAAATTTTTTACCTCATGAACAAATTAAGCTGCTGCTGCTTCTTGTGAAGGAATTATGGCCCTAATCCAAAGAATTGTTTAACAGTTAAAGCAATTTCAAAGCAGACACAAATTATTTGGTGAAGAAAAAAAAAGTTCTTTAAGAATTGTTTGGATAATAAATGCAAATCCTTGTGAACACAATAAACAAAGATTAGTTAGGTACAATTTGGTTTAGTTATTGCTTGTACTCAGTTATGCTGGAATTTTTTCTCCTGTTGCCTGTGTGCTTCACACTACTTAACATGATGTGAGATAATATAAAATGGTGTATTGACGGCACAAGGAAACTATTTGGATAGCTGTCTGGAGTTACCATTATTGGCTTTAATTATGACTTGCTGTCCTTTGGGTACTAAATGAGCCAGAAAAGGTTTCATACGTGCCAAAGTATTCATTAGTATTCCCCTTTCTGTCATTCTGCTTGCAGAAAAAGTTTACATCTGGCACCTGACTGCAATTCTTATTAGCATAGGCCAAGATGCTTTGCAGATTTTGATAATCATCTGCAAGTACACCAGTGTCTCTACTTTTTGGATACAGTAGAAGTTGTTCCTAGCTAACAGTGGTGAAATTCTGACCACTTTCTGATGTAATTGGAGAACAAGCATTTCTTGCAGCTCTTATGGCTGCTTAAAGTATGTTTTCTGGTACCAGCTGGACAAAGAAAAATAATTACTTGTTTTTCTCTTCCAGATTAGGGAACTAGTTCTGTATTAGAATTTTATGGGAAAGTGCTTGTTTTAGGCCCCTTGCAAGCATTCTGTATAGCACTAATAATGGAGCCACAAAAATCTTTCTGAGATAAAAATAGTCTTTGGAATCTATTTTGTAATAAAAATGTCTATAGTGAAGTACTTTTTCTTTACCATAGAATGTCTCTAGGGTAGGTACAAACAAAATAATAACTCATAAAGAATATTCTCTGAACTCTCTCACACTTCACTGTGGAGGTTCTGCTGAGAATGGTGACCACTCCTTTGGCATCTGCCTTTGGACAGACTGGTGGACAAGGATGAATTCCCACTCCAATATGTATTTAGCATTGCAAAGCTGAATTTTCATTTAGAACCTTGTTTGAACTGAACTTATTGTTGTATTTTAAGCAGCCTTTGAAATGCTGGCCTGTAGGACACCAGACTGTTATTAGATATGAATACTTTAACTGAGGTGTTAAGCAAATAGATGTTCTTGATTTGGAGGCATTTGATGACATCTTCCATTTCTTATCTGTCACATTAAAGCATTAGTTGGCTTTGGCCTAAGCACAGAGTTCTTCCTGAATATCTAGGGCTTTAAGAAAATACTTGCTTTTGTGGGTTGATACTGTTGATGGTCTTGTTCTCCCTGAAACCTCAGGGGTTTCAAAAACTTCACACTTCTCAGAGAGTTTAATCCAGCTCATGGATGAATTTCAGATACTGTTTAAAGGTTCATGCCCAGCATTTTGCTTTGTGGAATGTTGGTAGTGAAAAGATGCTTAGCCAAAGTTCTTCCAGTAATGTCCCCTGCTTGATCAGGAGGAAGAGCTTTGATCTGAACAGCTCTCACCAGGATAAAAAGGGAGAACTCTGACTTGATATATTTTAGCCTTTAGAGACCAGTTCCCCAAAACTTGTAACTGAGTTTAGGATATGTGCTTAACTATGCAATGGGAAAGAGTCCCTGCCTGCTCTGTCATTCTCCTCCAGTCTATCTAGCCTCTAACCAGGTTAGCTAAAATACACAGTCAGAGTATTTCCAGGGTTTATTTTTAAGCTCCATACATTCAAAGAATATGCTGTTTTCTACACATGGGACTACTCACTGCCTGGCATGTTTAATTTGACAGTGTTGGTCTTTACACTTTAAAAGACAGGATTTCAAGGATTTTTAAGAGTGGAGAGAAATTAAAAAAGCCCTCTTGCTGTTGATTCAGAGTTTTGCTTCTCCCTACAATCACGGCAGGTGGTGCTCTTGATCCTTTCAAACAGAATTTACTTCATTATGCCATCCAGCAATAGCTTGCTGCTTTTAGTCCTGTCTGGTTAGTCCAAGGATCTTTCAGCTTTGAGTGAAGTGTTTTGTGTCAGTGAAAGGGCAGAGGAGTGGAGAAAGGGTATTTTAAGTGAGGACTGGGTTTTGGCAGTAAATGAAGAAAAGAGCAATACAAACAAAAGTAGCTAGTTGGCAAGTGTATACTTAACCACACTATAGTTCAATCCAGCCGAGCATCTCAAGTTTAGATGACAAAAGGTGCTGGCTGTGTAACCCAAAAATAAAACATTGTAGCTGTTAAATTGTATGGTTCCATTGAAGTAATTTCAATTGTGCTACTTAAAGTAGAATCACACTTTTGCTTACATATTATACTCTCTCACTGCAAGCACCCCAAAACTTATAAGCAGCAATTATTCTAATTCAAAGATCTTTCATGATTTGAGAATAGCCACTTGCTTGTTCCTCAGCTGGCAGTTATAATCTATTTATTCTAGCTGCATTTAGTGCTGCTGTTCCCTAGTCCTCTCTGGTATATGTTCAATGGTACTGTAAAATAGGGGGAATTGTATATTTTACCCAAAATGTTATTCAAATAGCGCTTCCTGAGTTTTTAGGTTTTCTCGGAGCGCAAAGAGCAGACACCAATAGATGGTGCTCTTGGTGCATTAATAACGTTCAGTTTCTCATTTGTTTTCTGGTCTTTGGTTGTGGGGTTTGTTTTTTTGTTGTGTTTTTTAGTTTGTTTTTTTTTTTTTTAAAGAGAATAAAAAAAGAACAAAACAACAAAATCCCTACTGCTAAGCTTTTATCCAAGATGTTCTGCCCGTAATGAACCAGTCACTAACTTTAACCTGAACTGTGGCCCAGGAAATCCTTCAACATAAATAACCTTGGAAGCTGCCATGACCATTTTTGGAACCTGCTCCCTCAATAAATCTGTTACTTTGTTGTGCAATGTTAAACTCTGTAGTTGTTTCTCTGATTAATTGGGGCAAAAAAATAAACTTCCATGATCAATCCAAGCTGTGACACATTTCAGGTCTGGCTGGAACATGCCAACAGATCTGCCCTGGTATTTAAAGTGCATGCTTGGTTTTGAGATTACTTGATTTGACTAGATAAGGTGGCTGTTAAAGTCCGTAACTGAAAAGTTTTAGTCTGTCACAGAACTATCATGCAGTAGTAAAGGCAGTAAGAGAGAGCTCATCCTGACCATCTGCCCCCACTAATGACAACATAACAGAACTGTTTTATGTAATAGTGTTTATTTTATTTCACATATTACCCATGGAGAACAGCTGATACATTCTCTACATCTTTCACCACTCTGGAATGCAAGATAAAAAAAAATGTATGGAAAAAGTTTTAACGTTTGACATTCACGATATGAAAAATAGAGGGGATACAATGTTTTTAAATGCCCTTATGCAATATATATATAAAATATGTATAAAAATAAAATATATTTTAAAAAATACAAACAGGACATGACACAGAACAATCTTAAATACAGATACGTATCTCATGATCCACACACACCGCACTTAAAATTAACAAAAACCACGTACAATTGCACTTTTCCTCTCTGTGACGTTCAAGTATATCGCAGTCCCCGCAGGGACTAGTGAATGTCCGATTCCCTGCCGGGTGCAGATAACGCAGAGGGTAGAGCAGATGTGGGCGACCTGTTCTTGCCGAGAGCTGAACGCACACCCTCACACACTTTGGGCAAAGGCCGAGGCCTTGGCCCCTGGGCTGCCGCACAACGGCTGGCACCCGCCGGCAACACCCCCCTCCCCACCGCGACCGCGGGACTCCCCTGAGCAACCCTTCCTCGGGGCAGACGAGGCCGGGGCAGCTCCGAGCTCAGCCCAGCCAGCAAGAAAGGTCCGGCTGCGCCGGGTGCAGCGGCAGGGCAAGGGGGCGACGTGGCGGCCGGCGCGGCAGCGCCGCCGCTGGCGCCTTCCAGTCCCAAAGCGGCGGCGGGAGCGAGAGCCGGCGGAGCCTCGCCCGGGAAGGTAAAGAATCAGTGACCGTTCCGCCGCTACGGCGGCTGAGGGCGAGCAGCCCCTGAGCTACCCCAGCGGGACGCGGCCTTCACAGCTTCCCCTCGCCGCCTCCGCGCCGGGCGCGGGCGGGAGCCGCGGCACCAGCAGCGCGTCCCCCCACTCCGCCACCTCGGGAGCGCGCTGGGGTCCCGCCCGGACAGCCGCGCTTCACGAATCCTAGCGGCGGTTCCAAGCGGCGGTGGACTTCCGAAACCTCCGTGCCTCAGTTCATCCATCCGAGACGGCCTCGGCCGTGTAGCGCAGCTTTCAGACTCCGAGGACGGGGACGAGGGGCTGCGCCCGCCGTCTCCGGGGACGCCGCCCTGCCCGGGGAGCTCGCAGCGGACTGCGGCGGTCGGACAAGGAGCGCCGTCTGCGGCCGTAGCCCTGGGGGCTGATCTTGCTGGGGGGGGCAGTGTCGTCCTTATCCTTGTCGGTCAGCTGGTAGATCTGGTGGGCCAGCGTCTGCACCGTGCACGTTCCGAACCGGCAGCCCGTGCGGATGCCTTGGAAGTGGGGGAAGCTGTTGAAGCTCTGACGGTACCGCTTGACGCGGATGTGAGCATCCTCCCGGCTGCTGCGAGGCAGGAAGAGAGAAACCAGGCATAAGAAACGCGCACTGGGGCCCCGGAGGAGGGGACCGAAGGGCCCGGGGAGGGCAGGGAGCCCCCAGGCTGGAGGCGGGCCCGTCCCGACGGTGTAAAACTCCCCCCCTCCCCTTCCCTTCCGCGCCCCCTGCCTCTGCTCTATGCTGAGCGGCAGGAGAGGAGTGATCTGGTCGCAGAGCAGAGCTTGCTGTAGATGCGGGAAGAGGCCCCGCCGTTTTATGGCTGTTACTTTATCTATGGATCCAGAGCTCAAGTTACTATTTATATTTGACTTTCACAGTAAAGGCGCTGCTATCTCCCGCCAGCTCAAGAGCGCGGGGAAGGGGAGGAGGGAGGATGCCATGAGCGCGATGTGCAGCCCGCGCAGGACCTGTCTCAGGGGCACGGGGGGATCTAGAGCGAGAATAAACCTAAATGTCCGGAAGCGAGGGGACCCAGAAACTTTCCACTACATCAAGCAAGAGCCCAGAAGGGGCTGGAATTTACCTAGGATGCGAGACTCGGGGATCCTCCTTCACGTCCTGGGTCCGTATGAACGGCTGCACGGCAGCGGCTACCCCCAGTCCTCGGAGCGCGCCCGAAGGCTTCACGTCCCGCTTGGCTCGGCTCAGTGCCCATTTCGTCCATCTGAAAGGAGCACAAGGGAAGAGGACAGTTTGTTAGGACAAGCCTGCAGGGCGGCAGAAAAACCAAATAGATTCGAGGGGCGACGATCTTTGCCAGCGCCGAGATTTTGTTTTTAATTTATTTATTTTAAATGTTTCCTGAAAGGGCATAAGGCTTTTAAGGAGCTGTGCAGTTCCCGCAGGGAATCCAGTCTTTTAGTCACGGCCAGAGCCTGGCGATGGGACTCGGAGGCTCCGCAGCTGTACGGACTGGGCTGGGCGCTGGCAGAAGGACGCGCTCCCATACTCACTTTCTTTTGAACTCTGTCGTTACATCCACCCTCGCAGCATCCACCCCGAAGAAGGTCACAGAGCTGAGATAGAGCAGGGCTACGTGAACTAGTTTCATTCTGGCTGGGCTCCTGGTGAAGGGAAAAGAGAGGAACTGTAAGCATGGTTGCTAATAAAAGCCAAGTAAAGTCTGTCCTTTATTTCTGGTAATTTCAGGGAGCTCGTTCTCTCAGAGAGCCCCCAGATTACCGGGGACTTTGTGTGCGGTATGAACCAGAAGCTAATATTTGCGTAGCACCTTATCAATGAGTAAATAACAAAGCCTCCAAAGTTTACGTTTGTCGAGTTTTCCTTGCAGAGGCAGCTGCAAACATATTTCCAGAGTACCCCCAGCGGCTTGCACTAGGATTTAGCAAACCCATGAGATCGGAGGGAGCTGGCTATCGGATGCATCTTCTCCAAACTCCAGCAAGTGTTTTGCTGCCGGGAAATTTATCCCCTGATAACTCATCTTCCCACTTCACACGCAGAACCAGCTAGTTCTGGATCTTATGTTGTAAACTGTAGCTGATGCCAAGAGCCATAACTCCAAACTCTTCAAAACTGTCCAGATTTAGTAGAATTTTACTTGACCTCCCCTGCATCTTTTGTTGTTGTTGTTGTAGAGGGAGGAAAAAAATACAGTTCTTACCTGACAATGAGGATAATCCACTGAGACAAATATTCTTGTAGTAGCGATCCGAGCTTGCAGGGTTTCCTGAGGAGGGAGAACTCCTTCTTTGTGTGTCTGAAGTAACCACTGCTGAGCTGCGCTCCACCGCTGCCTTTTATAGAGAAGCGCGGGGGAAGTGGGTGGACCTTGGCGTGGCTGGGCGATTTTTCTTTGACACTTACCCCCACCCCCATATCCCAAGCACTTCTTAATCATTCTAGCGTGGATTGGGGGCAACCCATACTGAGGTCAAAATAAAAGGATTATTGAAAATTATCTTAAACAACCTCCTTGGTATTTTGCTAATTATAACGACAGCTTTTACGTGTGAATTCAGAGTCGTGGCATAATTTGCAAAATCTGATAAGCCACTCAGTCTGTTCTACTGGGGTACAGACTGTTAAACTGCTGATACAGAATTATGTTTACACGGTTTGTGGCATAATTTCTCCTTCTAGACATCTTAACTTCAGGTGGGTGGAAGTAGGGGAGTAGGAACTAGACTCAGTCAATTTCAAAATCTGTGCAAACTCTTCAAATACCAAGGTTCAAAAATAAACCCATATTTGGACAATGTGAATTATAATGAGTAACTGTAATGACTGCCAGCCTTCTTGACATAAGTAAAGAGGTGACAAATCAGACATCATTAATATTTATGACTCAACCTGGGTGCATTTTCATCTAATAAAATGTATTTGCTTTATTTGATCCATTCAAATAAATCACAAATTAAATGGGTTTGGAAGATGAAGGTCAGAGCGCACTTCTGTACCTTTGAGCACAGGAAGAGGCATTGCTTTGGGGCAGACAAGGGGTTACTGAAGTGCTTGGGTCGTGGGCACCCGAGAAGAGTTGCCTTGTGTCTTTTTATCCCTAGACCTCAGTTCTATACGTGAGTGCACTTACTCCCCCAATTCTAAAGCTAATCCAGTGCCAGAGCAGGGTCTCCAACAACATTCTCCCAGCTGTTTAGCAGCAAAACCTTAGTCTGCCCGCCTTTGAGTCTTTTTTTTTGACAGTCTTTAACATTTGTGCTCCGTGACGCTTCAGAAATGCAGAGGGGTGCTGGAAGCACCAGATGGACTGCCTCTCTACTTGTCGAGATGCAAATTCAGCGGAATTGAGGGAAATGGCTCAGGAGACCTGCGCCCTGGGGCGACAGGGTTCCCTTCCCAGACACAGATTCTCAGGAGGAAGGAATGAACGGACGTGCGCGAGATGTTTCTCTCGCATCTTGCCCCAAGCGAAGTTTCAAAAATCAGGTGAGTACGTACTCGTGACTGCCTTTCCAGATAACCGCGGTGTGTAACAATACCCTGGAGAGGTATGTGCGAGGGGGTGACGGAAATTTTCCTGTGCACGGATGACTAGTCCGAGATGCTCCCCGTTTCCCTCGCCAGCAGCGTTCAGGCACCTGAAAGCTTCTGTCTCCGATATCTTCCTGGCCAGAGCAGGCTGGCCCGGGAGCGAGCTGCCACCCCTCCCGGCTGCCGTTCCTCCGTCTCCCACACGCTGTCGACCGGCACTCACCGGCA
The DNA here is from genome assembly GCF_027791375.1 of Indicator indicator. Taxonomy (NCBI): domain Eukaryota; kingdom Metazoa; phylum Chordata; class Aves; order Piciformes; family Indicatoridae; genus Indicator; species Indicator indicator. Next base: position 9,468,960 of record NC_072030.1, read on the forward strand.
GCGAGACTCAGCCCTCCCCACCGCACCCGCCGCCGTTATTCCCCGGCCCCCGGCGTGGTTTCCTCGGGGCAAGGCAGTTTTCTCGGCCGTGAAGTGGCCGCCGGGGCAAATCCAGGTCCGCTCTTCCGCCGCACCTGCCCAGCCGGAGCGCTGGGCGGGACGCAGCGGCGGCGGCTCCGGCGGCGCAGAGAGACATCGGGCAGCGTGCTCTGGCACCTCTGTGGAGCTGGGGTCTCGCTGCCCTCCCTACGAACCATGCTCCGGAGCAGACATGCAGAGAGCGAGAAGCCTGCGGTGTAAACTCAGGGAAGGAGAAATGGGAAAATAGGTGGTCTAGAACGGGGCTGTACCATGACTAGAGCTGCACGACTGCATCAGCCCCCAATGGCTGGATTTTAGAGACCTCATCAGGCAGCTAAGGCTTGAGCGAATTCAAGCGTTTCCTCGATCAGCAGAAGTTGAAACTGAATCTAACTTTCCCGATTGAGAAGGCAGGATTTTGTGTGATCAGCTTTGCTCGAGTTCAAATAAAGTCTCCTATTCCGGTAAGAAAATCACAGACTTCCCCAACTGCTGGAAAATCCCTCATCAAAGTCTTTGGCTAAACGGGAAGTGTATTTTGTACACTCCTTGTCAAACAATGCAGAAAGAATCCTATTTGAAAGAGCTTCAGCAGGTAAATAAAGCTGGTTCAAATCTAACACAAAACATCATGTTCTTTATTCAGATACTCATTTTGTTCTTCCTAAGCACTTGCTTTTCCATACAGTTTGGAAATAAGAAAGAGTCACTCAATTTGTACTATGAGGTGTCAGTGGCCACTTAAGAAATATTTTGGAAGTAGTGATTTTTGTATGTTTTGAAAAAAAGTTAAGCAAAATGTTCCATGGAAATAGTATTCACAAACTATTATTCTGATGCAGTTCAGCAAGACCTGCCTTTCCTCTGAAGCACAGGGTCTCCTTTGGATGCTGCCTCATCCATTGCCAGGAAGCTGGCCTGGAGGAACATCCAGCTCTTGTTTTCTGATTCTCTTGGGTCTGTTGTTCAACCTCTTGGTGCTGCCATATGTACAAAAGACTTTACAATGCATATCTGCTTTGGTAGGGAGATTGTGAAGATTAGTTGCTGCTTGTACAGCATTTTATTTAGGCTGCATTTTTATTCTAAAAGTAAAGGTCTAAAATCTGTAGGTGTCTAGGGATAATCACTTTGAGGAAGATATTCTCTGCTGATTATGCAAGCAAATAGTTGTTTTAAGCCAGCAGAAGTGCCTTTGTGTGTTTTGTTTTGGTTTTAACAAATTTTACTGAATTTGTAGGCCACAAATACAAGTACACTTGATTGTATTTCAGGCTATGTGAAATCATCAGAAAGATAATACTAACAGGACAATGAAACCACATGAAGGCTATAAAACATCAGTGAAGCTCCACACAGAAAAACCTTACTTTTAGTGCGTGAACTCAGCCAGCTTTGTTTGTACCAAGGGCACACTGAAAAGGGGTGATTCCAATTTTGGTAGTCCCAGTAAAGGTGCTTTTGGCGAGCCTTAGAACTGACATGTGTGAGTACGTCAAACAAAGCCTCCTAAATGAGTGTGTCTTAAATGCATGCTGTTGGGGGAAAACCTGCTTAGGATCATGATTGCTTCCCTGTAGGGAAGGTGAGTATGTATGTACCCTGCATGGGACAGGGTGACACTGAATTAAGGGACTGCAGGCAGAGCATGTCCTTTATACTTCCTGAAGGAAGAGCTGACTATAGAAGGTACTATGAACCTTCACAGTTTTTTGGTAGTTAGCACATAGTCTGAGTGTGGCAGCAGGTTCACTATGTACTTTCAGTCTCCTGGATGGGCTGCAGCCCCACAATTCTTCCCCTGGGATAAATATATTGCTGCTTACTGGGTCCTTCTGGAGACTTCGGCCTTGGTGTCCTCCTTGAACCACTGCTCTGTGAGCCCCTTCACCTGCCACGAGGAGCCAGGCTACTTTGCTGAAACGGAGGGAATTATATTTTTAGTGTTCTGGATGAAAGCTCATTTTACTTTGTATCAGACTTCAGGTGAGCAATATCTACTCTGTTATTTCCTCATTTGTCCTATAAGGACACCAGATTGCTCTATACCTAAGGGAAGTTATGGAATTAAGTTACAGGTGACAAAATCCTTTTGCTATCTGTGCAGGTAACCCATGTGTTCAAAGTCAGTTGAATGATGCCCTTTTTGTTACATGAATACTTAAGATATGCCACTTCTTGGGACATGCTTTATGAATTAACCAAGCTTTGGCTGCATCAGAGTGGATGGAAGAAGGAGCAAGGCAAGGCAAGTAAGGTGGGTGTCAGCAGTACTAGACAACCAGTAAGTAACATCTTTCTTTTGATTTGTTAATGCTCTGTGGAAACTGTTAGGTTATATTGTCCTGCTAGAGGTGCTGGCTTAAAAGACTTAACTACTGAGATTTATTGTATTACATATTGAACTTATGAGTGCAGAAGTTATAACTCTAAGGTTCCAGTTCATTTCCAAATTAAGTTATTTCCTAGTGTCCCTCCTGGTTTAGCTGTACAGAACATTATCCTTTGCTTTTTTTCAAACTGTTGCATGTTCTGCCTTTGTGCTGTTCAACAACCACAGCATCCCTCCCTAGGAGATATGGCAGTAAGCTTTTTTCTTGCCCACTTCACGTGGTGGCTTTATTAAGATTTGTGTTCCTTCTTTGCTACTTCAGAAATGCTTTTATTCAAAAAACGTATTTGAAAACAGCTTTGTGGATTTCAGTCATTAAAGTATGCAGAATCATGAACCAAAATGCCTATGCATAACTTAAGAAGGGTATTCCTTCTAGCTACTTCCTACCTACTGTACGAAGTGACTGATTCTACTGAGTGCATCTTTGCCCCCAAAAGGATATCCAGTCTTTTCAATGTATATATGACTCATTTTCCTTTTCTCCTATAATTAACATGCAATGTTATTAAGATCTTTCCAGATGGCATCTGCTTCAAAACACTGAAGCCAGGAAGTTGATTACTCCAAGGTGGTGTCAATCACTGACTTCTGCTGAGAAGACCCAAGTAAGAACACTGTAATTGATTGTTGAAGATTTATCACCAATTTGCTTCCAGTGTATCAGCAAGACATTGCATGGGTATGTCTCAGATAAGCAGCAGGTGTAAGAGTTGCATATTTTAAACAGAAATGTCTCTGTGAAACCGCTAATGTCCATCTGCTGAGCCCCTTGTGATGGTGGATGATAAGGAACAAATCCAGTGGATTTGCTGTATTTCCATATGCAGCAAGTACCCATGGCTGCCACAGCTCCTTGCTGTAATGGAACCGATGTCCTTTCTGCTGTTTATTCTCTCTGTGCTATCAGGCAGGACGTACCTGGAAGCTTATCAGAATGCTTCAGCAGGCTCTGACAGCTAGCCAAGTGCTGTATTGTCAGACACCCTATTTATCATCATCATCTCTGCCACTGCTTGAAGCCCACCGGGCTTTCGAGGGCGAGAGTCCAGAAGGTGTCGGCCTCATCGTGTGTTATAAATAGCAACACATCTCCTCTCTGCCCTGCGGAGGCCCTGACAGCCAGCGTATGTGCTCGGACCAGCACGTCGGAGGACAGAAAGGTTACGTCGAAGCTCTGCCGGTCGTCAACCTCGTGAGCAGCCAATGGCACCGCCAGGCTCCGTAACCTTCATAGAAGGGGCACCCACGCCGGCCAAAGAGGGCAGAACGCGGCAGCCGGCAGGATGGGGCAGCCTCCGCAGCGCGGGGCATCGACGGCGACAGCGTCAGGGCTCGCTGTTGCCGGTGTGAGGGGTGGCCGGGCCTGAAATCCCTTCTTCGTTACCATCTGCCCGCGCAGCCGTTGGGGCCGACTTCCCCCACGGAGACATGTTCCGCACATCCCGGCCAAAACGTAAACAGGAAACATCCTAGAAACGCAAGTCGCGATTCCCGAGGCTGAGGCGTTAGTTCGCCGCCAGGCTTTGTGTTCGCACAGCTTAAGCGGAGCCGATCCCCAGCAGCTTCTCTCAGAAGGGCACCCGACTCGGGCACCCGACTCAATCACCCGACTTTCCTGAGCGCGCAGATCGCCTGGACCTGCGCGGTTTTGTAAAGGGAGAAAGTGTTCCACAGCCCCCGCCCCCGGAGTGAGTACTTCACAGGGGGGGGCTGTAAGGAGACAAAGAACATTGCGGGAGGACACTGCCCCCCCGGGCCGCGCTTGGTGCGGAGCGAGCAGCCTGCACTAGCAAGCCGTGAGGCCACCCAGCCAGCCAGCCCGCCGGCCGCACCACCTCCGCCGCGTGCCGCCGGCGAGCCCTGAGCCCACGCCCAGCCCAGCGGGGTCACGGCGCAGCGGTCTCGGCGGCGCGCAGGCGCACAGCGCCCTCGCGCCTCCAACATGGCTGAGCTGGTGCCGCTTGTCTTGCAGCGGGTGCGGAGGGGAGGATGCTGAGCCTCCCGGGAACTGCCGCCACCGCCGCAGAAGCAAGGGTGGTAAGGCCTGAGGCGGGCTGCTCTCAGCCATGGCCAGACTGGCCGACTACTTCATCGTAGTGGGCTATGACCACGAGAAGACAGGTAGGTGTGGCTGTGCGCAGGGCTGCCCCGCAGTGCCTGGCCTCTTCCCCCCTCCCCTCGTTCCTGTCCGGCCCCGGCCCCCTCCCGCCTCCGGTCAGGCCGTAGGAGGAGGAGGAGACTGCCGCGCTCACGGGACGCGTGTCCGGCCGTGGGGAGAAGGGTGGCTGAAGGCAGCGGGGCCGTCTTCACCCCCGCCAAGGGGCGCAGCGGTCCGCGGAGGCGAGGGAAGGGTTAATCCCCCTTTCCTGAGGCGGAGCAGGTCGGCGGGAAAGCGGAGAGGCTGCGCTACCGCTCGGCAGGGCCCGAGCACCTCCGGCCGGTGGGGCGGCACCAGCCCACCTGGCAGTCCCGCTAACTCTGCCCCGGCCCGGGTGAGCGTGGCACAACATGGGCCTGGCGAGCAGCGGGCGGCAACCGGCCAGAGCGTACCCTGCGGCCTTGCCTCACAGCCCTGGCCTTTCGAAACGGGCAGTGGTTCCCTTGAGCGAGTGGAGGCAGTTTAAAATGTCGCACACGGGCGTATACAGCACCGGACCCCCCCTCCCCCCCCTCCGACTGATAGCTAAAGCAGCCGCTCCCGCTGTGCAGGCAGCGGAGGACGGCTGGGTGCTGGGGGTGTTTGTGCGTTCATGTTGCCCGAGCCGCCTCTACAGAAAACTGTTCCTGGCTGCCGTGCCCCCCACCTGTGCGCTGGTAGCTGAAGCACGTACGCTCGCGGCCTCGAAGGAAAACAAAGACTGAGGAGTCTCGGAAGGCCATGGGGCTCTTTGTCCGTTTTGGCTGGGGCCTCATGGCTTGTCACCTGGTGGAAAGGTGCCGTAGCTGACACCTGGGGAAGCGCTGTTGCACTGGGTAGGCTCTTGAGGAATGGCTGCTTTTCTTGGAGAATCGAGGTGTTTTCTGTGTGCTCGGGTGAAAGGAAAGTAGCGTTACCTGCTATTGTGGGTAAAGAAGGAGTGGTACTTAGTATGTAACTTTCTGTTATAATACCGCATTTCTTGCTGGGGAGACCTTAAATCAGTAGGTCCAAAAAACTGTTTTGGAAATGAAGTGTTTGTCAAATGGTATGTGTTTGTGCTGCATATTAAGAAAGATCAAATGTGTCTTGGTAATAAACAAGATTTTAAACAGTCAAATGTCCCCTAATTTATTTGACTATGCACAAACCAAACACTGAAGTTTGTTACTGTAATTCTTTGAAGTAGCAATTGTGTGCAGTCTGTATTTGTTCATTCTAAAAGTGTAACAAATAAACTCTTAAAGGAAAATCTTTTTTAAGCAATCTGATTTTCAGAGGAATCGTATCTGTGTTCAAAGATACAGTGGCTTACAAAATTCTCACAAGAATCACATTGATTTTCCTATACGATGTTACTACTCCGTGATGATATTGTGGTTTCACCTTCCACATTATTTGGAAGTAAATTTGTCCAAATTGTAATGGCAAAGTTAAAAGACATAGAGAGTACTTTATGTTAAAAACAAAGACCTCCCCTTTTGCCTTTCTCCTGTTCATAACATTTTCTCCAACAACAGTAGAAAGCCTAAATCAAAACAAAGAAGCTCCAAAAAATCCATGGGTGCTTTTAATGAGAAGACAAAGCAAACAGGCTGCCTTTTTTAAAGGGTATGATCAATCTGATGTAGCCACTATGTGAAATAAAATCACAGATTACATTGGAAAGTTTTATGTTTGTAAAATGTCTTCATCAGTAGTGTTTAAGTATGTGTTTAACTTCCTGTACATAAATTGTCTCATTAAGTTCAATCGAATTGCTTTCATGGATGAAATTGAGCAGATTCAGAAATAACTCCAGAACCTTAATTTAAAAGGTCATGCCCAGAAAGTAACTATTTAGACTTCATTATTTAAATTACTCATTGCCGCTTTAATGCTTCATACAAAAAATGCTGAAGGAACAACATTCTGTTGAAGACTAGGCATGCATTGTTTACCAAATTCCTTTACCCCTACATGCAATCCCATAATACATGCAGTACTGACCTTTCTTTTTCTTGTAAATGTCATAGGTTTTTGATGCATTTATTATGGTGCTTTTTATGTGAAAAAGCAGGGGCAGCAGTTTCTAGGATTGCAGAGTTATTACCTATGAAGCTTTGCAATTTTAAAGTATGGTGGTTTTTTTTTTTAATCTAGCTCGGTTTGAATATGTTTGATTTTATTGTTGAGTATTAATTATATTTTATATTTTTTTAAAAATAATCTCAGGGATATCTTTGTGTAAACAAGGAAACAAAAATCCTGTAATCTTCCCCTTCTTCCCCAACCTGTACATCAGCAGCAGTTTGAATGATAACACTTACAGTTAATAGGAAAGGATGTTTATAGCAGTGACTGCTCTCCCAGAAGAGCCCTACTGCCACTGCTTTCTATAGCAGCTATCATCTGCACTGATGTCACTTGGTACGGGGATTTGTTTACATGTGCCAATATATGCATTATACTAAAAACAGTAAAAGGTATTGCTTTTTAGCACAGATTAGCTTTTATTTAAAAACACTCACTGTCAATGTCTGAAATGCTGCATCTGTGCAACTTACGAGCAAATGTTTAGATTTTTCTTGTGGAAGAACTTTATCAATGCTACCAGTTTTTATCCAACACAGTCAGTCTTTAGGGGAAGTGAACATTTTTACTGTCCTCAAATAAACCCAAGAGAATATCCTTTTGGAGGTCAGATGTACGAAAGTTAATTTCTGTTCCAGTTTAGGCCTATATGAATTGATTCTACTGCAGTCCTGGTGCTGTCATCCCATCCATTAAAGCTTCCTTTCATTTTCAGCTTGCTTTGGGATGCTGACCTGTCAAAGAGACCTCTCTTGCTGAGTAGTTTGCCAGTGTTGCTGCATTATTCTTTTCCTGAATTACTTTTCTGCTAATTTTTCAAGCAGAGTTAGCTTACCAGCATGTCAGATGGATGCCAGTATCACCATAAAGGAGGAACAGGAGCATTCAGGAGGACAGGTCACTGCAACATGAATTTACATTAGCCAGTCTCCTAGATCTTTGGTCACAAAATTGTTAGTCAGGTGCCTCAGTCTCCTGCATAGTTCAAGGAAGATAATGGATGCCTTGGAATAGTTTGATAGCAGTCAGTTCATTTGTGGTTGGCAAGATGCATGGATGCATGCAACCTGAATGGAGGCTGAGGTTTGCTATTGACAACCTAAATGTCAGTAGACATCCAGGCACATAAGGAGTTAAGGAGAAGTCTTTGTGTTGTAAAAGATGGTATGATTCACCTAGCTTTTTATGTGTTTCAGGTACAGTTGACTATATTGCCAGTTTAAAATTACTTACTCTGTATCTTTCACCATGCAAGTAACTTTAGATATACTATAGTTTTAATTGCTGTTCTGTATTTTAAAAACTTCTGAGCCACTACCAAGAACTGAATAGCAGTAGCTGCCATTGCAAGTCCGTGGTCAGTCTCTTGACAGAGCTGGAGAAACCATTTCATAAATCCCCCAAATCTAATAACCCACCTTTTTAAAAAAAAAAATATTGTTTTTTGTTGTTCTAATAGTGGAAATGTGAAGGATTTCAGTGATACATCAAGGTTGATTGCTTTACTGTGTTTATTTTGCTTTTAGCTGAACCTTTACTAAAGCAGATAATCACATTTTTCTCTAACATAGCACAATATAAAGCTGTTACTTAACTTGCTACGAGAGGCCATTTATGAAAGTCTCTGAAGGGAACAAAGGTGCTAGAAAACATAGACACTGTGGTTAAAAGCTGGAGAAGATCCCAGAAGACCTTACTCTATGTCCAAAATTCCCATTTAATATGTTTGCATAATGGAATGTGGATGGGATTTAGGAAGAACACAGATATTTACAAAGATCACAGAAGGGCATGAGAAGATGCTTTTCAGTTTTGTTTGGTATTGTTTTTGCTGGTGTAAGGCATAAAGATAAACGTATTCCTGGAATTTATATATAGTGGTACTTGAAAAAGGTGAAGGAAGGCAAGTTTTGTGACTGTCTTAGCTCAGCAACAGAAACGTAAGGTTAAAGAAGGGAGAACTAAATACTGCATTTGATTAATTTGCTCATGCACCCTTAACAGCTTTGCTGTGGGATGCTGGTATAAGATGGAGAGAAATGTTTTCTGTAAGACTCATTCACTGTAAGAAGGCAGTCTAATGTGCAGTTGTAATGTGCAAGACAGAAGGCTTGAAACAGTATAGCAGTTTTATTTGGCTGTTGTCATAACTGATAAATGCTAATATAATGTGTAGGCTCTGTTGTGGTTGTTTCTGTTCTGATTTTTATCAACTTCTTTTCAGGGAAGCCTTTCTTGTCTAACACAGCTTTCTATCTTAGTGGCTTTGGAAACTAGATTAGTGATTGATGATAGAGTGGGAGAAGTTCCTAAATGGAGTTGTCTGATTATTTTATTATTTTCTGTGGGCAGATTTTGCCCACAAAGACTATTCATTTTGTTTTGGACTGTATATAGCTTATAGAAAAATCCCCATTATATGTTATCTCAATTTGTCCTGAAGTGGGAGAACTCATTCTGTTGAGGGAAGTAGCATTTCATGTGTCTGGGGATATTTTCAGACTAAACTGCAGTAAAGAAAATCAGTCTCCCCTTTTCTGGATTAACTTGGTGGCTTATCTAACAAAAAAAACCACTTTTCCTGCAGCGTGTTCATAGAAAACAGTTTGTTATGCAAGCATGAACGCTATTCAGGCGATGGCCTTCTGTAACTGCAAGCGTATTTTTCAGTGGGGGAACAATGAGAATGACAATTCTTCCAACATCACAAGCATAGAAGTTTTATAACACTGAGGAAGATAATTACACTGCTATGGTAGTTCATTGACATGAGATTGAAATACCAGCTACCTCCCCAGCCACTGGTATGTACAAAGTAAAAAATGAAGGCAAACCACAGGCACTGTGGAGTTATTCTAAAGTGTGCAATAGTAGATTCACCATTCAGCCTTGATAAAAGTCAGTGAAAGTTCTGTCTTACAAAAATGTGCTGGTAATTAAGAAGTCATCTTTTGATTCATCTCTTCTTTTCCTTTACAGTAACTCGAGGTTTTCAGGCCCCTTGCTTGTAGAATAGTGATGAAAGTATTTCTAACAGTAACACTATCTTTAGTGATGAGATTGGTGTTTTGGGAATTGTGTCCTAGATGCATCTATTTGTTGAAATAAATTATTTCTTCGGTGTTAGTGGTATTTTGAAGTCAAGGAAAATCCAATTAGTGTTGATTGGGATTTGGCAGCTAAATCCCTGCTCATTGAGCCAAGAGCATGCTTGTCGTTACTTGATACTAGATGACTAGATACATCATGATTTTATCTTTAATGTTTACAGTTCTCAGTTTTCAATCTTCCACAAATAGTACAATATGAAAAAATGCAATCATGGGATACAGGTTGAATTCTTCACTTGCTTTGTAATAGACTTGTGCTCAAGGTAACTTAATCACAAAAATGTTCACTAAACTGGACATAAGTAACACTCTTAGTAGTTGGTGACAGTACAGTTTGAGGTTTTGTCTATCTGTAGTAGAAGAATGCTATGTACAGAAAATATAATATCACCATAATTCTGGATACAAATTGAATACAAATTCAGGACAGCAGCATAAAACCTACATTGGACCCTGGGAGACCTCAGTGGACTAAAAGATACAAAGGGATGTTACGGGGGTTACAAAATTCAATTGCTTAAATTCCAGGTGAAAAAAAAGTATGGATGATGTCATTTTAATGTGGTTGGTTTGTTGTTTCCTGAGAGCTAAAAATGCAATCGCCAGAAAATTCGCTGATGCTTGGATAGCTCTTCATCAAGATTGGAAACATTTTTTCAAATGATAGACTTACTCATTGGGTCTAATGGAGTAGTAACTGGCAGGAAAGAGGATTTCTCAGTTTCTTGCCTTTGAAGTTTCCTGGAGCTACTTTTGCCAGATGCCATAAATATCAATTTGAGGAGTACTGAGTGTTGTGAGTTGGCAGTGTCCCCTTCAGGCTGTATAGTGGGCTGTGTATCACTTTGATGTGGCTTGGGAACTCTTGCTCTCTAAGACTGGCCACTCTTCCTGCTTAGTCTGTTTGACACATTCTGGTGGTTTAAAATTCTGTCTTCTAGTTTGGTTTTTTAGGTTTACACCAGAAGAATCTCTGGCATTGGTGTGTGTGTGTCTTTCTCCTTCCCTTTCTTCTCTCTCAATCTGTTTAGCCATTTTTATCTACTCTGTGTTTTTCTGAGATTAAATCCTCTTGTCCAGTCAGTCTGATTTCATGTGGGTTTCATCATAAAATAAAAACCAATTCATCTTACAAACACAGAGACCCAGTTTTGTCCCTGGTGTCAATTTTGGACCCGAGAGAGTGTTTGCTACATTTTTTTGTTTAGGCCAAACAGTCCTCTTCCCCAGTCTTACTTCTTAAGAAACAGAGAAGGTATTTGATGTGAAGTTTTCTGAAATGAGCTAGAGACAGATATTGTGCATCTGGTCTGAAGTTGATACAGCTAGTTTGGCTAAGTAAGATATAATTGAAAATAGTTATAGATTAAGAGGTTACAGTGCAGTTAGTAGTCCTTATGGCTGTTAGCTATTTGCATATCTAAAAAGCTTTGCACTCATGTTTCTTAGTGTCTTGTAACTGCACCAGTTGTAGCACAACAGACCTTTTAGCTTGATTGCTGCATTAAGTTTTCACATTTCAAGTTTTTACACTTAACAAGTGTATTTGTGCTTTGGTCAAAGAGACACTTGTCTTTTTTTTCGTTACTGTTTTATGAACTATAAATATAATACCCAAGTGGCAGTAAGCATAAGATGACTAACAAGAAACTCAAGACTTTTTCAAAAGCACGAAGTTGTGATCTTGTCATAAATACAATTGTAATGGACTTTTAATTCTTGAGATACTGGTGTATTTTTAAATAGCAGTGAAGTAGGAAATCTGTGATTTTTTTTTTTGTGCTATTACACAGGTGCCTTTTCATAAAAATGCAAATTGCAATTGCATAAAAAACCCCACACTATTCCTGCAGAGCTCCTTCTTCATAATTAGTCTCTTTTCCCAGAAAAATGTTTAGTAGTTTTACAAAGCTTGTGCAATGTCTAAGCTGTTACTGTTCTACATTGCATATGCTATTTTTCAACTAAGTTTACCATGAGTCATTCTAGTAGAAGTTACAGGAGCTTTTCAGTTTTCTTTCTTCTTGATTAGTAACTTGTGAAGAAAGAAGTAGGTTTCATATTTCTGAGGAACTTAGAATTTTGTAAAGATTTTAAAGGAAAGTTTGCTGTACTTTCCCTTCCTAAACCAGATTTAAACCCACATTTTCCTCCCATATTGTATTGGCAACTTAATCTATTTCTAGTTTTTGCCTTTTAGCTTGTGAGGTCTTACAACATTCAGTCTGTGAGAATTCTTTTTTTCTTCACTATTTTTTGTTCTGTGATGGGCACAGCTTTCAATAGTGATTCTGTAAGAGCTGGTAGTGAATGCTAATCTGATTGATTTAAAATTGTTATAGAATTCATAGTGTCTAGTAGAAGGGTCTGGACTTGCTTTTCATACTCTCTTCTTCCCCAGATTTGAAAACTTGTGGTCCTCAAACCCTAGAGATTGCTTTTGTGAAGTTCAGAAAGTAACCACTTGGTAAAGTGGTGGGTCCTTCTAGAGGTTCCCTGTTCTGTGACTGGCCTGGCTTCTGGTGGACCTCTAGGTAGAACTTTTTTGTGAAGTAGCTTAGCCTGAGGCTTTTGCCTAAGCAATAGGTAGTGCTGACTGCACCTGAGGACCTAGTTCCCTGTTAAAGGAGAGAAGAGCTTCTGCATGAGTGATGCCTTTGACTTTGGGGTTTATTCTGCATTTCATAGAAATACAGTTAATGAATTATTAGGACTAGAGAGCTGAAGCTGTGGTGTGTGATGGCATTATAATTCAGCAGGTCAGCTGAAGCAAGTGTCATGTTTTTTCAGTTACAGGCAACTGAAAACAAAACCATGGAGAGCCACATGTTTGTGATTTGGAGTTCAAAACTCTTCTTTCAAAAGATTCTCTTTTCCTGTTTGATTAATCTGCATAAATAATGATACCAGGTTTGCTGCTGAGTAAACAGCGTTGATTCAAGTTGCGATACTTTTGTAAGGTTGTTGTTTCAGTACTGTGTTTCCCAAATATTTTGTTTATGGTGTTTATTATGAAAAGAGATGAGATCATACATATTTAACAAAATATTCTTGTGCAGCCTCTTTTTATTGTTTTGTTCTGTTTTGCCACATGGCATCTTTTTGGAAAAGGCAAGGCTGCCACTAAGGCATTTTATTTTTTTCTGAGAGAATGGTCTTGAGAAAACACACTTTCTACCTTTCTGATCTTGTGAGATATTTCTGCATTAAAAAAAAAAAATGCTTATGTGCTTCCCCTCCCCCCCTTTTCTTTTTCTTTTAAGAGAACATAGTCCATTTTTTGTTTGAAAATAGCAATTCAAGAATGTGGCTTCACTGGTCTAGTCTCTAGACAGTACAGTTTACATCTGTACCTCTAACAAAAATGAGGATTGTTCCTTGTTATAGTAAGACAGGATTTTAGAGGCCTAACTCAGAATCACTGGACAGTACTTCATTGGGCTAAAGGCAGTTGGTCACAACCTTGCTTTTGTAGGGAACCTGTCTGAAAGTGTCATTCTTCCTTGCCAAGGACATGATTTACTGTCACTTAGAAGAATGGTTTCTTTTGTAATAGGTACATTATAGTATGCTCCAGTTAATATTCCGGGCCTGCCACAACCTCAGAAGGGAGAGGTTTTGCTCTAGTAATTTATTATGGGCTTGTAATTAAGTGGCATTTAATTGTTTGCCAAGGACATGGATGCAGTTCTGGTTTCTTCAGTTATGCTCTAATTTCCAGCAACCAATTCCTTTGGTTTCTTAAAACTCCAAAGTATGGATTGAAGATTAAAAAAAAAATGTGCTATTTTACCTGCTAATGGTGCATGCACTGTAAACACATTTGATGTGTGAAATCTTGGCAGTGTAGCTTATTTATGAAGCAGGAGATGACAGTAAGGAAATAGGTGATATAACACATAAGTGGATAATCGTACTTTGTTCTTGCATTACAGTCTTAAAAGTATTATCTAAAAACCTGACATAACGTACTCATTGTTTAAAATCACAAATTGATATTTATTTTAGGCCTATTTGTGTTTTCATTTCAGTTATGTAAGTATTTTCACTTAACTGCTTAGAGATCAGGTGAAATAATGCCATGCTACATGGACAAAATATAATTTACGTTATATAAAGTTTAGCTTTAGCAAAGACTGCTAGTGTAGGAGGAAACAAATATGCAGTAACGCTTCTGAAGTTTCAAAATTCATGGGTGTAGATTTAATACAAATTTGGATGCAACAGCATCTCTTATAAAAGACTACATTCTTTGTGTTGATCCCCACTTAATTTCAGTCACTCTGGCAGCTGTGTTCTTGGAGGAGAGAATGAAAGAAACTGTTAACTTCTGAAAGCCAGAACACAAACTTTAACTTGTGGACGTTTGTGGATATTTCAAACAATGGTGTTAATCTTGATTGCCTTTTTGAGGTAGACCCATTCTTTTTGTTCTTGGTTTGGAAGCTAAACATATTTTTGGGAATATTTCTGCAGCTGTGAGGAACAGAGTTTGTCATGGAATAGTTCAGTAACGTCATCATGAGATAATGTGGACTACTGCGGCAATCTGCCGTGTTTGCCCTTGTGTGTGTGTGATCACTGACATGTATTTATTTCCTCTTTGGTTAAATCAAGTAAGCATTGATGGAATTGCATTCTGTGGATATTTACTTGATGCTGTTGTTCTGGGCTATTGTTTTTCTAACCCGAAAATCATTCTTACTCAATCTCTGTTGCAGTTTGTTCTACTAAGAGGTGCTCCAGGTAAGTCCTCTTTAGGCAGCAGAGCATTCCTGTAAGGCTGTATTGGCCTGTGTTAGGTAACTCAGGGATGTTTGAATGGTGACACACCTGTTCTTTGAAATGACAGCATGAGAGAAGCCTCTCCATAACCTGGGGTACCTATGGAGTGCTGGAGAATGTGTTAAAGCACTCAGGCCCAAACTCTCTTAAGGTCATCTTACTGCTTTACAGTACTGGCTTGCACAGATTTGTGTGGGGTTTAGCTGGTAGAAATAATGACCAGTCTGAATGTTGGCATTAATCCCATTCTAGCAGGTGGGTAAGGAACTAGTTTTTGCTAAATACATATGGGCCATAAGATATGCTCATGCTTACTGGAAACTCTTTGTTTCTGCTCTGTTTTTAGTCTATAGTCAGTCCAGACAAAATATTTAGCCTACCAGGATATGTGAATCATTGTTCTTTGTAAGGCTTCATTTATCATCTGTGTTCTGAAAATGTTTTGCATGAGGAGAATGTTGAATGCACTCTGAAATTTTATTGTTAGCTTGCGTTTTTACAGCTGTTATGTAAAAATCATGCTCCAGTAAGATCAAAAATATTATTTAGTTGTTTTAGGGGCTGTTGGAACCACAGGAAATACACAGAGTGGGAAACTCACAAATGACTTGTTATTCCTTATCACCTGTAGGTGAGCAAATCATGCAGACTTAAAAAAAAAAAAAACCAACACACTGAAAAGTCTTAGCAGCTGATTAGTTCTGGGAAAAGAGAGAAAAAAAAGAGAATAAAAATTGTTCCTTCATCATTTATGCATTGCTGACACTTAACACTTTGAGTAAAAATGAGAAAAAATGTTTTAAAATTTCCATAATCGTAGAATTGTGAGGGACCTCAAGGATCATCTAGTTCCAGCCCCCCAGCTATGGGCAGGGACACCTGTTCCAGTGTCTCACCAACCTCATGGTGAAGAACATCCAATCTGAATCTGCCCACTTCTAGTTTTGCTCCGTTCCTATCACTACCCAACATCCTAATCAATGCATAACTATGTACAATACAAAACGTATGTTACAGATTGAGTGAACAGCTTGACTTGTTTTGTTTTTTTCCTTTGTAGTCTGCTTTTAACCCTTTAGTCTGCTTTTAACCAATTCTAAGGGTATATGCATATGTGTGTAGGAGAGGAGGGAGCTGTTTAAAATTGTGTATGGACTTTCAATGTGCATCTCATTACCTGCAGGAATGTGGAGGTTGGTATGAAGTTCTAATAGACCGCTGAGATGACCTTCCAGTCATAAAATTATTTTGAACAATTTTTAAATTAAGTATGACACCAGGAAGTTTGATATCTGGTATGTATGAATGATGCTGGGGTGCCAGTGTGTAGAGCTTTGTGTTCCAGTTGCACTCACTAAAGGAGTGTGGCCCTGTAAATGCTTACAGGCAGAAAGCATTACAAAAGAATGATATTTTAAATAAGAATAAGGAATGAAAAGAGCACTGGATGAGGAGCTGAGAGATTATAAACATTCTTTTGGAGAGCAGGTGTGCAGTATACAGAGGCAGAATTCTGTGAAGATAGTGTAGAGATTACTAAAGCACTTGGCTTAGTACAGAGGATTGAGAATGTATATGCAGTACCAAAGAGATTGTGTATGAATTGGTAGTAGCCACTGGTTATGTAGGGAAGGTTGGAAAAATGAGGTAAGGATAGACCTGAGACTAGAGCTCATTCAGCTTGCAGTGCTGAACTGATCTTATGTCCTAGTGGGAATGTAAGTGGGTATGTTTGAGTGGATGAATTTAAGTGGAGGTATTTGAGTGGCTTTGCCCTCTTCAGCTTAAATTTAGGGCTGTAATTAAACTTTTTTCAGAAATTTTTCAATTTGATTGGGTTCTGTTTTGAGTCATGAAGGAGTTGCCAACTTGCCTTTTTTAATTTTGATAGATGTAATACAGTTGTGGTCTGGTAGGATTAGTAAGGCAAGAATCTTTTCTGTTGGAGATACATTTAGGAATAGGATTACCATTATTGTAAATTGTTTCCTCTCCGTGAGGGAGAAGGATGCTTACAAAAAGAAGCCAGAATCCATCCACTTAGCTAGATATCCCATTAAGTTCATGTGATGGTTTTAAAGACTGTCTTTTTAATATTTCTTCACAAATTTCAAGCAGAGAAGGTTACAGAATGTAAATAAATCACTATTGGGTGTAAGAAAGCAAAATAATGATTATTCTAAACACCTCCATTGGAGAGATAGAAACGTTTAAGAACCACTACTCAAAACAAGGTTGGGGAGTTGGGCAGTTCGCAACTTGCTGAGCTTCTGTCTGGCTGCTGCTGCTTCTTTTCTGGCTGAAGATAGACTTAGCTTGTCAAGGTCAGTGTGCTAACAGCCTCTCTGCCTCTTGACTCTGCCTTCTGCCAGGGGGTCTGGGGGGATTCCTTCTGGTTGGGGGGGGGAAGAGGCCACTTGGGGAAAAGCCCATCGGGGGAAGCAAAGGGAGCTTGATTATGCTTTTCTGTTGATTGTACATATTTGTAAATATTTGTGAATAGTGTATATTTGTACATATTAATTGCATTTCATCATAGATTGTAGATTTGCTT
Organism: Indicator indicator; assembly: GCF_027791375.1. NCBI lineage: Eukaryota > Metazoa > Chordata > Aves > Piciformes > Indicatoridae > Indicator > Indicator indicator. The sequence goes on from NC_072030.1 coordinate 9,486,095, forward strand.
GTAAATACAGCTTTCATTTGCTTCCAGACTGAGCTAGCCTGGTTATTGTTGGTGGGGGGGATTTCATCTCTGATACATTACAGTTCATAACTTCCTTTTCAGTTTCTTATAGCAATTCTTGCACCTGCCTCAGAAAAATTAGGTTAATCGCTTGTAATAAGATTTGTGGTTTCCAAATCAATGGCTAAGCACTGTATTTTTTTCTGTTAATGGAAACCCTTGGATTTTTTAAAAAGTTGTTAACTTTTGAATGTTCTGAGGTTCAAGTACTCAGAAGCTCTTACCGGTGTATGTATTTCAGTTATTTGGCATTCTAAAACAGAAAATGAGATAAGTAGACTTGAAAGTCCTGGTACTTTTTATAATAATAGAAGGATAAAAATTCTTACTTTGAATAGATTGTTTGCAGGATGTAGATTTTAATTTGTTTACAGTACTTATCAGATAAAACATCTGTAAATCCCTTGTTCCTGGGGAGTCTTATGTGCTCATGTGTTAAAATGCCGTTTGTAGAAGGACTAGCTGGAGCAGTTTGCAATGTCTTATATAGCATATTTCCTGAATTTTGAGTTTTAAATTTACAATGGTTTCTTTCTTAACTCTAAAATAAGATACTCTTAAGAAATTATAGTACATATTTTAGAAATAGCTGTACTCTTGTTATATAAGTCTGTATTTTTGGGGTAACGCCTGAAATACTGTTATTCTGAACAAACAAATAGGCCATAATAATTTTTTATTATTATTTTTTCCCCTGCTTTCATGGTCTCCGTATCACATGTTCCAGTGGAAGAGATGTAGTTTGTGTAATTTATCTGTGTTGTGGAGATTCTTATTTAAAAAAAAAAACAAAACAAAAAAACCCTCAGTAGCCAGTGGTGATGTAGGGGATGTTGGAAGGATGAGGAAAGAATAAACCTGAGAAAGCAGAGCTTTTTCCTTAGATTGTAAAAAATAATTTCATTGATTAATAAAACAGCTAAATAAGGTCTCGCAGGTCCAGTGAAGAGAACTTCAGGGTTAATTATTATTACGGAGTGGTAAAGCTAGAAGTTTTTATGTTCATCAGAGATAAATATGACCTAGAATACTCTGGCTTTCAGTAGACTCATGAAAAGGTGAGATTTCAGACTGGCCAATAATATCAATGTATTTGGTTGTAGTATAATGGTTGCAGAATTTAGTACTAAATTTGTCAGGTTAAGGAATGGAGAGGGTTAGAAATGTTGATGAGCAGTAATCTTATAGTTGATGAATTGTTAGTGAAAGAAACTTTTGTGCTGCCATGCTGTCTTAGCAATTTTCAGCTTGTGTAACAGCCACTTGAAGGGCATGTTTAAGAACAGCCCTTAGGCTTTTTCAGCATCATACTGAGGCTTGCTCTTGTTTCTACCAGGCAAAGGGTAAGGGAAGTGGAAAGGTGGCTTGTAACCAACTTCCACTTGCCCTCTGGTCTTGTGCTGCTGTTCTGGGGCACCAGGCCAAGCACACATAATATGAAAGACTTGCTAGTAAACCAGAGTGTTTGAAGGTGAAGAATATATGCAATTTGCAGCAATTTGTACATGTTATAGAAAAGGTTACATTTAGCAAGTGGACAAAAAAAAAATCTTAAGTACTTTCAGACATGTTAGTGTAATATAACAGATTTGTTCATTCACCAGGAGTTGAATTCTTACTGATCTTTTCCCTGCTAGAAAGTAAGAGCTCCCCTGTGCTTTCCTCATCCTAAAGGCATTGTGTGCTCTAAAGAACTTGAAAGGTATTTCTTAAATTGTTTTGTGGTCAGAGAAAGTATTTACTTCCACTGCTTAAATATTTAAACTTGACTGAAGAACAAAACAGAATTTTAGTCAAGTTTGTAGTTAACTCAGATTGCTTGTTCTATACTTCTTAAGGTAGAAGAACATTTTCCTCTTTGTAGTTTGTACGCTGATACTATTCCTAGATCTAAAATGTTTTCTTCCGGGGGGGGGGGAGAAAGCCCCCCCAAAACAAATGCCCAAGCCCAACAAACCACACACCCCTGAAAAGCCAAACCCGCCCCACCACCCCCCCCCCAAACTTCATTGTTGTTATTCTGTCATAGTACACCTTTGGTCATGAGGCTAAAGTCATTCCACTATGAATGTTTACAGGTCAGTGTTCTCTCTCCTTGCCTTTCTATGCAGGACTAAGATGGCCACCATTTGAATATTATTTTCAGTGTATCAGGACCTAATACTGCCTTTATTCATGATTATTAATTTGTGTCATTTGAAGCCGGCTTTTAAGTGCGTTCTCTCTTCAGCATGTTGAGCTACAGCATTAGCTGTTCTCTAGAATGTAAGGTATTGGAAGCTATTATACTAACAGAGACAATACATATATCATTCATCCAGAAATAAAACATTACTACAGTTGAAGCCAAATAGGATAAATGGCCCCAAAATATTCTTTATTAAATGTCTAGCCCAAGTGCCTAAGCTTTTATTGTTAAATGTTGGTATGTTTAGAGGTATTTATAGCTATTTCTGTCTTTCTCTTGAGACCTGAGTTAGATTTGAAGGCTTTTTTTGTTCCTACTGAAAACAATAAAGCTGAGTGGTATGCATTGGTTTAAAGTATGTAGTGTATTTATATGCCCAACTTTTGTGGTTTTGTTTTCTTGTTTGTTTTGTAAAATCATAGAGTCAGTCAGGGTTGGAAGGGACCACAAGGATCATCTGGTTCCAAACCCCCTGCCATGGGCAGGGACACCTCACACCAGATCAGGCTGGCCAGAGCCTCATCCAGCCTGGCCTTAAACACCTCCAGGGATGGGGCCTCAACCACCTCCCTGGACAACCCATTCCAGGCTCTCACCACTCTCATGATGAAGAACTTCTTCCTCACTTCCAGTCTGAATCTCCCCACTTCCAGCTTTATTCCATTTCCCCCAGTCCTGTCGCTACCTGATACGCTAAAAAGTCCCTCCCCAGCTTTCTTGCAGGCCTCCTTCAGATATTGAAAGGCCACAAGAAGGTCACCTCAGAGCCTTCTTTTCTCCAGACTGAACAGCCCCAACTCTTTCAGTCTGTCCTCATAGGAGAGGTGCTCCAGCCCTCTGATCATCCTGGTGGCCCTTCTCTGGACACATTCCAGCATGTCCATATCCCTCTTGTAACAGAGGCTCCAGAACTGGACGCAGTACTCCAGGTGGGGTCTCACCAGAGCTGAGCAGAAGGGGAGAATCACCTCCCTTGACCTGCTGGCCACACTTCTCCTGATGCAGCCCAGGATCTGGTTGGCTTTCTGGGCTGCAAGTGCACATTGACAGCTCATGTTGAGCTTCTCTTCTACTCCACCAGCACTCCCAAGTCCCTCTCCTCAGGGCTGCTTTCCAGCCAGTCACTGCCCAGCCTGTATTTGTGCTTGGGATTGTGTCGACCCAGATGTAGGACCTTGCACTTGGTCTTGTTGAACCTCCTGAGGTTGGCTTGTGCCCAGCTCTCCAGCCTGTCCAGGTCCCTCTGGATGGATCCCTTCCCTCCAGCTGTCTGCTGCACCACACAGCTTGGTGTCATCAGCAAACTTGCTGAGGGTGCACTCAATGCCACTGTCCATGTCACCAACAAAGATGTTAAACAAGACTGGTCCCAGGACTGAGCCCTGAGGGACTCGGCTTGTCCCTGGCCTCCACTGGGACATGGAGCCATTGACAGCCACTCTTTGGGTGCAGCCATCAAGCCACTTCTGTATCCATCTCATGGTCCACCCATCAAACCCATGTGTCACCAGTTTGGAGACCAGGATGTGGTGTGGGACAGTGTGGAAGGCTTTGCTCAGGTCCAGGTAAATGACATCAGTTGCTCTCCCCTCATCTATTAATGTTGTCACCTGTTGATAGAAGGCCACCAGGTTTGTCAGGCAGGATTTGCCCTTGGTGAAGCCATGCTGACTGTACCAAATCACCTCCTCACTATTCTTCTGTCTCAATAGTGCCTCCAGGAGGATCTGCGCCATGATCTTACCAGGCACAGAGGTGAGACTGACTGGCCTGTAGTTCCCTGGTTCTTTCTTCTTCCCCTTTTTGAAAATGGGAGTAATGGTTCCCCTTTTCCAGTCAGAGGGGACTTCCCCAGACTGCTAGGACTTTTGGAATATAATAGAGAGGGGTTTAGCAACCTCCTCTGCCAGTTCTCTCAGTACCCCTGGGTGTATCCTGTCGGGTCCCATGGACTTGAACACTTTCAGGTTCTTCAGGTGATCATGAACCTGATCTTCACTTATGATGGGCAGTTCTTTCTTCTGGTTCTTGCCATTAGCTTCCATGACTATTCCAGGAGTGTGGCTGGAGGCCCTTGCAGTGAAGACTGAGGTAAAGAAGTCATTGAGAACCTCAGCCTTTTCCAGGTCACTTGTGACCATTTCACTGTTTCCTTTCTGAGGGGACCCACACCTTCCCTAGGCTTCTTTTTACCATTAATATACCTGTGGAGATTCTTAGTGTTCCCTTTAACCTCCCTGGCTAGATTAAATTCAAACTGTACTTTGGCTTTCCTAACCAGGTCTCTTGCTGCTCGGGCAGCTTCCTTGTATACCCCCATTCCAGCTGTCCTTTCCTCCACTCCTTGTAGAGTTTCCTTTTAAGTGATAGTGTGTCCAGCAGCTCCTTGCTCATCCAGGCAGGCCCCCTAGCATTCTTCCCTGCTTTTCTCTTTGTTGGGATACATTGCTCCTGGACACAGGAGGTGGTCCTTGAATACTGACCAGCTGTCCTGGGCCCCTCTTCCCTCTAGGGCTTTGTCCCATGACACTTTTTTTTTTGAAAACAATTTTTTTTTTTTGGAAAAAAAAATGTTTTGTGCTGTAAGGAATTCTGATGCTTTTACCCATGCAGAGCTCCAGAGGGGCTGCTACAGTTGAATCAATTGCAGTTACTGTGCAAGTACTATGTGCATATCTTTCCCAAGCTGTTATTGAGCCAGTAAAGAAATATTTGAGGTAGCTCATCAGAATTCACAAAGTTGCTGAAATAAATATACTAAATAAATATGCTTTGTTTAAGCTAGTATGGAGTAATCACAGATCTTCTGGAATTACTAGTAGTGTAGTATATTGGTGATTTAAAAAAAAACAAACAACCAAACCTTAATTTAAAACTTAAAATTACTTAGATCTAGGGCCTTTTTTCAGTTCAAAGAAAAAAAAAAAGGAAAGTTTCACTCCTTAAGGTAAGGTAATGTTTACTTTTAAACCTATGACAACCTTCCTCTAGATTGTATGTTGTCTGTCTCAAAGCCATATTAGATCATTCATGCTTTTGTTAATGAATCACTGGAATTGTTTGTTATACAATGAATCACAAGGCAGGTTTGAATGGAGCTTGATGAGGAGTGTATTATTATCAAATTTGCATCACAAATGCTACATTCCTGCATGTATTTCATTGAGTTACTGATCCTGTTCTTCTATGCTTCTTCTTTCCCCCCCTCCCTGCCTCATTTTATTTCATGTTCTACAAGGACAGCTTGAACCCAAACTTACTACCTCTGATAGCTTATGCATTTTCTTTTCTAGTGCTTTGGTCTGATAGCTTGCCAAGCCCATCATTTTTGTAGATAAGAATCTGCTCTAGCTATAAAGTGCACCATTTACTAATTCGCACTAGCTCTGTTTCTTACAGGTAAGATTAGATGTAAAAATGTTTTGATTATACTGAAATTACCTGAGTAGATGTTCAGAATTCTGTTAAAAGCAAAACTTTGCAGTGTGAAATTAGCTGAGAATGTAGATACTAGTTTCTAGGTCATGCTAAAGAAGAACTGCTAGTGCCTGGAAGAAGCCTACATTGTCAAGGTGTTTAGGTGTTAAATTTTCAATAGTTTCTTGTCTTGTTCTTTTTTCCTATCATACCATCAATATTCATGAATCAGATTTTAATTACAGGTGTGTTTTGATTTTCAGTGAATTCTATGTTATCTTCAAGAGCTTTCTTTTGTTATTCAAACTATTGCCCTAGTATCTCCCTGTTGTAACAATATTATTGATGGCATCTTATGTGACATTAAGGACACTTGACATCTTTGAGAAAATATTCTGAGTATGTTGATCCAGTCAGTAAACCTCCCAGATACATTTTATATTGTGGGTATAGCTAGTTAGCTTAGCAGCTCTGGCTGTTTCTGAACCTAAGTGATTCTTGGTAGAAGGAAACAGGTTAAGTGTAAACTGGTATGAAGTAAGAACTGGGAATTCCATAGTATGTTGAGATTAAATTAATCCTACTTCATTTTGTGTGGTTCATAATGCTCTGGATGGTTGGCTAAAGGATGTTCTTTGTGGAGTAGTAGAAATTCCACGTTCAGTCATAAGGGAACTGCAAAATCTTTACTGGCTTTTAGCGTTTGCTTGAATTTGTTACGGATTTTTGTGTGTGATTGCTGGTTATTCCCCCTACCCCCTTTTTAAAAGAGAAAAAAACATGTAAAAGCAGAACAGAATAACAGAAAAGTTTCAATACAATATATAATTTATGGCCAAGTGTATGTGCATAGTATTGCAGACATAAGTTTTAGTTTACTGTGCGTTTTGACACTGCTTAGGAGTTTGTTTCTGTGTAGGCATGTTTCCCTGAAGACCCATGAGCTAAACAGTCTGCAGTCAGGTTATGTACCTTTTCTCCATGTTCATACCCTTCCCGTTAACGGTTCATAACAGGTGTGCTACTTGAGTTGGCTTTTGCTAGGCAATGTCAAGGCTTTCAGCAGCCTCTGCTGCCCTCTCCTGCTGTGCTTTCTGGCTTCTGTGCTTGGAAAACTGAGTGATTTTCAGGACAGAGGCAGAACAAAATTGGCCCTTCCAGCACTGGCAACTTAGAAGGTGAAAGGTATCCAGCACCCTGATGGTTTTCTATAAAACTAAGATGTTTATAAGTTAATACAGGTTCTCTACCTCACAGAGTATATTAATGTTAGTTATGAGCTGGGGAGAAAAACCTCAAACACAATACTTAGATTAATGTAGTGGTGAATAAATACTATGTGAAATTGTCCTGCTAGTTCTCATAGTTTCTCATAGTTTCTTGCATTTGAAGTGGTAGGCTAATCTTGCATATTCAGTAAATTCTAATATACTTTTTCATATTTGTGGGTGCCAGGTAATAGGAAAATCACCTTCCATTATGTTATTAGTAGTACAAGAGCAACTTTAATTGTAATTTGGGTCATCTAGATGCAGGCTAGAATAACAGTTTGTGTACCTCTGAAAGAAGGCATAATCTCTCATTTTGTAAGATGTTTGCATATATGTATACATAGTTAAAATAAGGAAAGATAGTATTGAAAGGTTTGGAAGTGAAAGTTCTGTGTAAAGATCTGTAGTAGGGTATGAAAAATACTTCGATAATTCTTTCTCTAGGAGTTAACTGATCTGAGGATAGTTGGTGGAGGCACTAAGGAAGGGATTTTAGAAGTGTGTACTGGAAAAACAGTCATGTGGGCTTTTGCATGTATGCCATTAAATGGTGTAACAGTATGTTTAAGAGCTCCTGGTTTGGATAACAAATAGAATCACAGTTTGGAGAGAGTGTTTGAAATTGTTTAATTGTATGTTTTATAAATATGCAATGAAAACGACTAGGAGAAATGATATTGTACAGGACAAAGAGTATTTAAAGTGCAGACCTCTGGGAAAAGTAATGTTTACTTCAGAAAGTATCATCCATTAGTTTAACAATTAAAGCTGGTGCAAATTTGTACTGCAAAAATTGCTTGTGTAAAGGCAGTACCAGAATCTAGGTGCATAGTAAAGCCTTTATGAATATATTAGCTGAAATGGTGCCTCTCTATTCTATCAGTTTTATGCATTTATGCTGGATCTCAGAATCACAGAATTAACCAGGTTGGAAAAGACCTTCAAGATCATCCAGTCCAACCTATCACCAAGCATCATCTAATCAACTAAACCATGCACTAAGTGCCTCATCCAGTCTTATTTTAAACACTTCCAGGGATGGTGACTCCACCACTTCCCTGGGCGGCACATTCCAATGGCCAATCACTCTTTCTGTGAAGAATTTCTTCCTAATATCCAGCCTAAACCTCCCCTGGTGCAGCTTGAGACTGTGTGCTCTCGTTCTGTCACTGGTTGCCTGGGAGAAGAGATGAACCCTCACCTGGTTACAACCACCCTTCAGGTAGCTGTAGACAGAAATAAAGTCTCCCCTGAGCCTCTTCTTCTCCAGGCTAAACAACCCCAGCTCCCTCACCCGCTCTTCATAGGGCTTGTGCTCACCAGCCTTGTTGCCCTTTTCTGGACACGTTCGAGCAACTCAACATCTTTCTGAGGGGCCCAGACCTGGACACAGTACTCAAGGTGTGGCTTAACCAGTGCTGAGTAGAGGGGCAGAATGACTTCCCTGCTGCTGCTGGCCACACTATTCCTGATACAGGCCAGGATGCCATTGGCCTTCTTGGCCACCTGGACACACTGCAGGCTCATGTTCAGCCTACTGTCAACCGGTACCCCCAGATCCCTTTCTGCCTGGCTGCTCTCCAGCCACTGGATAGCTGTAATACAAAATATTTTATTTATCCAGCATACTTTTGGCTTTCAAGTTCTGGTACAAACTGCTGCACTTTGCCAATTCTGTAGGCATGCATCTCAGATGGAAATGGAACTGACAATCCTGAAATTAAAAATACCATGCAAGTTGTTATCTCTCCTCTGGGGAACATTGTAGGTGCATTTATGATATTATCAGTGGCTGCTGGCAAGTGTTTGACTGAGCAGGCTTTAGCTGGGTCACCAGATCTTATTCTTCCCATATCTGAGATCTTTTCCTCCATGCTGCAGGTGATGAGGAAGTTCACAAGAGGATTTGAGAGGCTGTGTATTCTATGATAGGCATTGAGGAATTAGTTGGGTGCCCAGTGCAGGCTGAACTGATTATTTTTTGGGTCTAATTTGGGTCGAAACATCCTAGAAGTTAAGAATTTTTATGTTTTAAAAGTAAAGCTAGATAACATCTTGTTTAAACTCAACATGTGAGTCTGTACTGTTTTCCAGAGTGTTTGATAGGTTTTGGATGACCCTGAAGTTGTAAAATTCCATGCTGAATTAAGATGACAACATGAATAACAAAGGATATCTTGGACTAGTTTGATGGGTTATCTTTCTGATGTGTCACTTTCAGCATGCAGAGAAATTCTTTCCTCTTTGTAGTTGTGATGATCTGGAAGCATAAATTTAAGAACAGTTGGAAGTAATTTGGCAATTTGACACTCAAACTGTATTACACATGCAAGTCCCACAGGACTTCAAAGTTTGTAGGGCTTTTGCACTTTAATATCCTTTTGTGGGTAGTAGCATAGGACTTTCATTTGGAGGTTTCATGTTCAAGACGGCGGTGCCTGTAGCCCCCAGGTGGTCCTGAGTGATAACCTTTCAGGTCTGGAATCTGGGAAACAATGCTGTGATGGTTTGCTCTTGTTTTGATTTTTGCATTTTAAAACTGAAAGTGACATTTCTAATTAAGGATTTATAGTGAAGTTTTGTGATAGCTGAATAAAAACAGACGAATAAACTCTAATGTCTGTGATGCTGAGTAGTGATTCTGAATACCTAACATCTCTATTGAGTGTTGTGATTGTGGTATATGCTGAATCTAGTTAATTACAATTATTATTGACATATACATTTTGACACTCATAAATGGTATATAAATTAGAGAGGGCATGATGCTAGGGTCACAGCTGCTAGCTAAGATTGGAACATGCTAGCTTTGCATGTATGTGTTTGTAGATAGCATAGTTTAAACAATAAGAAATCTGGTGTGCCACTGTTCTTCACCATTTTGCAATATGTACATCTAGGTTATATGCAAAAGTCATTAATAATTAAAAATCTTGATTTCCCCCCCCCCCCCCCAGCATTTTAAGTAGCAGTGCTTAATACAAAGACAATTTTAGCCTAAGCAATGATCCTTATATACTGGTGATGTGTATTTCTGGAATAGTTCTAGGATAGTCTTTCCACAGTTGAACTCCTGTTCAGTGATTTTCTTTTGGAACTTCAGATGCAGTATTCTTTTGGGAGGTAAGATTGGAGTACTGGTTTCAGTTTCTTTCCTAGGCTAGTGTTTTCCCTCATTTGTTTTGCTGTTTTTTTTTTTAATTTAGTTTTTGTTTTAAAATGTTCTTTCTGAGTGATTGCAGCTTATTACTGATAGGTAGGCAGCTCTCCCAAATGCAATATTTAAGGTTTAGTCATGTAGAGCAGATTTTTGCGTGAATGTGTCAGAATGAAACGACTTGCTCTGATGCATCTTGTTCTGTTCCACTATTGAAATTCTTGCAGGGTTCAAAACCGAGAACAAAAGGTAACAGAGAACACTAGTACAGAACAGTTATCCCCGGTTGTACTTTTTTTGTCCTTTATTCCTGGGGGTAGGGTTGAAAGAATTTTTCTACAGAATTGTCGCATAAACAGAAGAAAGACTTGCCGAGCCCTTTAACAATATTTCTTCTAGTATGCATTTTTAATTTAAAGTACTACAGAATTTGTAGCCCACACGAATATGAACACACCACTTAACACTTGAAAACTTGAGGGAATGTTTCCGTTGTACAGACTCTGTGGATGGAACATTCATGCTCCATGCGTGGAGAACGAGAAAACACATGGCTGCATGAGCTGGAATGCATCTGGCACGTCCCTTCCTTGGGGAGATGGAGTGTTCCATAGCTGTGAGTTGTTTTCTTTTCAGAGTGGCAGAAAAAAGTTCTATATTTGTTCTTTTCCAAGACATTCTGGCTTTCTGAATTCTTTTGCAACTTGAGAACTGTCTTGTACTCCACATGTGTTGTGTCACTATTACCACAGAGATGAAACTGTTAAGATGCTCTACCAATCATCCTTTATGAAAAACAAAAATAACCAAAATCTTTACATGGGGAGATTTATCTTCTTGAAAAGGCACTGAATGCCTCCCTGAATCTGAGGGCATGTAGTTGTCACAAGCTGATATTACCTAAAGTCTGCACCATCTGTAGTACCAGGCAAGTTTTTGCCAGCAAACTCATTGTATGCTGCTATCTAAACAAGACCACTTTGAGATTGTTACCTCAAGCTATTTAACATCAGGCCTTTAAGTAAAATCCAGGAAAACAAAGTTAATACGTGCTTGAAGTGCTGTTTCCAAGACCCCATATCTTGGAGATTCTACCTACTTGTGCCAGGGAAATGAGATTAAGACGACAGAATTATGACAGTAGCAGTTGTCCTCCTTATCTGTGAGTTCTAGATTTGCATCCATAAGACCCCCATTCCTTTTCTGTGGCTACAGTTCAGGCATTCAGCCAATGTATATTGGTTACAATATGCTGTCACAGACAAAAATAGTGTAAAGCAGTTTCAGCTTTGCCTTTCCAGTGAAAATTCTTCACGTTTATGGAAGTAGTACCTCAGAACATTTCCAGAAGACAATCTCTGTTGGAACCATTAATTGTTTATTGGGAAAGAAGAAAATAACTGCAGCGATTAAACTTGCTGTTAAGGAAATAGGATTAAACTCTTAAATCCTCTGTGTGGTGGGTTGACCCTGGCCAGTGGCTAAGCCTTCACCTATTTATTTGTGCACTCCTCCACAGCAGGATGAAGGAGAGCATCAGAAGAGCAAGTGTGAGAAAAAATTTGTGGCTTGAGCTAAAGACTGTTCAGTAACTGAAGGAGGGGGGAAGAAAGATGGAATAAAAACTGTCTTGCATCTAGACCCAGTGTACGTGGGTCTCCAAATTCTGTCATTTTGCTGCTTGCAGGGTAAATGGAGAATACCCATTTTAAGGAATACTTGTTTTAATCCTTCTTCTTAGCTAAGCCTTCCAGGTTCAACAGCAAGCACAAGGCTGAGAGGCATTTGTTTTCTTTGTCTCAGTGCATTTGGGCTGTCAGATTTTTTCCCACTGCTTTCTTGAAGCATACAGGCTGTTCTTTGACTTCCTGCTTACTGAAACCAGACAGAATTACTTCTTACTCCAAGTTGTCTTCAGGACATTTCTTCAGGAGTCATTAAAAGAGGCTTGGATGATACTGATCTGTGGAGTTAGCTGTTATGCAAAAACATAACACCATACCAGTGCAAGTTCTGGAGTAACTGGAGTTATCCTTGATTCTTCAGTGAGGGGAGGTCTTTAAGTTTGGTTCTGCCACTACTGATTTACCACAGTGCTTAGCCAAGTATGTATGTCTTCTGCCTAAGACATACGACCTACTTGTGTGATTCATTGCACAAATGTTACCTCAGATGACTCTAAGTATCTGGAATTGTTCTGAGTTCTTCTAGCAAGCATTCCTTTGAGTTGGGTCAACATTGCTCAGATTTGCTGTGATAGTACCATTCAGCACTTCTCTGAATCTTCATGCTATGTGAAGACTATGGTCTTGGTCAGAAAAGAAATTTTACATCAGTGCTGTAGGGCTCTGGACTCTTCAAAATGAGTGAAAGCTTAAGATATGGTGGGCAACCTCACAGCCTGTTACTAGATTGACAGATAACATGATGCAGAGTAATTTTTTTTTTTTTTTTGAAAGGTACATAAAAAATCACCTGCCAGCATTTCACCCCTGTGGAGCTTCAAACTCTGGTGTGCTAGTTTGAGGTATCTGGCTTCTAAAGCAGAAGCAGCAGACATGCTATTCTAATTATGATGTTGAAAGTGGAGTATCAATCTGCTTTTCTTCCTACTAGAAGCTCTTCTCCTTAAATGACTTTGCAGCCAGAGTTTCTTGCATATGTTCTCAATTACATCAGTGTGTCTCCCCATCTTTACATATTTTTGGTTCCATTGTAGCACAAGGTATATCACTGATAATCCATTTATTTTTATATAGGTGAGAAAAAATGATACTTGGATATTTTGCTAGTTTTGTTTTGTGTGAAAAGATAGAACAAATTCAAGGCCTTGCTTAGTTTGTGGGCTTTCACATGCATGTTATTTTTCAAGACTGATTGAATGCATTTCTTATTCTGCATTAGAATGTTCTCCAGTCTCAGGTGCCAAGGTATTCAGCATTCCCTGAGCACCACATCACTCAGAGCCTGGTTCTTGGTCAGTAAACTTCCTGTAGCTTTTTTCCATCTGTGGTGTTTCCTGTTACTATGAGTGGGGTATAGTAGTCTTTTTTGATCCCTGTAACTTGCCTTTTTCCGTGTCAAGTAAGGTAATTGTAAGGCTTTCTGTGAGTTAGATCATTTTAATTTATGCCCTGGCAGGGTTTTGGAAGTATATAGAAGAGTGTTTTTGTCTGACGTTTTCCTCAAAACTAGTGTATAATTAAAAATGGTCTTGGAGAATCACCGTTTAATGCCTTTCATACCATTGAATTCTTCTCATTGTTATGTAGTCCATATATAGAACATTTTCTTAACATACGAATACCATAAAACCAAAGTAGTCCACAGCTGAGAACAGGTTATAGTAAGAATTGGTTCTTATCACAATAGTACTACTTAAGAAAAATGGCTTCTGTAAGAATTTATGTAGTGACACAGGAACTTAGACCCCTTGGTGGAGACATTTCACTCAGATATAAAATAGTGTTTTGTCTACAGCTTTGCCACTTGTGGTTTTGAGCAATTAATCTTTAACCACGTATAAAATGGGAATATCCTTGTTTTGACAAATCATCTGTCACCATGGTAATCAAAGATAGTGACCTCCATTATTAAAAGTCTTGCAGTGTCATGATGGAAAGTATTTTAAAAGTTAAAGCATTGTGTTCTGTCATATGATGCAAAAAATGTCATTTGAGTATAGCTGTTAGGCCGAAGAGAAATTATTAGGCAAAATCTTTGTGAACTCAACTGTCTATCTTTAGATGTAATGATCCAGGATAATGATGTATTTTGTAGGCCAAATAAAAGGTAAAAAAGGGGAGATGGGCCATTAGCTTCCCTCTCTGTGAGTCACCCATGATAATGTAGCTTCATGGTGCACATATTCTCATATCACTGTCCACTGCTGCATTATATCCAATTTTCTGTACTGAAGTTCAGAGTTGCATTTTATATCACACTAAGGAAGCAGCTTAATGAACACAGCAACAGTCATTATAAGATTATGAAATAAAATTTTCAGAACCTGTAGGAGTAGATGGTACACAAGCTACTTCTTTATAAAGTGGCAGTTCCTGAAGCTGACCTGATTCTTCAACAAAAAAGGCAGTAATCACGCTTGGGTGGCTCTGTGTGTGCCTGCACTGCTGCATTTTAACTAATAGGATGTCACCTGTAAGGGCAGACCAGTCTGGGTAAAAGAAAAGCTGACAGGTGTTAGCTTGTACTTTCTCCGAATTTTTGATTATCTTAAGCATTGTATATGAAATCTGTACATTTTCTACATTTAAAACAACAGGGTCTTGAATTTCTGCTCTTGACTCCCCCTAAGGAAGGTGATACCATTTTCAACTGACTTCTTCACGTGGAAGTAGAATACTGAAGTGAACTCTGTGCAGTGTGTTTACCAAAGAGAGAATGATTGTGATGAGTAACTCAAATTACAGCTTTCTAGCTGGCAGAAGAGTTAAGAGGAAGCTCTTTGATTATCTGTTACTATGATAAACTCAGTTTATTTGCATCAAACCGTTAAAGATATTAAACCACAAATTTTTCACGTCTGTCTCATTAGCAAACTGATCTTCAAGGAGATTAGTTAAAATAACTGTAGCAAGAGCCAGCATTTTTGGATGTATGAGTAATCTTTCAGGTAATTTACATAAAAATAGACATCTAAGTAGTGAAAAATGGCTTGGCTATAAAACAGTTTCATATATTTTGTTGATTTTTATATTATTAGCTTTTCATATGTTACAGATAGCTACAAAATATTTGGCTTTCAAAATATTTAAAAACTGTGCACAAAAGTAACTTGAAATGCTATGGGCATTTACCTCAGGATGTAAACTTCTAACTGCATGTTTCTTTTCTTACTATTCCTCTGTTCTTTACACAGGTCCTTTTACTTCAAAGGGTGTATTTAGGGTAAGGTAAATGTATTCAGTTTAAAAGGAAAAAAAGAAGTGTCCAATTAAACTTTCACTAAATATGGGTCCCAAACCTTTTACCTTAGGTTGGTACAGCTAGAACTATGTCCTAATGTTGTATTTGCTCATCATCATGGGATGGAAAATTTTTGCAGAATCTTATTTCTGTCTCAAAAAAATGTGCTGTCTACTCGCTTACCATGCGTCTGTATGTTGGTGAGCTCCACATTGAACTAGAGTTATCAGCCAGCTCTGGGAAGTGTTTTGCTTACTCTTTTGCAACATTGCATTCCGTGCTAATTAGATATATCCGACTCCCTGGTGCCTTTGAAACAAGTCAACACTTGAGAAGACACATTTGGTCTGGTATGGTGACAGTTTTCCTCATCAGCAAAATTTTCAGGTGATAATTCACACTGGTAATCTATTTTTATCTTTTTCAAAGACTGTGGTAGGGATAAGATTCCTCATGCAAGCTGAATATTTGCTTGAAATTCTTCTGACAGTAGGTCTTAAATGATACTGCACAAACCACTGCACGTTTTTGGAGCAAAAAAGTTCTTGTGTTGCTCTTAGTGGTAGTTAGGAGGAATCTCTTTAAGAAGGAAAGTAATTTTACATACATTCTGAGAAACCCATTGGTTTTGTATTGGCACCACTTTTTGGCAGCATCTTTGTCTTTCATTTTGGAGTTCTCTTTTGAATCATGATTTTTATGAGAAGTTTTCTTAAAAAGTAGGACAAGCTTTTCCACATAATTGGGTATGTTTTAGTTACTGAATTTAGACCTGTCTGGGGAATCCTGTAAATGCACATTGATACAGAAGAATTCCAGCAGATGCATTCTTCCTTATCTGTTATATCCCTGTAAAGTGATTTAGAAAAAAAAGTTTCAGCAGTTGAACAGGCTTCTTTGAGAGTAAATGTAGAAAGCCCTTTTGTGAAGTTGTTTCTTTGCTGGATTTTAGAGTATGAATAGCTTTTCTTTATACTCACCAAAATCAGATTACAGACAGCTACTTACAGCTCTGGACTGTAAATGTGTTTACTTACTCTAACGTTGCAATTCACAGTTGGTTAAAAAGCCAACCAACCAAAAAGTAAAAAACTAAAAGAAGTATTTACTCAAGCTAGTTTTGTAATAATGCATTTTGGGGGTGTGGTGGTGGTGTGTGGTGTTTGTGTTGGTGTTTTTTTTTTTTTTTTTTTTGTTTTTTTTAAGATGTATGTGTATGAGCAATCAGGGAAGCACTAAGACATTGATACAGAGTACAAAGCTGAATACAGCTTTGTCATATTCATTTTTATACCTGCCTTGAAAATAAATAAAAATATTTTTCCAAGACATCTGGAAGTGGTGTTCAGTTTGCTGTGTTCAAAAGAATGTCTCTTTAGCATAGAATGTTTATTTTAAAGACTAATCTTCCCTTCCTATTCAGAAGTTGGCAAAAATGATTTGTTTGCAAACAAGAAGGGGAATTGTCCACGAGCAGGAAACTTTCTCGTGCCAGCCCCTCAAGTTTTTTTTTCTAGTTTCTTGAATATTATGCCAAGCGTTGGATGAGGAGTAACTTGAAAGTGCTTTGACATTCACTGTTGCTTTCTTTAGTCTGTTACTTCCTTTTGGACTTTTGCAAAGTCATGCTACTGTCCACCCAGCAAAAACGTATGTCCAGAAGTATATTATGTCCCAAACTTCTGTTTGGAAGGAAGCATTCTGAAGTCCACCTGTTACAACCGATCAACACAGGTTAATTGCATCACTAACTTATGCAGATAAAACAGTAGGTGTGACAGCAGCAAAAAGAAATTTTTTTTACCAGAACTCGCATTTCGAAAATGTTGGTGAGGTTATTGCCACTGGTAGCTAAGATTTTGGTCTTAAGTATGGCTTTCAAAATGAGACAGCACTTCACTTGACTGCCATTTTTTCAGGTATGATACTGACTTGGTAAAATTTGATATATGGCTCTTCAGTGGGGTTAGAATCTGACAGAGTCCTGAGTGACCAAGTCGTTGTGGCACTGTCAGCCAGTGCTGTTGTGCCTAACTCTGAGCAGTACTTCAGGGATACCATTTTACCTACTGCAGTAGGTAAAAACGCATCCAACTGTTGGTGATGATTATAGCACTCTCACTGATTCTCTCTTCTTCCTTTTTATTCTGCCAGTGCTTTCCTTTTCTGTGGTCTGCGTTTTATGATATTTATACATTTTCACTTTGTTTTGCATTGATACAACTTCAGTGAATAAGACTCATCCTTAAATGTGAGTTTTCTCCAGGCTTTTCAAACCTATTTTAGAGATTTTTCTAACTGAGTAGCAATGGCTGGCCTTCATTCAGCAGAAACACCTGCTGGTTTAGTGGAATGCCACATGCCTCCTCCCTGCTTTAACTTAGTTAAAATACGAGCTAGAAACCTTTTTCTTCCTTTATTTGCATAGCATAAGAATGATTTCTGATACCCAGGAATAATGAAGGTCAGAGCTGCCCTACACAGGAGAGTATCAGTTACAGTATCGTGTAGGATGATGCAGTGAATCTAAGTGCTAATCTAAGATTTGGGTGGTATTGCTGGAGCCTCTTTCTTGTAAGTCTGTTGGGGCATAGATCGCTTTCTCTGTGGTTCCTTAGCCCGTGTATAAGATGGGTTAATGGCTCTGCAAAATAGAAAAGTACCAAAATCAAATAAATACTCAGACATTCAGGAATTTGGATGGTCCAGGTATTTCAGGTAGTCCTGACTGGCCATGCCAGTATATTTGGGGGAAGATTGAAATACTACGTTTTCTTTTTTCATAAATTCAATGTTTTTTTTCCCTGTTTACAAAGAAAAGGGCCTGAGGATTATCTTATCCCATTATTTGCTGTATCCTTGATAGTATGGCAAGCCTCCAGAATGTCTGTCGCTCAAATTCCCAAGATTGTTGCATGCCTTTCTTTGACTTGATTAAGATGAACTGACTACGAATTTTGCCAGTTGTACAAATAGTGTCTGCGGTCGTTGTGGGAAGCCTGTCTTCACTCCATCTTCCTTCAAGTACTAGTGTTTTGTTTAACCTTTTGTGGCCATGAGGCTGCAATAAAGTCTTTCTTTAGAATACATCAAAGTTAAATGCTTTTTATGTAAATGTTGATGTCCAGATTACTTCAGACTTGAAGGTACACGTGGCCTGTGATGTGCTGTAATGGGAATGAACAGATATCTTATGAACTTTTTACCATGTGTTTTAGGCCTATCATAGAATTTCTTCCCCCCCCCCCCCCCTCCGCTAGGTATTTAACATTAGTTCTGCTTTGACTTCTTGTTCACATAGGTTGCAGTTCTGGCTTCTGCATTGGAGCTGAGTTAAAGTGGGGTTATCTTTTGTGGTATTTTCTGTCTTCTGGCCTCAAGATTTCTGTGGTGATGTTTTTAGGTGTGGAGAGACCTCACGTACATTTCTATTCCTTTTTACAAATGAAAGCATAAGATGGAACATAAGTCGTCTTCATGGAAGCATAAAGAGCTTTTCCAAAACTCCTGAAAAGTGACAGTCTTCAGTAATTTAAAACTTCTGCTGTTTCAAATGAAGAATCTGGATATGAGAAGGATTTTAATTCATAGCAGATTTTAATGGCATCTTTAGCACTAGGTGATGATCTGAAAAGAAGGGTAAGTGGTGCCGTACTCTGCCACCTGCAGTTGTGTATCTTTCACACACACGCTTATAACTGAATGTGTAAACTTACATTTCTGAATATTTTACATTTATGATCTATAATGGTAGTTTTGAAGTATTTCATATAGCATAATTGCTGATGTTCTTCTCTGTGAAGTGTAATGTGTTGCGTGCAGACCTGAAAATGGGATCTTTTGTAACAGATTACTGGAGTGCTTACATTCAAAGCTTTGCATGTACAATTAACGATATTTAGAGCTCAAATGTGTTTTTATCAGGGGTTTGTAAGTGAAAAGACAGAGTTTATCACAGTTCTCATTAATTTGGAATGTAAGTTGCATTAACAGCTCGCTTCTGGAATTTCAAGGGCAAGTGAGAGATGGCATGTGACCTCTCATGGGGAAAGATTTATATAAGAAGGGAGTTTAGGGGACTAGGGTTCAGGAAACAGCAAATTATGCCAGAATTTTAATGTGTTGCTTATTTGTATTGTTTAAAGAAAGAGATGGGAAAAGGGGAAAGGAAAAGAGGGCAGATCAGAAGAGGTTAGCTGGGAAGAAAAGCTGCCTTTTCCTCAGCAGCTTAAGGTATAGAGTGTTAGTTCAGCATTCTTTTGGGCTGGAATTTTTATTGATGATACAAAGATTCTTTTTGTGCCTATCTGAATTCATTAACACTGGAATAACCTATTTTTCCAATTTAAAAACAAGGTGTCTATATTAAAGAGTGACAGTTCTTCCTGTCACTCTCGATAAAGGGAGTGGAATGAAGAACAAAACCTCTGGAATCTTAGTGGATTTGGCATCTGTAGAGCACATACTGGCAGACACTAACAGGAAGTTACTGCTGGTGTTCACTGGCTGTTCACTGTGTCTGTGTTTTTAATGTGGTGCCACAGTTGGTTAATGAGGTTGATTTAATGGGACTTTGAGTTGGATATTGAAGGAATGTCTTTTTAGCAATAAGAATAAAAAGGGCTTGAAAGAAGACTTTGGAAAGGATAAATGCAGAATAGAGGGGGAACATGGTCTGGATCTAAAATTTAATCATGGGAAGATGTTAATCTCTTCATTTTTGTATCAGAAAAAAATGGATGAAGGCTGTTACAGTGAAAGCAGAAGAGGCCTGAGTGGGGTAAAGGTATCTTCCTCTCTAGTTACCCAAGTGAGTTGTGCAGCCTAATGGAAGAGGAAATGGCACTGTCACAAAGTCACTGTGTGCATTTCTGAAGCCTACCTGATGAGTGAACTTCAGTTCATGTAGGCTAGGAGTAACTGTACCCAATACACAAAACAGTAATGGGAGACCACTGGATATGTTTAAATGCATACTGAAAGCATAGACATTACTGTAAGGACAAAGTCACACATGTAAATGTTCTCTCTCTTCCTTTCCCTTTGTTCAAATTTTCCAATTTGTTCATTAATAGAGGTTTTGGTATTTGGTATGTGGCCTTGATATTTTTGCAAAGTTGTCAGTAGTTCTCAGTAGCATACATTGAAACCACTTACAGCTGTTGCTGAAACCCAGTATATGATTTTTTTTTTCCTGTTTCTGCCTGTTGAGCTAAAACAATTGAGAATATAAAGACACTGGGGTATTGACTTGCAGCCATCTCTTGAATAATCCAATGCCTTCAGACATAACTGTTCTGCTGAAAGATGATGACTTCATGAATGTCAGCAAAGGCAGATAGCATCAACACACCCTCACCTCAAATCATGAATTTGGGGACTTACTATGATTTCACTGTTATTTAACTACTATGATTTTATTGTTATTTAACTACTAATTGGATCGAAAAATGCCAACAGAGAATCAGCAGTAATTGCACTGTAAGTTATTGAAAAAATGTGGTGAGCATACTGTACTGAATTGGTTTTATTATTAAATGGGAGCGCAGCTACTTCTTCTCTTGTGAATGTTTTAATCTTGTGTGGCAGCATTAAGCAAATTACTTTATTTGCCTTACTGTGAAGAGTAGACTCCATAGGACAGACCTTTTCTATCTTTTTGCTTCTGTATAAGGATGAAATGTGTATTTCTGTACATGGGTGATGTACACATCCAATCAAAGGAAGCAGCTTCTTGTGGCAAAATCAGGTTCTCACTGCCTGTAGAATGGTGATTTTTTTTTTTCCCCAGGTGTTCCTGGGTCTATACTTTTCACTAAAAATGCAACTTGCAGTTCAGTATCTGGAGAATTAAAAACCCCCTCACATCCCATGCTCTACCCTGCTGCCAGTGCTGTCCCAAAACAAATCAAATTCTGTTGAAATGGAAAGATTTTTTTTCCCCATCTATCTGATACCATTCAAGAAACCATGTGAAATGTTTAGATTTTATGCATTATAAGTAGATCTGTAAATCTCTATCACAGGACTTTTCTGTGGAAGGATTAACCATGCTTTTTTTGTGTGCATATCTTGGATACAGATCTAATCACTTGATTTTTTTTTTTTCTCTTTCCCTTTACAGTGTTGCATATCCTTCATGCATCCTTCCATGAGCTCTTTTTTTCCAACTTTGACCTTTATATTTAAGTTGATGTTTTTTGGAAGATTCATCTTAACTGCTGTGGGCCTTGGCTTTGACTGTTTAACATCTGGAATGTTTTTGAGACCTCTGTGAGCCTTTCTGAAAAGGATCCTTTTCTAACTTTTTAAAAAAACTGGGATACCAAATCAGTTGCACTTGAACTAGAGGTAGATATAAAGTGCTTCAAGAGTGGTTTCCCAACAGTGGCTTCTAAGATAGAATAATTGGGTATGCCGGGCATAAATTTTTGAGTTTTGGGAGGAGGGGCAAATTGCCTGAGTGGAAGTCAGGAACTACCCTGTGCCAGTCACAGCTACCAGTGCTAGAGCAAGGGCAGAAGTTTTGATACTGACCCAGTGAAGGAACAGCCCTTTCAGAGTGAATAGTAGGTAGAGGCTATTGAGTGCATGACTGCATAAAGGAACAGGAGGAGAGATGAGTTCTTCAAGTGGGGTACCAAATCTGAAGGGTAAGAGGGGAGCAGAGAAGGTTAAAGGCTGTTTATTGCCTGCTAGCAACAAAATACATATAAATTCCTGCCATATCTAGTTGATAAAGTAGCTGTTGTTTTTTTACATGGAGGAGGGAAATAGGGACTGGAGGTCAACAAAGGAAAGGAGCAATGCAGGATTATGTTAGGAGGGAAGGTGTGTGCTTGCTCTTCAGAGAGGTGTTTAGGGAGGGAATGGTAAAGCCCTCTAATTTTTAAAGAAGCTTGAGATGAAATGGTTGAGGGAAGAGAAGTGATAACTCAGTAAAGGGGCTGTGTAGGAGAGTACATGAGGCAGCACTTGATCTTAAACAAGTGAAATTAGTGACTGGTGACTATTCCATTCTTGAAGTCTAATAGATAGGAAGCTCTCTTTCTTCACAAAAACTGCAGCTGTAGCCATGTCTGTATTTGTTACTTGGTTTCTGGCACATCTTAACTCTGCTTCCTCAGCACCTTTGCGGCTTCTTTCCAAATATGGTGTCTCCTTTGGCTTTTAATTTGCTGATTATAGATCTCGTACTGCTACTTACATCTCTTAGCTAACCCACTCTGATGGCAGTTTTAGCATGCTTGGGAATCATAGTCAGTATGTGCTGTCTTGGGGGTAAGTTTACTCTGTTTATACACCCATTGTACCAAGAATATCTGTTCCTAAATTATTTTCAAGAGAAAATCGTGGAACAACAACAATACATAAACTAGAGAAAATACTTCATAATAAATTGCCAAATCTATTCCACCTAAACACCTTGTCAAATTTATTGTGGATTTTAAGATGGAAGCAAAATCAAACTAAATAAGCAGCAAAGAAAATGTTTTGTTTTTTTTTTTTCCCCTCACTGTGACATTGGTTTATGAATTGCTTTACATCAGCAGACTCGAGCCTATGCCAGACTGATGATTTTTATGGTAAAGCCAGGAAAATAATGTATTCATTGCTGCTGTTTGGGTGCCTGCAGATGAAACAACACATACGGACTGCTACTACTAATGCAGTATTTTGTTCTGTTTTATAATACTGAAGTAATTTCACAAGAAAATATTTAAAAATTGTAATGTTTAAACTTCAAGTTTTGTAATATGACTTTAGAGAAAGGGTGATCCAGTGGAATGTGATGGGTCAGCACAGATGATGAAAACTAGTAAAAGATATTTTAAGTGGTTGCAAATTTCAACTTTGCCATCTAGGAAGCTTTATGTATAGTTTAATGAAAGCTGTGTCCTAGGTATGTGTTCTTGTTTTAAATCAAATTTTCATCTATTCTGTCAGAGATAGCAAATCGCCTCCTTATCTACCCTTTTTCTCCAATGGTCCATTTCTGGTTGAGGGAATGTAAATAAAGTGGTAGTCTTGAGATGTGTGTGCTCTGCTTGGTCAGTTTGAATGTAACTACCGATCACTGGGCTGGGTACTGCCTTCCAGAAGAGGAGGTTACTATTAGCTCTGCTGCTTTTTCCTTCCCTTTGAAGTAGAGGAAAGAGAAGGAGTTTTGGCGTCTTGCCTGCATCCATGGATTGAAATGTATGTTTTCTCTGCTTATCCTGAAATTACCTTTTAAATAATAGGAAAGGCAGAAATTGGTCAAGTGGAGACTGGTAGATAGTAAACCAAATGTGATAACATTACCTATGTATGGCATGTTAGACAGGCTTTGATGTGTATGTGAAATACTTGGCCATGTGAAAGCAGTTGCCGTCAGAAATCAGTGTATTTGTAAGATAAAACAGATAATTTGCCTTTTTTTTTTTTTTTCTTGTAGGAAAGAGCAAATCTGTGTAACAAAATAACGGTCTGAAGGGTTTCCTACCTGTAGCACTGTGAGGGTAAAAGAAAAAAAAGACAATTGATTCAGAGAAGTTACCAGAAATGAACAGGTTTTCTGTGTACCTTTCTGTGTAGAAAATCACTGCTGACTTGTTCAAGGAAACCAACTAGAAATACTAGCATGGAACTAGTTGGATAGTTCCTGGATAAATAATGGGTATTTTTAATCTATAGACTTCTTTTGGAGACTATTTGTTGACAAATGCCTGAATTATTTTTTAAAATACTGCTTTATTAATTATATTAGTTTTTATTTTAACATTGTTTGTAGAGAGAGAGTTACCAGTAATCATCTGTCATTTTGAAAGCATTTGTGACAAGCATAGGCTGAATGCAGCTTGCAGCTTCGTTTCATGTAGTGACTCCTGGTGTTGCTAGACATGCAAGACGCATTTGAGGAGCCTGTTCTGCCTCTTGTGGCCAAACGTTTCCTGGTATTGGTTATATTCTGAAAATAGTGTCAAATTTGGGACAACTTGAATTCTACAAGTTTGTCTTTAAGTAATGAAGTTTTATTTTTTAGCAGGTCCAACAGAAGGCTTGGGAAAAATAATACAAAGATTTCCTCAGAAGGACTGGGACGATACTCCTTTTCCACAGGGAATAGAATTGGTAAGTTTGCTTCTTACTCGTACAGTTGGAAGATGCATCTGCCCTCGTGCAGTTACCAGTGTTACCTAAGCTGACAGGGGATGGGTAGAAGTTACATGAGTAGAGGGGATAGATAATAACATTGGTAATAATAATTTATTCTGGTCTGTAGCACTAAGGGGAATATTCCTAGAGTACAGAAAAAGTCTGCTGCAAATACTTCTGTATTGCATTCAGTGAATTTAAAATAGATGTTTGTGTCAGTAAATTCATTGCGTTTTTAGAAGCATCCTTCAGCAGGCAGATGATTTTTCATTCTCATAAATAAATATAAATATGTTTGTGTATTGCAGATTAAAAAAATAATTCAAAATAATATCCCAATCAAGTGGCTTGGTTAAAATAATCAGTCTTTACCTAGTATTTTGTCTTTGACAGATGGCATAATGGGTGCATACAAAAATGGTACAAAGAACAAGGCTGGTGTACAGTGATCTGTTTTAAACACCCTCTGAGGATTCACAAAATGCTGCTTCTTTCCCTTTCTTGGTCTCATATTGTGAAATGCAATGGAAAGTTAGATCTTGCTCATCTGGATCATGGATTCATTAAATACATGGCTCTAAACATCCTGCAAAGAAGTGAAATGCTGTGGTCGTACGCTGTAAATTTAGGTTTCTGAGAAGTTAGAGTAAATCTTAACTGCCATGAACTTAGGAACTTCTGGGACAGGATGAGCTATAGAAGGAGACCCGTAGGAAATGTTGCAATACAAGGCTTTGTACTGTGTGACAGAATCAGCTGCATTACACAGATACAGCAAACGTAGCGACCTTTTACCAGTGGGATACCTTTCAAACAGCGCTCAACTCATTTGCTTTGTCATGACATGCCATTGGCCATGTGCTGTCTTTTCCAGTTCAAGAGAGGGGAGGGGATCTTGGTGTTTATGGCTGCTCTCTAGTGTAGCAGAATTTGAAGTTACTCACTCTGCTGGTGTACGCGACTGGTTGCTCGTTTTCTTCAACAGTGTGGTTTTTATTTCTTCATAGTCAAACCTAAACCTTATGTTTTGGGGGATGTCATACATTAATTACTGGTGTAAGCAGTATTTGTGATGCACATGACGGATGGTTACAGTGCTTGTGGTACAGTTGCATAATAATACATTTGGCAATGTACTGCTCTGCTGAAACCATGGAAGCTTCTGCTTTCTCTAAAGTGTTTCTACTACTGTTACAACATTATACCACTCTATATAACAATTGCTGCTTGCTTTAGCTGGTAATTCTCTACTAAATGCGTGCCTAGCCAGCATGTGCTTGATGACTGCTGACTGAGTTCAGATAAGTGGCTTTTTTCTATAGTACACACAGTTGTAGTTCATTAGAAGAGAAGTAAACTCTGATGCCAAGGCTTAGGGGTGTTTTATTTTTTTTAAACACGGTTGAGCTAAGTGGTTTCATCTTGCCTTAAACAGCTGCAGGATTTTTGAGCCTTATTAAGATTTGTATTTGTATTTCTGAGAAAGTAACATGTCAGATTTCCAGTGATGTTTTGAAATAAATAAGCATAGCTTCTTTTAAGGCACCCAAATATTTTTTCCCAGTTAATTGTAAGATGTTAGCACTGCAAGAAGTGTAATTGTAAGATGTTAGCATTATAAGAAAGATGTTTCTGAAGATTTGTTTTATCTATATTCTTGCTTGAACACAGCATTATTTCTGAATCAATTAGCAAATGACCCATTAGGCAAAACCATTAAGGCTTTAAACTTCCCAAGTAAAATAAAATCTGCCTACTTTAAAATTAAGGACATCTATTCAGCCAGTCGGCAAAATTACTCAGATTTTGATTTACTTTCTAAATGTAGTAATAAATTTTTTATTAATTAAGATTGACAAAACAGATATTGCAAAGATTAATACTAAAATAAATCACTTACGCAAGTCACATCTTGGCAATAGTTTTTTTTTTTTTTTTTTTTTTTTTCCCCCAAGGTTTTGGTTGGCTGTAACACGAATCAATGTTAATTCATGGAAAGAATCAGAAAAGCTTACTGTTTTCTGTATGTCACTTTAAGGGCAGCTTTAATATGAGACAAACCTTGGTAGGTGGGGAGGGTGAAAAAAAATAGAAGGTAAGAATAGAGTTGTTGGCATAAATGTATATGAGAATAGATGTGGATATATTTATGAATATGATTTCTAGGAATAGTCTGAGTTGAAATCCTTTGAAGTGTATTTCCTCTCCTGAGTGAAGGACCTTTGTGAAACTATATGGTTTCTCTGATATGGAAAAAAGTGCCATGGCTTCTATCTGAAAAACATGTTAAACTCAGAGCTACTGTATTTTCATGAAGGAAAAAAAGGCCAAAGCTTTTCAAGCCTAGCAGTAGGCTTGAAGGGAGATTGGAATTTTGACCCTTGTCTTCTGTCAAAGTTAGTTCTTCTGCCATAAATCTTGGAGCTCTTCAGCTAATTATTGTTGAAGATTTTGCTGCCTTCCCCTCTGCCTTTTTTGAAAACAAATTATTTGCCTGCAAATTTGGATGCTTGGATTTTTTTACTTTTTGTTTTGTTTTGTTTGTTTATTAAATTTTCCCCCTCCTCAAATAATACAGGTTGAATCAGATAATTTGTCTTGGTATCCAATGGAATATCTCCTTCTTTGGAGATATTCAAAACCCACCTGGATACATTCCTGTGTGATCTACTCCAGGTGATCCTGCTCTGGCAGGGGGGTTGGACTAGATGATCTTTCAAGGCCCCTTCCAACCACTAACATTCTGTGATATGGTCTAATAGTTATTTACCATTCATTGTGTTAATGACATCTTATAAACGAAGGCTGGGGGAGAAGTAGTGGAAAAGACCAACCCCACACCTGCAGACCTTAATACTTTAAGATGGAAAATGCCTATTTGGAGCCCTTGAGATCTTCAGAGATTGTAGAGATGTTGTACTCCAAGTACCAACCAAAACTTAGACAAAAATCCTCTCTGACTTTTGTGGAAGGCTCTTAATCTTTAAACAGCCTTGAGGGACTGGAGTACCTCTCCTATGAAGAGAGAGACTGAGACACCTGGAGCTGTTTAATCTTGAGAAGACTGAGAGGGGAACTCATCAATGTGTATAAATATCTGAGGGGTGGGTGTCAAGTGGAGCGGGACAATCTCTTTCTGGTGGTGTGGAATAATAAGAAACAACAGGCACAAGCTTGCATACAGAAGATTTCGTCTCAACATGAGAAGAAACTTCTTTACAGTGAGGGTGACAGAGCACTGGAATAGGCTGCCCAGAGAGGTTGTGGAGTCTCCTTCTCTGGAGACTTTTAAAACCCACCTGGATGCATTCCTGTGCAGACTACCCTAGGTGATCCTGCTTTGGCAGGAGGTTGGACCCAATGATCTCTTGAGGTCCCTTCCAACCTCTAAGGTACTGTGATACCTCCATCCTTCTAAGCTTGAATTCACATGATCAGATTTCTGAGATCTGAATTAAGACAGTGTAGCGAGTGGAGTTTTGCAGTTAATTCTTAAATATTATTTACCATTGTTGAGCCCACTTTTGAAAAATGGGTGAAAATGAGGAAAACTCTGCCCAATGGACCTGCACCTGGCTGAGTGAAAAGGCATTGTTTTGGGAATATCTTATCTGAGAAAGATGGTGACCCTTTTTTAACTTCTAGCCTTGGCTGTGTTTGTAGTTTTGTTAATTTGCCACAAATATGTAGAAAACTGGACCTTTATCAAATGTACTTGCAGTTTGAACTTTACTGAAGTGTGTTACATTTGGTGTGTATATATATTCTGTGTTAAAGGATTAAGAGTTACTTAAATGGTTTCCACTTTTATGTGCTGGCCTTGTTTAACAAACATGAGTTATGTCGTGTTAATGGTTGGACTTCATGGTCATAAAGGTCTCTCCTATCAAAACGATTCTGTGATTTTAGAGTCTATGATTTTGTATGGAGCTAGGCTACTTTGTGAGGTTGAGGGTGACAGCTCTTAGGGATGGTAACCACCAAGTTTCTCCAAAGCTATAGTCTCATACATGGGCTTCAGGAGCAGAATCATCGAATGATATGAGTTGGAAAGGGCCTTAAAGATTGCCCAGTCCAACCCCCATGCAGCAATCAGGGACCCCTTCAACTACAACAGGTTGCTCAAAGTCCCGTCCAGCTTGGCCTTTTGAGTACTTCCAGGGATGGCACATCCAAAACTTCTCTGAAACCAAGATCCATCCTAGACACACTGTCTAAAGTTCAACAGAAATATGTTTTATGACATTTTATTGAAGTGTTTTAATTTATCTTGTTAAATAAATTGTGTCTCCTGTTTGTGATGAGCAAATCTGTGGTAGTTTTAGACTATGCCTTTAAAATTTTTCATAGATCTTGAGCAGAAAGTAGTAAAAACGTAAATAAATCACTATTGGGTGTAAAAAGGAAAACAATTATTCTAAACAATTCCATTGGAGGGATATCTCCCATAGGATTTGGTTCCCAAAACAAGTTCTCTCTTCTCTTCCCACTTCTTCGTTGGGGAGATACTAACTGGCTTTGCTGACCTTGGCTGCATTGCTTTGTCTGGTATTAACTTTCTCTGCTTCTCTCTCTTCCCTTTGTACAGGGGAGGCAGGGGAAGGCAGGGAGGGGGAAGCCGTTACAGCTTCTTCCCTGGTCTTTTGGCCGGGGGGGGGTCCTTGTGCTGTTTGATAATTGTAAATACCTGTAAATATTGTAAAAACTGTATATTTGTGCATATTCATTGCATTCCATTGTAGATTGTAGTTTGGCTTGTAAATTCAGCTCCATTTGCTTCCAAATTGAGCTAGTCTGGCAAAGTTAATGTTAGGGGGGAATTTTCAGACCCACCACAAAAGCCATGAGGGAAAGATACTGTCAGTAGGTTTCAGTCATCATATCTTGGAGCTTCTGCTTGTTTGAATCTCATCAAATTACCTAAAGAGATTTCCCTTCATTTCACACTGTGTTTGCCATTTCTCTAATGGTTTAATAGCCTTTAACTTTATTCTAACTGAATGCAGAAAATTTGGTAAGTAAGCCACATGCAGATTGCTGTGAGATGTACGTGAAGGTTTTTGTAACGGATTATTGATAATTACAGTAGCTAATAATGCCCTAATACTTTTAAACGTTTGTTGAATCGTGTGATGTAACTCAGAGTAAGGTGTGGTATCGGTTCATACGCATTGACTGTTACTCCAAAAACTCTAAGAAGCTCTTCCTCGATTTGCTAGAACCTTTTGTCTGTTATTTAAGAGGAATATAAGAAACGCTGTTTTATAATTTTATCTTAAAATCTGAGCATCTTCAGTTTACTGACAAATAACATTCCATCTGCAGTCTGCTGACAAATACAAGTCAAAGTGAGTTTCTTCAAGTTTAATGGATGTAAGCTGAGTTTAAGGAATAAAGAGAGATTTATAGTAATTCTTGAAGTTAATGAAGTATTTGGCTCAGAGAAGTATTTAAGTTGTTCTGTTTTCAGAAGAATGCAGTTGAAACACCAATCTGGTAGTTGCCCCCCCTGATTTTTTTCTCCATAGTCTGTTACAGAGAAGTTATTTCAGCTTTACACAGATGCAGTTTAGGTTTAAAAATAACCCTCTAAAATCAACTGAGATATATAATGTAGTTTTAAATTAGGGTAGTCAAACTTCTTCTCACATGTAGGAAGGGTCATTGAGGGAGTGTATTGGTAGAATGAGTTACCTTTATATTTCTGCATTTTTTTTTTAAATTTATAATCCAGTTTTAGTTCTCCTGTATATGTTTCAGGAGATCATAGTTATACATCAAAGGGAGGAAGCTTTGGTATGTAATGTTACACTATAAACTCATCTTTGTCCCAGGGCTAAATTAGCTAAACTGTCATCTGAATTACTCAGTGTTGGGAGGCCAATGGTAATTAGGCCAATGAAAGTCATACCTAGAAATAGATACCTGAAGTTTGAACTAGATATGTTTCTGCATTTTTGAGTAGCAGGGAAGAAATTTCCCACTATAACCCGTGGCAGTAGTAATGGTGCCGTGAATTAGTAATTTTCATTTCAAGTATGTGCAAGAATGGAAATGAACATAGGGTTTTTGACAAGCTAATCAGCTATCCAAATAATTACTTAAATGTGTTTGTAAATTGTAAAATCTATTATTTAATGGAATCCTTTGAAGACAGCTTACATCTATTATGATGCAAAGAGAAATGCTGCTAAAGAAAGGCTATATGTATCCCATGGAGATCTGGTAGGATCCTTCTTTCTCCTAGAGGAAGAAGAGGAGTTGGTGTTCTTGGAATTAGTATATTTTACTACTTTGTGTAGAGCCTTTTCTTTGCTGTAGATCTTAGAACTTCACCTTTGAATAGCTTCAGATGCAATCTCTTAAATGAGAAGTATGTCTTCTTTGAGATAGTGGATTCATCATTCAAATTTCAACTAATCTGAGACCTGAGATATGAAAAAAAAGATTAAATGAAAAACTAATTTGTCTTTAGAGTTACATTGAAAAAAATAGAAATTCTATCATTCAATTGAAGATACTTGAAGGTAAGCCAAATTTTCAAATAGTGAACTCCTAAACTTTTGGAGTTTTTCAATACAGAGCCACCAGAGATCATTACACTTGCCAGTAACTTAGTGGTATTTTTCTTTTACCACTTTAGTGTAAGGAAAAAAATCAGATACTTAAACATTTTGCAACTTTCTGTAAGTAAGACATAAGAGACAAACTGGGTTGCAGATTAGCCAGTTAAGGCTTGAAGTGATTAAAGTTTTAAGGGGGTTAATCTTTAAATGCTTCAGTCTTAGCTAGCCGATCTGTAAGCCAATTTTTCTGCAACATTAGTGCTTTTAAGGACCTGAATAACGGGTTGTCTACAGCATCCATTTAACTTTCAGTGCATTTAATCAGCTGTAGAGATTTTAGCTTTTTGATAGCTTTTTTCCTCCTTCCTCTCAAATGTTTTTTTTTACCTCTGAAGTATCATTACATGATATTTAATGAACAACTTCATGACAGCTCAGTGTAGTACCTCTAAATGTGTTATGTTCTGTCATTTCCACTATATTGCAGTACAGAT
Organism: Indicator indicator; assembly: GCF_027791375.1. Classification (NCBI taxonomy): domain Eukaryota; kingdom Metazoa; phylum Chordata; class Aves; order Piciformes; family Indicatoridae; genus Indicator; species Indicator indicator. The sequence continues at coordinate 9,517,312 of NC_072030.1, forward strand.
ACTTTTGAGCAGTTAGTAGAAAACAGATGATAGCAAAAGTATGGCAAACTTTTTTTTAAATTGGAGTTACATTATGAACTTTAACTTGCCTATATTAGCCTCCAGTGGAAATCTTAGAGTGCCATAAATGGTGTATTTTACAGTAATGTCTCTGCTGTGCTGTAAAATAGTTATGTTCTGGTTTTAGAATCCTACTGCTTTTACTGAGTGGATTTTAGCTCCTGGATTTTGTAGACTAGTGGGGTAAACAGTAAGAAATGTTTGAATAGGTGGAGCTCATATTGCTTAGAATGACATTTTTTGAGCAGTATTACTTGTTTTCAATGTTAGCCGGATACCTATGAGGAATGACTTGTGTGAGGCTAATACTATTGCATGAAGAGAGGAATGGCTTGGACAGTTTTCTCAGGTTCATTTTAGATGTGTTAATCTGAAAACCTAAGGCTTTGGGTCTTGTATCTGCCTGCTTGTTTGGTTTTTTTTTAATTTTTTTTTTTAGAGAGACAAGGTAGTAACTCATTTGGAAGACAAAAACAGACATCAGAATGGCACTGAATGAAAAAATCTCTGTGGATTACTGAGAGGTCAGATCTGCTTTTTACATGTGGTTGACAGGTGTTTGTCTTTGCTGTTAAAAAACTGTTAAGAGAAAGTGTGCTGTACTTATGTCACTGCTGAATTGGTTTCCTACCAGAGAGTAAGAGACAAAATAAAACTTGGACAAATGTAACAGCCCAGTAAGGCACAGAAGTGAAGTAGCTCAGAACCACTTACCAATTTGTTGTTTAAAATTCTCATGTTTTATTTCCTTCTGTAAAGAATAGGAAATGCTTTGTATGTTTGAAGTGCTGTAATGTAGGCAGTTTTTTGACAAGTTTTTTTGTCTTTTTATTTGTTTGTTTTGGTTTTTCTGTCTTTGTGCAGGGAGCTGAGATTTTGTGTGGTTTTGAAGAGAGCCATAAAGCAAGACTGTTGTCTATTGAATTTATAACTATATATCCAGTTGTCACGATGCTATCCTTTCTAGGGTTGTGTGAGGGAGCAGAAAGGCAGATAATGTGCATCTAATCAAACACAGTCTGTTGGGCTGAATACAAGATTGTGAAATTTGAACTGGGTCATTGAATGTGTTCTGGGAATCTAGAAATAATTTATCTGTGAAGTTGATTCCTATGACTATAAATCAGTATGGAATGTTTTCTAATAGTTCAAGAAACAGAGTAATGGAAAATAGAGGCTATTTTACATTTTTCTGAACAAAATTGCTCTGTGTTTTGTTAAAGCTGATACTTCTTGTGCTAAGAATTTCTAGTCAGTACTACCAGCAAATCATTTTATTCCCCTCAAACCCCCACTTTGGCCAGCTTTTGACTTTATGCTCTTTATATAAATTTTGTTAGGTTTTAGCAGGTTTCTTCTACAGGTTTAAATTCTCAGTAGTTTTGAAGCTTGACTTCTTAAACTGTAAACCTTTGTGATGCCTTTATAAAGTTTAAGTGATTATGTTATAAAAGGTATATCCTAGTTGTGTTCATTTGAAGAAAGTAAACAGAAAGAGAACAATAATACCTATTACCGTGACCCTTCAAAATTTTGCATATTTTGTGTGCCACAGCTTGTTGTATCAGCCATTTATTATCCAATCAGAAGCCAAACAGTCATTGGTGCAGAGTCTTCTTGTTTCCAACTTGTATAACTCCTGGTTTTCCTTTCTGGACTCTGGAGAGAGTTGTACTCTAAACATGCACCTGGCACACATCTGCAAGTCTGGAGGGAGAGAGGCTGATTTCAGTTGTTTAGTATCATGGAGTCTCTGGTGGCAGGGTCCTAGAGAAAGGATGTGGAGGCTTATTTCCAAATTTTATTTTTTTTTTTTCAAAAGCAGCATGTTGGCCTCAAGCACCATCACAAACTTAACTGTCAAAAGGAGCTGAATTTTTAGATCCTGAGGTTGGGATGTTGGTTTGTTTATAAAGCAAAGATTACTTAATGTTGTTTCAGTACAGCATATATTTTTTATATGTACAGCTGTTATATACTCCTTTGTGTATTTCCTAATAACACATAGCATACTGTTTTCTTCTGTACAAACCCTGATATTTGTAGATGGAAAAAGTAAAAGTTTATGAATGAACTTGAAAGTTAGAAAATACAAAACGGTACTAGGCTGTTTAGGTTGCCCTTTTCTCCTGTATCGTTCTTCCATGATAGTGTCCTTAATTTCTGATATGGTTCTGATACTTGAATGTTTAGTAAGGATTTGGTAAATGGCTACAAGAGTTTTAATAAGGAAACCTTATTTTAAGTAAAAGTCAATAAATATTAATTTTATTGAGTTCACTTTTGATGACAGTAAACTGGCCTCTAGTATGGCTCTCTGAGGCTCCAACTTTGACAGATTTAGAGGTATGTCAGTTCAGGCTTTAGCTATGGTTAATGCTACTTTTATGATGGTTTGTAGTTGTTCCACAGCCTGAATCTCAGTACAGCTGAGCTGCTGACTGAACCTAGGCAAAGAACACTGATACTGAAATATTTTTTGAATGGCTTTTAGAACTTAATCTCAAAAGCTTCCCTGACCACATACCACAAATCATGCAGATTGAGGAGACAGGACGTGACATCTCCCATCGCTTTCTGTACAAGGGCCCATATCCCAACTGTCCTTGTTTTGATATGACTCAATGTTACCAGATTCTTTGTTTCTGCATCTTTGTTGCTTGTCTGTTTCTTGTAGCTATTATTTTTTTTTCTTTACCCCAAAGGAAAACACAAGTAGACTTTGAAATGTCAACTGTGTTCTGCATGTTTCCCTGACACACAAATATTGCAGTACTTCTCTACATTTTGCTTGAAGAAAAAAACCATAAACCAACTAAACCCCAAACAACCTCCCCTGCATATTAAAAGCATAATTTTGTTCACTGTCATGGTCCTAAGTTGAAGTTGGTTGTTTTTGTGGTTTTCTTTTCCCTCCCTCCCTTCTCATCTTTTTGGATTTGCGTATCTAAGGTACGACTGATGTTTTGGAAGAAACTTCCCCACCCAGATTTTGCCATACAGGTGTACCCAGACTGTTTGCTGGTCTTTTTCTTGCACCAACTGGTCCCATTACCATCACAAGAAAACATTTTTATTTACATCAACTAAAGGACATACGAAAAATAGTTCACATTCAGTATCTGAACAGAATTTCAGTTATCCTCAAAAGTGTCTTTTTTATTTTTTTTTTTTTTTTTGAAAGTATATGTATTCTTGAATCTCTGCTAAGTTACTTGAACTAAAACAACCATTATATAAAATTAGGAATGAAACAATTTCAAGGTAACAAATAATGTGTAATAACACTCTCTAACTCCAAATAAAATGATCTGCTGTTTTACTGACCTGCTAATATTCCTATTGTCATTCTGCAATAAATTATTGGAAATCTAATATAAGAGCTAGCTTTTAACTTTCTCTTCAACCCCCTCCATCCATGTCATCAGAACATGAAGTTTTAGCTCTTCATCTAAATTAAGGCAACTGAACGCCTATTAGTGTGTCTCTTAAACAAAGTGGTGGGACAATATCAGATTATGGAATTACTTTGTGTAGATTGATGCAGTGTATTATGCTGGATTATAATCAAATAAGTATGCCTTTAGTATTAAAAATGCCCAACGCAATTTTGATTTTGGTGCTTTCTTATGAACTAACAGTGCAAAAAAACTCTTTTGTTGTGAAAAAATACAAATGAATTAAAATTTTTGGTCCGAGAGGGTATGTGCTTTTGTCATTTACTGAAAAGATCGACATTATAACGTAATATTTCAAAACCAAGCAATATTCCCCTTCTGTTCATGGCATGCACAAAATCAACCTCACTTCGTTTTTAACTGTATTGTTTCCATATCCACATGTGTTATAGCATGTGAACATGAGAGAGAGATGTTCATTAAATGCATGGTTTATAAGCTTAGAATGAGGAATTAATTAGATTTAATATCAAAATAGTGGGATAAGAAGTGGGTGCTAAAGTTACAGTGTGCATTTGTGACCCCAGTGTTTTCAACATTCTTTGAATACCAGATTTGTCTAGTTCTCGGCATCACCTCATGATTATTTGCTATAACTGCATACCAGAAAAGCTTATTTCACAATGATTTTCCTTCATTCTGGCCCAGTAATACACTTGTAGAGACATGTTGGCATTTGCAATCTTTAAGATTTGTTGTTGGATCATGTTTATATCTGTTTTATGTCTTGTATATAGAATTTGATCTCTCTCCCAAATAACAGAGGAATTGGCAAGACTTCTCAAAAACTGGGTGGAGAGTACACTTTCTCCCCAGTCACCCCCAATCCTCGATTTAGATGCTCTGCTAATAGGTTAGCAAAAGAAGCATCAACTTCTATATGCAAAGCTTTTCTGTATCCATAGCAAGTTACCATATTTGCACTGAGTAACAAGAAATCCTTGGAAAAATTGCTTGCTGATTTTTGGTTATGGCTGTATCATTTTATATAAGCCTATCTTCAGAGTTTTCCATTTTGAAATTCAAGATTTGTTTCTTGTTCCACTTTGATCAACGCTGTTACTTACAAGGATGTGTTTTGGTCGTTTTGCATCTGAAAGTCTTTCATGTAAAAGATTAGCATTTCCAACTGTGTAGCTGGAAAACTGGGAATATTGCAATGGATGAATGAATGTCTGCAGTTTTCTTTCTTCTTGGGTAATACTTCTGTGAAAACTTTACATGAATTGGGAAACTCTTTCCAATTTATGTAACCAAAGAAATATTAAATTAATGGAAATCCATTAAATAACAATCATTTTGTTATGATTTATCAGGCTTGAAAGATTGTTGGTGTTAGTGTTTTTGTAATAGTAGGCCTCAGTTGAAGAAGGCAAGTAATTCAGATATTTTGAGCTTGCCTCAGGAAGCGTATTGCAGTAGTAAATTCTGTGGAATCATGAGTGATTAATAAATATTTAAATACATTTTAGGTGGGTTTATGATGAAGACATACCAGTGTTAAATTTTGATTATTTCAGCTGCCAGAAACATTATTTTGTTTGTATTTTGCATGGCAAAGGCTAAGTAGATAGTATTCAGTGAAGTGTTTAGTGAGATGTTTTCCAAAATGAGTCAGTGATATAATTCAGGAAAATATAATGTAATATTGAATTTTTGTGCTGACTTTGGCTTTAGACTGCAAGTAGAATAGTGTTGTTGTGGTATAGTTCTTAATTCCTCTATCATTGAGTTCAGAGTGTGAATTAATAGCGATAACAGAGGTAGATTGGTTTTACTAAACCACTTCCTGGATTGTTAAAATAGAGAGACATCTCTTCCAAGTATCCTAATTTCATTTGTTAAATACATAATGTGATCTATACTGAAGCGTTTTAGGGTGTGTAGTATGGGGTAATAATGACATACTTCTTGTAGTATTAAGGTGTGTCATTATTACAGCATATGCACACCCTCTTATGTCTTACTGCTTAAATATGATCGTGCTTATGAGCTTTCCTTTTAAAGTATTAATTTACTGTGATGAGTTAGGTAGCAGTATATTTATGTACATTATTTTACCTATTATGGATGATACCTTATGGTTGTGAAAGCACTACTACAGTGGAAACCTTAATTAAACTAGGAATTGAATTTACTAGTGGTTTCTGCAGCGTGTTCAAAGGAGGAAGCCTAATGACTTGTCTCTTCAGATTATCTAAGTATAGCAGAAAAGAACATACCTTTTCAACTTAATTTTTTCAATAAATAAATATTTAAGGTATTTTCATACCAAAGCGGTAACAAGGTGCATGGTTCTGTTAAATTTGAGTGCTTGTATTACGACTTGTTCATACATCCTCTTTGGGGTGTAACTGTGCAATTAGAAGTGGTCATGGACTAGTCTGCCTGTAAATCTTTCACGATCTCTTTACACAGCTAGCCAGCCATACTGTCATACTCTAAAGTGGCAGATCATGTCAGAAGGCTTGTGTATTGATTTGCTTTAGTTTTACTTTTAGTGAGAAGTTTATTATTATGCTATCAGATACCAGTAAGAACTGATATTGTAGCTGTATGATTTCTGCTTACTATAAATCCTAGCACTGAGTAATTCCCAGTAAGAACAGCAATTGAAATCTGAAGGTGTTGGTCTAGTTTAATTTACAAAATACTTGAATCTGTATTGCTTAGCTCAAGATTAAGTGTTGATATGTGGAGTATGTTCAAAGAACTCATAGTTCTTTGTTGGCAGGTTCTAATACAGGTCTTCCAGCCAGTAAGATTTTCCTTCTGTCTTAAATCCAAAAGGTACATTTTTTACTTTGTACACACAGATTGTTTAGTAGAGTCACAATACTGGAAGTGGCCCTTTTTATTGCAATTTTACTGTGGGTTTTAAAATGCATGTAAATAAATACTTGCATACTTTAAATGGAAACAGCATAAATACATGGCGTGCTGTTTACTGTTTTGGTTTTGGACAAACTGGCTGTCTCAATAGGTTGTTTTCAATGAATACAATACTACATTCACTTTTTAATAATGCAGTAGCTAACCTATTTTGAATCAAAGAAATCCTGTTCCTAAATTCTGTTTAAGATAAAAATTTATGCAATAGTTTGGGGTCAAGGGGAGAAGCTTATTAAAGGTTGTTAAATATTGATGTAGGTTTCCACAAGTCTTTGTGAATTCTTTCCTGTGGATTCATTGGAAATGACTGGGCAGAATATTTTTCTAACAATTTTTTTTTCCTGCTTAGTTGGCAGTATTTCTTCTAAGAGTTCTTTTTCTAAGAGTTTTTTAGGATTTTCCTTTACTAAGAATTCTGCAATTATATTACAAAACAAAAACCTGCTGTCTCTGGAAACAATTATTTGAGATGAGACGTTAGAACATTTAAGAACTCTTCTGTTAATCAGTGAAAGTTGGTTAGCATCAGTTACCTGAAGAAACCACAAGTATGTGGCTTCCAGCTGATACTGGAATCTCACACTAGAAGATAGATAAGTTGATACACTCAAAGGCAGGGCTGCCATCCAGAGGAACCTGTATAGGCTGGAGGAATGAGCCAGTGGAAGTATTATAAAATTAATCAAGGACAAAAGCCAAGATTTGTGGTTGGGAGGGAGGAACCACTTGTAGTGTTTCAATTTGGAGACTGGCTGGCTGGAGAACATTTCTGCATCCCACCTTGTGACACTTCTACTGAGTTACAGACTGTTGATAGAAAGAGAAGAAAATCCTTGCTTAGGAGTCAATCAATATGTAGTGAAAAAACTAGCACATCATGTCCTCCCAAGTTCTTCCCATTCTTGCAAGGCACAATGTAGTTTTACATTTCTACCTGTATAGGGGAAAAAAACTTTGAGGTGAGAGGAATGTTGGTTTAAATAATGGGTAAATAAAGGAAAAAAATGTTGCAGAAATCGCTGTCTGATTTCAGTTTAAAGTACTTCAAGTTTGTAATACAGTGAATTTATTTGCATTCAAATATCTTGAGTTTCTTTTGATTTATTAGCATCTCTTACTGATGTGATATTGCAAATTTTCACCTTTAGTGTGAAGCCTGGAGCGATAGAAATAGGAAAATATCAGCAGTTATTTTTGCAGAGAGCAAAGACTGATAGGGATTTTTCCAAGAACTTGAGTTACTTTGTAGTTAAATATAGTGAACCTTCATAATTCACACCCCTCGCCCCCCCTCCTTTTTTTTTTCCTATTCTGAATAAAATAGAATCATGATGTAATTCCAAGTACAGAAGTAAACATACTTAATTTTACAAAACTTTCTTTCCTTGGATATCATGTTCCTTCTGCATAATACTTGGTGACATATTTCATAATTGCATGTTTAACCTTAGAATTTTAGTGGCATATTGAAAATGTGTCTTGTAATTTAGCTGGTTTGTCAGGAGCTCCTTCTGTGAACTATAGCAAAGCTGTCTGTGGAGTAAATGGGATGTCTACATAATTGTTTTAGTATGTTTATAGGTCTGAAGTGGTTTTGAAGTAGCTTAACCCAATAGAACTATTTGCAATTTCTCCTGGCACAGTGAATGAGTGAGGCTGGTTTTACGTAAAAAGTGACACAGCAGTTCTGGTAGTCTAGAAAGAACTTGTACAGAACAGGATGGGACTATCCCATTGACCCTGGAAAATATTTTCTCGTTGAGGTATGGAGTCCCGCAGGGCCTGCATTTGCCTTTGTTGAACATGCTGAGGTTCCTCACCCAGCCTCTCTGCAAGCTGAACAGGTCTCCTGCAATAACAGTCCTACTTGCTCATCCATCGCTGCTCTCTCCCCACCCCAGCTGGTATCATCTGCATTTTGATGCAACTATGCCCAAGTATCAGCTGGCTTAGCTGAAACAGAAGCATAAAGTAAAATTACAAAGAAGACAGTATCAACAGATTTATTCAGAAATATGAATATTTTCAGTCTCTTTTATATTTTAATATTCTTTTCACTGCACATATAAATACTTTTCTTGCATTCTCTTAAGATTAGAGAAATGCAAATGATTATGGGTAAAATGTTTGGTTGCAATTGTGAGCTTTTTTAATGTTGTTATATTTTTGCCTGTATATCTTAGCATTCCCGGGATGAATGTCTTGTCTTTAGTTTCATTCCATTAATTAGCTTGCAGAAAAAGTTTGTCATTCAGGTGTTCCTCTCATGAACAATATCTAGTTTTGTATCTGCTTTTCATGATATTTTTTTTTCAGTTTTTCCTCCATGATGTGAAAATACCAAAGAATCTGAAAACAGTGATTTAGAAGTACATTGTAGGCTTGCAGAATGGCCCTGCTACTGAGCAAGCAAGAAGTATAGAGGTGAATCTCAGCATGTAGTTCCTTGAATGACTAGATAGGTCACGCACAGCTTATGAGTAACTATGCAGTTAGTTTCTTATAAGTAACAGCGCAGAATTGTTTTCCAGCTTTTATTCTCCCTGCCTAACACATCCTAAGGGTGCTTAGTCTGGAAACTAGTTCTGGCTGTTGCTAACAGCAAGAATTCCTTCAGCTGCACAGAACGAACAACTCCTGTAATTGCTGCTGTGACCTGTTAACAAAACTGAAGTGTGCTTTCCAGAAATGCCTTTCAAAGGATCTTTTTGGAAATAAGTACATTAAAAAAAAAAAAATCAAACATTGTCAATGTACTGAGGTGTAATGTAGGAGATAGGCCTATTGCTGCAAGATCTCCAACGCTGTCATGTAACTGGTGGCCTACTGCGCAAATCTGCATTTAAAAATGATGGAGGAGAAAGCCACAAGTTAAAAAATGCATTTTCCCTTTTAAATATTTAAGTTATTAATGGTCTGTTTGCATTTGTTTTCACTAATACATCCAGTCATCTGGTTTGTTTTTTTTTCACATGTAGAACCAGATATGCAATGTTTTGGTTTTAGTAATTGCTGTGCCTTGGTTTATGGTGTCAGTCAACAGCATGTTTTATAGTGATGTGCAGTGTTCCTAGAAACCTGTAGAAGGCAGAAGAAGATGCCACTTGTAGCTTACCAAATCTTGGCTGAAAGTTAATAGAGGTCTGGAAGTTTGTCCCTATTCATCTACTGTTAGCCCTACCTAGAAACGAGAGTATGTGCCTCATTAACTCAAGGTAGCTGCTCTTAACAGAAATGATTCTGATTAGTTGGTAGATCGTGTTTGTGTTACGAGTTTGTAGGTAAGGATGGATATCTACTGAAAATGCAGTGATGGTAAAAATGGCAAACTTAAACTGAATTTGTTCCTGAAGCAGTATGTCTCCCATGATTGTGGTCTTTCTCTTTAAAACACATGTACTGCTTGTAGATATGGCACTTAGAATGTGAGAAACAAAGCTGCAAAAGCTGGAGAAATAAATTCACCTGCTTTATACCATAATCATTTTATTTTCAGGAAAAGAAACCCCTGAGCAAAAATTGTTTAATTGCCAGTGTATCAACTTACTAATTTTCTTACTTCTATGACAAATGCTTAGTTGTGGCCAATAAGCAAATCTATCTTTTCTTTCTAAATAAAAATTAAAGTTAAAACTCCTTAGCAAGCCTATTGGGCATAACAATGTGATCTTCATTTTTTAAAAGGTTGAACTTTGAACTCTTTTTTGATTACACAACATTATTTGTATAAATTTTTTTTAACTTCAAGGAAAAAATACCACACATGAAGCCATAATATTTTGTAGTTATCAATTATCCATATAATGTAGATTTGTTTTTAATGACTAATTTTTCATGTTACTAAATGAACATACAATATTTAAGTAACTGTATTTACTGCAAGAGCTTTTAAAATTAAAATAACCATGTTGGGGCAATGAGTATTTTTCTTAATATCACTATGTTTTGTGTTTACAAAATGCTTATTAAAAGTTTTGTGGGAATTGCTTTGAAAGATACCTTAAAGATGCAGATTGTGTTCTTGAGCCTCTTTCAGCTGGAATATAATTAAACTGATGTTTTCCTCCAGTTGAAAATAAATGGCTTTTTAATGTGCTATCCTGAAAAAGTGTTATTGAAAAGGAAAGGGAAAATACTGAAAAGTTCATGCTCCATTTATTAGTACTTGAAGATTTATTTTAATACAGAAAGGGAGTGCTCAGAGTTTTAGGCTGAGAGTGTTTTCCACTGCAATTTGGTGTTTCAATAATTTCCATTAATAGGTTTCATGAGGAAAACGAGAATGAAACTTAAACACATGCACCTCCCACCTCAACCCCCAAACAAGAACGTGGTTTAGATAAAGGCAACTTTATCTGTAGTTCATGTAAGTATTTTTTTGACGTCTTACACGTTTCTGTGCTTTATTTCCTGTGAGGTTTGCAGGTTAAACCTGAATGGGTCTTCACCAGATAGTTATGCATGGAGGTATTTATCTGACAGAGACTGCTTGACTTTTTAAACTCTTCTCATTGTTACAAAGCATTCCCAGCTGTAATGTGGAATGCAGCACGAGCTTCCGGGAAGTACTCAAACACTGCTTTTAAAAATGCCTAAATAGGAGTATCATCAGCTGGTGACTAAGGGTAACTGAACTCAGCTTAGCAATTCTTTAATTCTTTTGTTTTCCTGTCCTGTGGGGAAACGTGGTCTTGGCAATGGGTGTTGTGATAAAGGAAAGGAAAGGTGAATGGTGCTCATAAAGCAGGAACTGCAGGAGGCTGTGTTTGTTTCTCTTAGTTGTTTTGTAATGAAATCTGTTGTTTCAGTGAATAAGCAAGAGGCAATGACATGCAGAATTGCACGTTCTAGTGAGATACTGACCTGCCAAGATTCCTTTCATTTACAACATATTCCAGAAAATACTTTTTACCAGAAGCATCATGTTACTTACTTAGTAAGCTCATCTTGGAACAAGAGAATCCAGAATTTCTGAAATTACAGTTTAACATCTTTGTGTAAGAGATTGGTGTGATTATAATCAGAAGAGTTGCTTTGTTTATGTACTGTTGTGAAATTCAGTGTTTTCATCTGGTTTTAGTTACTACACTATATATTCTTAGAGTCGTAATACTTGTTCACATTGTAGTTAAGTTTTAAAAATAATTTGCAGTTTCTCTGCTTCTTCACACCTTTTGTGTGAAAGGAGATAATTATTATTTTTCTTTGCATCTTGAGGGATTTTTGCACTGTTTTACTGACCCATTTGAGTTAGAATTCATTGCAGTTCATAGCTGTACTTCGCTGGTGGTAAATTAAGTACTATGTCTTATACTTGAGTAGCAATGTTTTCATGACACAAAAATTTGTGCATGCTAGTTGCTTACATAACTTCTAGTAATACAGTTATTGCTTACATATTTCTAGTAATTAAGAACACAAAATCTTGGAAGAAAGACAGAATTCTTAAATAAAAATGCACAGGTTTACAAAGTATCGTACCTGTCAGACCTTAGTTGCACAGGTGACTACAACTCTGCATGGAGAGTGAATTGAACACTTTCTTTAGAGCCCATCTGAAACATTCCTTTTGTACTAATAAAACTGAAAGTAACATCAAGTCTTTTGAGTTGCATGCACTGAAAGGATGGTAGAACTTAAAAGAGCAACAAATTAAAGATCTGTTTGTTTGGGGTTTTAAAGCAAGAGGAGCAATATATTGAAGAAGAACAAGTTATTGGCTCCACAAAAGAAAACTATGTCCCATGAATCTATATTCATGTTTGAGTGCACATTTGGAACTGGCTCCAGCTGTACTGCAGATGTAGAGGCTACTCAGTCCATGCAGCTGATCCCTTTATCTTGTGACCTGGAGTGTGTGACACATTGGATAAGGGTTTTATTTCTTTCTCCTACATTCCATTTCAGTAAATCCTTCCATGACTGTCGCCTCATTGTAAGAAGTTTTGGTTTTTGTTCTTGGATTTTTGTCGGTTCTGAAGTTATTTAGGGAAACCCCAGAAACAACATATGTGAAAGAAGGATGCATCCTGCTGACATGCTCTTCCTTTCCCAGGAACTGACGTTCTCTTCACCTTGACTGGCAAACACAAGGGATATTAAGTTTATAATAGTTGTGTGAAATAAAATTAAAATGGGATAAGGGGAACTGCAATGTTTGAGAATTTGAAAAGTAACTTTAGTTGTAGTCTCAGAAGTTGTTTCATGTTTTTAGTTAGACTAGTAATTAAAACACACAGTTAAAAAATCTGTAACTGTACAAAATTCTCTTGATTCCACAAAGGAAATCTGTCTCACTAATCTATTAATATTCTCAGAGTGCATCAACAATGGATGCATCTGAAGTCACTGTCATAATTTATTTCAAGATTCCAAGTACCTTGCAAACACTTTCAAAAGAGGTTGAGGAAATTACAAAACAAGAGGCATCAGGAATCAGGTGGTGACCCAGAGAGGTTGAAAGGAAGCACAAGATTGCTGTAAGCTTTCACCACAGCAGAGGTGTTCCTTGTTAGAGATGAAAATGTTTATATGCAATAAATATCAGGAATAGAATTAGCAAAATTGCAGATACTAGAATTATTTTAGTTAGGACGAGAGAAAACCCTTGGGGGAATTTTGGGAGGGGCAAATAGTTGGGTGAATAGTAAGATGGCAGATGAAATTCAATGCTGATGAATGCAAGAGCATGCATAGTGAAGGAAGTAATTTGAACTGTGATTAAGCTTTACTGTGTTATGAATAAATTTTACAAATTTGGAAGACATCTGAGGAACATTTTGGACATCAACAATGGTCAAAAAAAGTGAAAGCTAAGAAGTATTAAGAATAGCATTATGGAAATAAAACACGTAAACCAGTAGTTCAGCTGTTGTCTGGAATCACAGAAAAAAGAAAATTGGGAAGGTGGTTAAAAAACTTGTGGAAGGAGGTTTGTATGTATGTGTAAGAATCTGAACACTGGACCATTTTCCCTTGAAGTGGCTCTTTGAAGTTCAGTAGACTTAAAAGTTTTGTTTGGGAATCTCTACTATAGTACAAAGACACCAAAAATCAGAACCACACACCTCCTCAGTTCTGTCAGAGCTCTGAAGTGAGTACTTTATTTCAACAGATATTAATCAGTGCCACAATGAAGTATTTCTTTCATACATAAATGCACAAAATACCAAGTCTTACCATGTTTAAAATAACTAATACGATTGCTTGGGAAACAATTTGTTATTATTGTATGGTGCCTGTCTATAGTGCTGACAATTAATTATCATCATGTGCTGGACTTCTGTACTGCTGTACATATTTTGAATGCAGTACTTGTGTGTCACTCAGGCTGGAGGTGGGTATTGTGTACATATACTGTTAACCTACCTACCTCCTTGCTTTCTCTTTCAATATTCATCTTTGTGCCTTAGAGACTGGTGGTGGCCTTTTATGTCACAGTTCATTAGAGAAATTAGGTCTGAGCATCTCATATGCTTAATAAATGTTCTTCTTCCTGCTTGGAACAAGTGAAGCAGATGTCATATTAAAAATTACAGTGCTAATTAATGGATGCAGTGCTTCTGGCTTAAATCATGTCCATAAGTAAATCCTCTGTAATACTGAACAAGCTTTGTAGGTGCATAAAACTAAGTTTGGTCTTAACACTAAATTTTAGGAAACAACAAAATGTAGCAGATACCCTAATCTCATTTCTGGGTAGCAGGAAAACTAAGAAAGACTTTCTGGCTCAACCAAATTTCTCCTAACATATTTTTCATTTGCCTTCTCACCTTTGGGAACAGTTGTTACAAAAAATTAACTGAACTGTAATGGCCATAGCATACTTGCCAGTTCAAACTTCCTGCTTGGCAACATTGTTTAAAAAAAAAAAAAAAATCAACCATCACAAAGATGCAGTTTAATACTGTCGTGCTTTGCTAAAGAATGCAAATGCTTGTAGATCAAGTAGGTAATACTGAGGTAACTAACTGATGCTTCTGTTGTGCATATTTTTATGAGATAGATGGACTAAGCATTGGTTTGTTGTTTAGTAATTGCATATTTTGGAGGAGGAACCGGCTTTACAGCTATGACTACAGGAAATTAATGTGGAATTGGTGTGACTTTATGATACATTGGATAAATACCCATGACTGGCTTTTGGAGAATAATTTCTCATTATTAAAGATAAACCATACTTCATGTATTTCTAGCCAATACAGAGTTTTTATATTTGGATTTATAAAAATCTGTATCATAAATGAAAACTCTTCTTATTTCATGTGTGTTGGTGACATTCTCATGTTTGAAGGTCTAACTAGTAAAATAAAAGCTTGGGAAAGCTGTTGCTGCTGTTTGATTTTGATCAGAGGTCAACATAATGTTTGCTGGCTTTCTAAATGTGGTTTGTTTTTTTTTTATCTAGTGTTTCGCTTTGCTAATTGAGTACAATTTTCATTATGCTAACTTTGCTGTGTCTTTCTCATCTAAAGAGGTTGGAGTTGATGGGGGCTTAGCTCTTGCACAGTTACCACTTAAGGATGACCTTTGCTGTTCAAATCCTTTTGTAATATAATGAGTGGGTATGCAAGAAGCAGAGTGGCCACTTCAATTTTTCCAGTTGTTAATGCTGCAAGAGCCTTGCATAAAACTGCATGGAGTGAAAGGATCATTCTAAAATACAGATCAAGGTGTTGTAGCCCTTTCTGTTCTGGAGTCAAGAAAAGGAGCAAGAAGGAACACGTCAAGGAGACCTTTGTTGATAATCAGATGACTTCATGCGTTACCCAGATCCTAGAGCTCTGTATTTGGCAAGTGGATGTAGATAGATGTAGGAGGCTTTGTTGTACAAGACGTTCTGGCCATGAAAGAGGAGAGGTGGGTAGCTGACAATATTTGCTGTAGTGCTGCTGTCCTCATGAAGTTGTTGTTCTAGTTCCATTATTCTCATGTTATCCTAAGAAACCCAGGATGCAGTTTACCCCAGGGAGGGGGTACTATTTAATGAATAAGATTATTCCAGTTGTCAGGCTCAATGAAGTTCTCTATTCAGTGTTGTACAGCTACATCGATACCCTCAAAGGCAGGTTGCTTTTCAAAACCTCTTTTCTGCATTCCACAGCATGGATTAACAATACAACCTACTGACATGTCTAGAACTAATTTTTTTTTTTTTTTTTGAAAAGCAAAGCCTACTTATCCTTGAGAAAAAGCATAAACATAGTAGCAAGTGCAGGGATTTGCACTTAGGATTTAATGTTCCCACTTGTGTACAGAGAGTGCTCAACTAATACAGTATATCACCTTCGTTTTTCAAGAGCTGTGGACTTTCCCTGAGCTGCTTGAGTTACCTCATCAGTTACCTCAGCTTTTCATTTTGTATTTGTGTTGACACTGTGCCTCAGGGAAGCAATTCCTCTCAGCAGCTTCCTGTGCTCTTCATTAGGTAGCTTCTCCAACTTAGGTCATCATTAATTTTCTGAAGAAGATATTTGGTGTTTATGTCTTTGTGCTTAAAGTCAATTGGCTTGAACATACCAATCCTTTTTAGTGTTGGTAGTAGCTGTAATAAGGGAAGCTTTCGTCTTGGGAAGAGAGAAAATTATGGTAGCATGATACTGTCCCAGATGCTACAAGCTAAAAAATGGAACAGAACGGAAAAGCCATCACCAGCCTGAAAGTCCTTAAAAGTCCAAAAGACTTTTCCAGGTCTTGTTAGCCTTGGCAACAGTAAATGGACTTAATGGTGTATATATAATGCATGTGCCAAAACAGTAACTTGTGTGTGCAGGTAAGTGTGAGATGCTGGCTGTTAGCACTTCCGTTGGGCACTACAAAAGCATTGGCAAGGTACAAGTAGCAGGTTTGTGCAGTTGTGTGTTGTCCTGAATTTTGCTATCAGTTATATGTATTTGGCTAAGAGTGTACAAAGACCTATGTTTGTGTGATAAGAAACTCTTTTGCTTATAAAGCTGAATTCCATCTATATATGCTTATGTATAAGTCATGCAGAAATGATCAGCCTTTGTGAATTGCCACCTGGTTTTAGTTAGAGGAAATCTAAGGTTGTCTGAAGTTACATATACTCACGCTGCATTTTCTTTGGCAAAAAAGTAGGCAAAAGATGCATATTCTTCTGTCCTAAGAACACTGACTGGTTACATTCAGGGATCTTAAATTCTTGTATACATTGTATTTAATTACATGGTAAAGTTTTCAGTCTTCATTAGAAGATGATATTTTTTTCCTGCATAGCTGGTTAATGTCTTTTTGCTGTTGTGAATGTACGAATTTCAGTTCTGTCATCAAGAACTTTATTTTTTGAACCATCTTCAAATGAAAGTATTTCATGCTAGCTTTGACTCAGTTGATAGATTTAGAATATGTGAATATCTGTGTGTGTACGTTCACTTATGTCTGCCTCTTCAATACAATATCTTACTAACTCTTGCTAATGCTAATACATAAGGGTTTTTTTGTAAGCATTGTTGTTACATAAACCTCACCATTAATTCTTCCTGCATTGTATCAATTTCAGGCAAGAATGACCACTGCTAACAGCTCTCTGCTAATTATAAAGAAGATCTCTGTTTAAATGTTTACAGTTCTTTATCTTGTATAGACCAGTTATTGGCACTGAGGTAGTCATATTAACATATGCATGCTAGTAGCATAATTTTAAGCATATATATTGCTTGGAGGATTAAGTGTTCCTTATGTGATGGAGCTTTTCATAAAACAAACAAACAAACTTCAACTTTTGGAATGTAGTCTCTAGTATCACATTGCCTATTTGTCTGGGTACTACTTATGCAACTGCTTATGCATTGTGTGTTTTAGTCAGAAGAATGTATGGTGGTGAATTTCTGCTTTTGTTTTCAATTTATTTATTTTGTAAGTATAACACAATTATTTGTCCTTCTGAAGGAGAAGAAACTGAAGATACATAGAGGAATGTTAGAACTATGCTTTTTAAAATACAGTGAATTATACCATGTCTCTATTTTTGTCACGGAAGACCCCTGTTAACTGGAGAAAGATGTATTGTATCCATCAAAACCAGTGTCTGGAGAAGGCAAACTGCAGCATAATCAGATTTGCAGATGATGTCAAACTGAGGGGTGCAGTCAGGAGTAGATGTTACTCAGATGAACCTCAACAGGCTGGAGGAATGGACTGACAGGAACCTCAAGAACAGCAAGAACAGACAAAAACTTCTGTACTGGTCATCTCCATCTGTATAAGCTTATAGAGCTAAATGAAACTACTACTCATGTCCAGAGTCCTACTATGTTACATTTTCACACCTACTTCAGTGATATTTAAAATTTTTAGATCATCTCCTCTCTGCTTCTCTCATCTGAGGTTTGGAAACCAATAAACGTGTCCTTCCAAGTTGCTGTTCTTTTTCAAAACAGCCATGCTTCACTGATCAGCAGCTGCTACAGAAAGGGCAAACAACTAAAGGTATAAACTCTTGGGTTTCTTTGACCTTTCTACTCTTAGAAACTATTTCTGGCAAGTGTGCTCCTTTCCTGTGTACTTCTTCACAGAGACTCAATTTCTCCTCTCCCTCTGTTGGGTTTGAGTTTATCCTTTCATGTCAGGAGCCTGGGGACCACTGGCCAGCATGTCTGGTGGTGTGTGCTTCATTACTGATAGAGGCACAGAAGATGTTTATGTACTGAAGACTCTGTTAATGCTATAGCTATGAATGGTTCCCATTAAACTGAAGGACTTCTGTTTCTGCTGGGTTGGACAGACCTAATTGTCTGATATGCAGCATTTATAGTGGTAGTACAGTTTTCTTTCTTGCAGTACTAAAAATTGTTTGCTGAACTTGAAAATTGCAAAATGTGGTAAAGATTACAGCAAGGCTATGATGTGCTTAATCAGTATGAATATGCATCATGATGGTTTTATTCTTTAGTAAAGTCTGCTAAACCTTCAGCAGCCATCCAAAGAGCATTTTCATTACACTTATCCAAACAATGTTTATAATCATAGCAAACATATTCCATCTTGAGTTTTATTTAGATGAATAATGTTTCAAATTTTTCTGCTTAAGATAACTGCTTGGCAAAAAAAAAAAAAGGTCTTTTTGTGGAAAGATTGCTCTCCTTTTTGGTGCTTGTCTATCTATTTGCTGGTACTGGGCTCAATAAAAATTGCTTTCTCCATCAGTACATTCAAGGTAGGTGTGTGTTTCAGAGCTGTTTGCAAACCCAGCTCCCACTGAGCCACAACTCCAGTTATAAGAATGCATGTTTCTCCAGCTTAGGAGAAATTCCAGAGCAAACTGGATAATCTCTCTGTTGTCTGGTCTGGTGCTTTTAAAATCTTAACAGGAAGCTTTCCCATCCAGTTTTCCAGGATTCATCTGTGGGCTACCCCCTGTAGAGCACTGAAGGCACTTCACTGGGGAAGGCGTATCATGGCTTTAGCCATTCTGGCAGACTTTAAACTATGCATGGTTCATGAGATTATTTTTGTATAGGCATTTTCTCAAAAGAGAAGAGAACTCTTGAGAGAGGCTGTTTCAGGCCTTGTGCCTAGAGGGCTTTACAGTGGTATGTCTAGGATCGCTTGAGAAGGTGGCAGAGCTGGATGATTTCGGGAAATAGGACCCTGTTGGAATGATCATTCTTTCATGCTAGTCAGCTTTCCTCTGTTTTCTACACAACACCAGCATAGGGGGGGTTTGGTGGATAGTTGGAGTGTTAGTATCATTCCCCTGTGGGTCCCACTATAGCAACTTTGCAAATTTTGGGTGACACCCCAGTACACCAATGGTAAACAAACAAAAAACCCTGGGGTGGTTTTCCTACTTGGTGTAGTTTATTTATTCCCCCCCCCCCCCTATTGGGTTGTTGGAAGATTGGGAGACCGCTAACCCGTCTAGATAAAAAGGCCCCTTTGCCCCCCTGGGACACATCCCGTGAAGCCGGTTTTTTGGTTCAAGCTTTATCTTAGTGCTAACACTCAAGCTGTGATTTCCACTATGCCAAAAGAATATAATGGCCCCCTCTAATGTACCAGCCTTTGTCATTCGAATACTCTGGCAATGCCGCTAACTCTGTTGAAGTTCAATGGCAAATGCAGACCAGTTGGCACGATCAAAAACTATTGCAAGAGATTCTGAAAACGGAAATCGCGCGCAAACCCCAGCCCTGGCCAAACAAACACAACCACCCCCCTATATTAACCCTTCTCATTTAACCTAATAAAACAAGGTGGAAGGGTAAAAAAAGCCGACCAGAATGGGTGGGCACCCCCGGTCCCCGCTCAAACAGGTGGTAACGTTTTCACTCGTTGCAAAATATGATGGGTTTTTCACCCACATATTTTAGTCACTCAATCATTAAACGAGAAATTCCCCTACTCCCAGTTTTTTAACCACAAGTATGGGACCCCAATACCTCCCCAAAGCAACATGTAAAGTGGAGGGGACAAAAACTACCCCGGGCCCGGGGGGCCCACCCAGGCCCAAGAACCCCCCCCCCCCCCCCCCCCCCCCCCCCCCCGGCCCCCCCCCCGGCCAAAGTTTTATAACCCCCCCCCCCCCAACCCCCCCCCCCCCCCCCCCGAGCCGGAGCAGAAAAGTGAAATGCCAAGCACAGAAAAGAAAAAAAACCACAAAGAGTATGTATTTCCCCCCCACCCCCCCCCCCCCCCCCACCCCCCCCCCCCGCCCCCGCCCCCCGGCGCCCCCCCCCCCGCCGGGGCCATTGATAGTTAGCTTTTCAGATATGAGCTCAATCCCTGTGAGACTGGGCAATACTCACTTTCCAATGCTCACACACAGGCAAACTTTCTAGAATTGGGGTCATCGTGGTCAATCTTGAGCTAAAATTAGTAAGCTCCACCCTGAAGACAGTTTAGAAGTTCTTTCCAAATGGCAATGTATGTAGCTTAGAGTTCTATAGAGATCTATAAAAGTTTTTGTTACCAGTTTGTAAACTAACAAAAAATAAAGTAGAGTTGGAGGAGGGTTGTTTTTTGGTTGTTTTTTTTGCTTTGTTTCTGGGCTTAGAAAGGAACGTACTCGATTGAATTCACATCTGGTTGGCTGATTTTCTTCATGGAGAAACTCCAAATTCATTGTGAAGATTAGAGTAAGCGTTTATGGGTTTTCAGGATTTTGAATGGAATTTGAAGTATTGTGTTTTTAAGCAGTGGACAAATCAGTTTTCTCATAGGTATTTGTTCATGTTCTAATTTTGGCAATTCATTGTCTATGTTCTAATTTTAAAAATGTTTTATATTTCATGTTGTGTCTTGGGATTTTGTAATGTGCTCACTCGTTGCAGAAATGCACACAATTCATCGGCGTTCTTCATGACAAACGTCTCATCTAAAGACATCGCCAAGTTAGTCTGAACAAACTTATCAAAATAAGCTGCTTATTAATGAGAGTGGAATTTGCAAATCATAAAAGGTCTTGAGTGTATTAATGTGCACAATTTGTTTTAAAAGATTACAAACACGCTATCTTGCTGTTGCCTTATTTTCTTCATAATAATGGTTAACAAATGTATTTGTATGCGAAAGAAGTCTCATGAGCAAGACAAAGAAAAAATGGTTAGCCTGTAAAAAGTACTTGCCAGCTAAAAATGTCTTTCCTCTCAAAACTTTAGGAATCCCCTCTTTGTATTTGAATTTGTAAATTGCAAATTATTTAGATCTTTTGTGTAAATTGCTCTGGATTTTTTGAGTGTCCAGTATTGCAAAACTTGGGAGTTTTCAGCAATTTTGATGCTACATTACTGACTCATTTCTGGCATCTATTGCTGTCTTTATTCATATATATTTCTTAAAAGTATACTATGTTCCAGGAAGTTCAGAAACAGGAATCTCCTGATAAACTTTTCTTGGTTGTCTCTGTTTCAAAAATGAATATTTTCCTTAACTGAAATTAATTCAAACTAGCACCAAGCTTTAGATTTCCCTGCTCTTTTAGGTATCTGTTGTTTCTAAAGTGTAAGCTTTCATGGAAGTTGTGACCTGTCTATGTATGTGTGCTTATGCAGTAGCCTAAAGTTGTGTTTGACCCTTTCTGCTGTGTAACTCAGGCAGACTAGTTTGTCTACATTATTCCATATTAAAATCCAAACATTTGAGCCTTCAGGTTGATAAATAACATCATAGGTGTCTATATTTATACTTAAGAAGAAAGAGTTGTGAGTTAAGTTTGTGTAAGAGTAGGATACATACACTACTGAAGTACTTAGTTACTCATTTTGATAATCGTGATGCGGATGGCAGCCACATAAAATGATGATGTGATCATGTTTGAGATTTGAATTGGTAGATTGAGGATGTGTTGTTTATTCTGGCTGAAGAAGAGGATAAAAATTTAAATTGGGAGTTAATTTTCTGAAAAGCCCTGACAGCAACATTTTGTTTTTTCAAACTGCAACATCTTTGATTTCAGAAGGAACTTGAATATTGTCAACAACTTGTTGCAAAACATCTGTGGGCCAGGAATCTGAAGACCAAGTTCAAGAAAAACTTCTGGTGTCATTTACAAATGTTTTTAGAAGGAAGACTTGAGGACGTTTGCTTTAAGATTCCTGAAGCCTTTCCCCAAGTCCTCCATCTACGTTATATAAAGTTGTTGTAGAAGGCATTTATATATATATATATTTATATATATAAAAAGCTGTCTTCTTTGGTTGGCTTTGTCAAAAGAGAAAATCCTTCCTGAGATAGTTGTTACAGTATGTTAATCTGGGACAGAGCTGCCTCAGTCATTCAGTGGATTGTTTAATTTCACAAGGACCAAGTCCATGTGGTAAAAGTTTTCTACACACGTGGAATTGGGGAAGACCTGTAAAAACCTGGCTTTTCAACATCACATGGAAAACCAGTGGCAAAGGCACAAGGTATTGTGCTAGTTGCTAAAATAGCAATTGGTGAGCTGTGTCACTGATCAAATGTGTTATTTTACTCTACAAATGCTTTCCTTGATTTCTTTCCTGCTTATAATTGCCCACCTGTTGCAACAGTTCTGTCCCACACAGAAGCAATGTATGTTCTTTGGAACGCTGGAATTAAGAAACCACTTTTAAATTTCAGCAATGTCAAATACAGAATTATTCTTTTAATTTCCTTATTTTGCAAGTAGCTGACAAATGTTTTTAGAACAATGATTCTTTTATGAAATGTGGATTTATTTTTCTTTGGTTGCCTTTTGTTTGGTTTTTCTTCTATTTTGAAGCTGATTGTGTGTTATTGCATGAGAGTGATCATTTGCCTGTTTCTTTCATGACAGCCTTTGTAGGCAGTCTCTGTTTTGTTACGTAGGTTGAGAATACAATGCATCCTTCAATGGTCTGGGCTGCACATCAGCATCCAGATCAACTGTCAGTAGGAACTTCACTTCTTTTAATGGATTATGTGCACAGCTTTTCCCTGCTGCTTTACTTTTCTGAGGTTGCTTTTGCACACTTAGAGGTGACACATTTACCCGTGATTAGTAAAATTGCTAGTAAAATTGGTTTGCTGTGCTACAAGGAATTGTGACATTATATTCCATCTGAATTTGTTGATTTCAATAAAACTCATTAGCAAGTGGCTGTAGTCAGTTGTTCGGGGAGATGTACTGGGAAGTAGTAGCATCAATCCATACCCGACTTTCTGGAGCTTGGAATGGTTTCCAAATCAGTGCAGAAATACTGGATTTGAAATAATTCTCTAGTGTTGGACAGCTCTCTGATGTGCTGAAAGATGGAAAGTAAGTAGTTGAGCATTGTCTTGTCCCCTTAGACTTGTTTCGAACAGGATAAAAAAAAGGGATATTTTATGCTTCTGTAATGGTCTTAGGAGAGTGCAAGGAAACCAATAGAAAAAAAGCAATAAAGCAATAGAAAAAAGGTCTTGTTCCATATAAGTAGTACACTAAGTCGATGACACTTTGCATGTGAAGTTCATGAGCAGAAATACAAAGTAACGTGTAAATATTATGGTGCAACTTTTAAATGCCTCTTGATGCATTTAATGTTATTTGAAGATTTACAACTTTTCAATTCGAAGGATATTGGCATAAAATCACAGAAAGTGCATCATTAAATGTGCATTTGCCTCATGAAATGCGTGTGGTAATTATACAATGGTTACCAAGTTATGGGTTTTACAGAAACAAGGATGTGATCCAGGCTTTCTCTTTCTTTCCCTTCTGGTAACTTGTGTTGCAAAATGGTAGTTGCAAGCTCTCATTCATAGCTGGATGCTTATTTTTATAAGGCACATAAAACTCATAGTACCAAAATATGTACCATTTTATAATTTTTTTCTCAGCTGTAGTTTCTACGTCATGAAAGACAGAATGTAAACCGTTAGAAACTGATAAAGTATCTGTGTAGAGATTCCCAACTTTTTTGTTTCATAGCCAACTTAAATCTTTTGAAAACCAAAGTAGCTACTTGTGCAATTTGCTTTTCATTTGCTACGTTATAAGCAAGACACTGTTCTTGACCTTTGTTCTATGCTGTACTTTTTACTTTACCCTGCAAGCATAGCTCTTTTTTTAACTGCCTAAGCTCTCTGTGTCTGGTGTTGAGCATTTGGAAGCTAAAAGAGAAGACAGACAGTAGAATGATAGTTTCGAGAAGCAAGTGGACCTAAAGATCACCATGACACAGAGAGTAACACTAGTTTTAATTGTAACCACATTTATTGGCTAACATGCTATTAAACATCATTGTATCTTGGGATTTACATTAAATCATGCAGAAATATATCCATTTTGGTTTGGAGGAAGAAGAGCTGTGTTTTTTCTCATGTGTATTGTAAGACACAACCTGCTCACATTGCACTAGTAGCTATGAATAAACCTGATTGAATATGCAACATTCTCAGTGTTGGGGGATTCCTTTGTTGTTTTGTTATGTTTTTATCATTGAGTAAATTAGAGAAGTAAGGAAAAGTCCTAACTGAAATTAAAGATAGTAGTGAAGATCTGAGTAAGAATATTAAACGTGTTCCTGAAAATATAAAAGTCTTAATGCATTTAGCTAAGCACAATTACACCTTGCTGAATGCATATTCAGCACAGAAGTGGAGAAGTGCCCACTTGTTCAAGTCCCACCACATCATTCCAGTAATTGTGATCACTGTTATTATGGTAGAGGGTGGGGTCAGTGCTTCAGGGAAGAGGCCAGCAAGTAACATACTGCTCTGCCAGTTTTATGAAGATGGATTTGCAAGTAGACAGTGTTAGGCAGTTCAGTTACATCAGTTTAAATGGCACATAATTTTGATATTAATATTATGTGTAGGAAAATTACTTTGTTTTTGAATCTGAGATTTTTCTATCTGTAGCCTAAAGTTTCATTTTTACAAGATACGAATTCTTCATAGGAATCGTTTGTCTCTTGAGACTGAGGTAGGATACTTACACACACAAAGAAACATCAAATAAAATTCACACTGGTGAATAACAAACGATTCTCTCAGGACTGAGTCATGGCTACAGAGTGGCTGTCTCTTTGTGGTTTGGGGAGAATTTGTTTTTGGAATGGGCAGCTTCCAGTGTAAAACTGAAGTCTGCTGTTATAAGCACTAAAAAGCTGTTCGCACAAAAGTAGAAGTGTTACCCACTTTTTTTTTTTTCTTTAAACTATCCTGATTAATGACATTCTGCCTCTGTTTCTCTTAACAGCTTTCTTTTGATAAGTATGTTGTGTCCAGGTTTAAGTTTTAAAATTTCCAGATTAGATGAAGAGGTTCAAAAAGAGCATTTTACTTTTGATGAATGGAACGCCACTGAAATGTATGACCAAAGTGAGCACTGTTGAAAATCAAGCTGAGTTGGAGTGTGTAAGAAGGAATCCAAGAAAGGGTTCTGCAAAGGAGCTGATGAAGCAGGAAAGAGCAGTTTCTCATCAGGAATTTAAAATAGCAGTTAAAGTTATAGTGCTGTAGTTCTTCAGTATAGTGATCAAGCAATGTGGTATGGCAAACCATGTACTTATCAATAGAATGGTAAAGAAAGATACTTATTTGCATTTATAAGAGGAACTGTAAGGTAAACGAAGAGGAGAGTCGGAAGTGTGTAAAGAATGGGTCAAAAAGATGCCAGTTAGTGACGGGAAAAGTAGGTGGTCAGCTGGGGATGCTGGTGGGAAGACAAACTGGAACAGAATTTGTGGATAATGATTCAAGTTTTGGTCTGCTACTCAGTCTGTAAACATGTTTATATTTCCAGCTCTTACTCTGAAGTGCTGATATGGCTTTGTATATTGCTAATGTCTTTTGGCTTAATGATAATTAAAGAAATGACATATTTTTGTTTATTTTTTTCCCTCTTAGTGTGGTATTCTCACCTGTTTGAACTGTAAACCATCTCAATCAGTTGACAGCTTAGCCATAATGTGGATATTTGACGGCAACTTCTGTGACTTGGACATACTGTTTAGCTGTGGTTTACAAATGACAAACAGCAGTCTGTGAGCTCTCTCATAACCTATAGTTTCAGATAACATTGTGTAGACTCTGGCAGAACGGTTCTTTCCATTCACTCTCCTTAATTTTGACCTGGTATTGCGGTATGTTTTTCTTTCTCATATCAACTGCTCATCTGCTGAAGTAACTTTTCTTTTGCATTCACTTGTTTATTTCACTTTATTTTTTTAAGGGGCATGTGGAGGAACATTTTTTTAAATGCATTAGTGTTCCATGGTAATACAATGAAAATATTTCTGGTTTAGGTTTGAGAGTTTAAGTTGTGAGAAGAGAGTTAAAAAAATTGATGTTTGATTAGATTGAGGTAATTGCTTGGGGAAAGCTACAAACATTATCAGTAGGCTTGTATGTCAGCCTGTATGTTTGCTGTAGTAGATTGATTTCCATGTGTGCTGGGGAACGGAAAGTTAAATTAGGCCTTCAAAAAATCACTGTGTAATAACAAGTCGATGCACTTGTGTAGTTTTCTTTTGAGAAATTCCTTGCCGGATGCAGGAATTTGCATTTCCCTTTTCTGGACTTGGTGAGAACTTACTTATACCTGAATCTAGGAGAATTTTTGGATATAAGCTGTTTGGATCTGGGTTAAATATTAAGGAAGAAGTAAGTCAGTATAGAAGTATTACTGGTGCCATCTGTCTGGCATTTCCAGTATACGCATAAAGCTTTTTATTTCAGTATGGACAGTCTTTGACAATATAAGCTTCAGCCTTTCAAACCAGCAGTGCCAGCCTGAATTTTTCCACAGTAATACAGAGGAGCTGGTGGTTCTTCAATATTTATTTCCTAGCCCTAAGCAAAATTTTGCAGAAGGTGAAATTCATTAGGATGTTTGACTTTTAGAATTATGTTCGTGTTTTCAAACTTTCAGCACAGTTAAGAAGACATTAGAACATAGTTCTGGCTTCACATGGTGAATTGTTTTTGTTGTTGGTGAAATAGAGTACAGTAACTTTCTGACTGCTTGCAGAAATGTGTAGGCCTGTGTTTGTGACTTGGTCTCTACGTAACCAGTGTTTTCAAGTTGCTGAGGCTTAATTTTTAAAGAACGTAGTTACTATGATGAAAATCTGGAGGGGGAAGGGTGTGAGGGATACTATTTATTGAAAAACAGTCCATTGACTTGCATTTTGGTACAAATCTGTGCATAATTGCCAAAATGATTTTTCAGTCTGCTTTGAGTTTATCTATGTAGTCTAAAACTGTAAAGTGGTATCTACTTTCTGCTATGCCTTTTTGTAAGAAAAAGAAATTGTTTCTTGAATTACATGGTGTTGACTAGCAAATATGGAAATAACAGAACAATTCTGTAATGTCTCATAGAGTCCTCCAATTCCCAGACACTCTGAAAAATTGGTTTTCTTTTGTGCTGTTGTAGATTGACTGTAGGACAGTATTGTTAGCTGTTTAAATGTTGTGGGTCAACACATGTTTCCTGGTATGCAGCTTTTGCAAGGGTTTTTTTTTTGCTTGTTTTTCAGTACTCTCTTTTTTTTTTTAATGTAACCCATACACATGTTGTCAAAGCTCATGTATTATTCTTCTAATGTTCATCCAGTACTGCATAGTTATTTTCAAATTTTCACTTAATTTGTTTGGAGTTTACAGCAAATATTTTTCATGTTATTTTTCTTTCGTGTGATCTGTTTCGTATTTTTGAGATTTAGGAATGTAGGAAACATTGATGCATCAGGAAATGCTGCATGCAATAGGGTATTTCTGCTCATCTTGTATCATTACTCCTGAGACAAAATGATGAATGCACTGGTATACTCATGGGCAGCCTTGCAGTCCTTGCTGCTCAGACAAGACCATCATGTCTGAGATGTTGACATCTTCAGCAGTTACGACACAGTCATCTTGCTGACATAGATTGTGTGTTGTAGTAGAATTTTATAAATGTTGCCCTGGCATATTGAATTTTAGTTTTATTGTGAGTGCATAGCTGAGCTGTATGTTACCATGTCTCTATTGAAATGTTACCTGGCGTTTTCTGTTGTCCAAAAGCAGTGGCTTCAAACTTTCATGGCCTTGTAGGTGTCAATGCTGGATTACTAATGTGTTTTCAACCTTAGGTTTCAGTCTCCTTTCAAACTTGACCATAGCAGCAGTGATTTGCTTGGCTGTGGGTAACTTTAACCAGTTTCACAGTCTCTTAAAGAGAGCTTATGCCAATATAGTAATATTTTATGTTAGATGAGGGGGAAAAAGAACCTAAACTAGTTCAGTGTTTCACTGGAGCACTGTAATTTATTCTTAGCAGTGAAGAAAAGTCTGAAATTTTTCAGGTGATTTTTTTTTTTTATGTTGCTTGTATCATGAAAGAATAAGTAGTCATTCTTTTAGAAGAACATGCTGTCCTTTTGGATAGCTGTATTGCACAAGTGATGTCTAAGTCAAAAGTGTGTTCTTTTTTGTTTTACTTTTTAGTTTTCCTGCAGATGGCTTCCTCTTGGGTATAATTTGGAATAAAATTCAGTACTGTTAAGTGTTTTGGCTCTGTATTTTATTCAAAGTATGTAAGACATTACAGATGCCTTGAAATATTTCTATTTCCTCTCTATGCTTATGGGACAGTAGGAGGGATCCCCCCACAGTTGACTAGTGTTTCTATTTTTATATATAGGAGTACGACTAGCATTTGATTGATTTGGGGAAAGAAACGTGCTAGTTATTTAATGTTTTCAATGAGATTGTAATCTTTACAATGTAATTTTCCATGTATTAATTCCTAATATTCTTTTGATTAAATCATGTAATACTTATTTGATAATAATGTAACAAATGTATAATAATAATAATAATAATAATAATAATAATAATAATAATAATAATAATAATAATAATAATAATAATAATACCACCATCTATATGACATTGGGTCACATAAGCAAGACAGGCTGGCCAGACTTCTTTGCAGTACCTGCCAGCCCTGTGACGTTCTGGACTGCTGCCACTGGCTCTCTTGCAAAAACTTGCATGTGCATTTAGGTTTTCAGGTGGAAATTCTGTCTAAATCTCTATGCTTGAATGGTTGAAGCTCTGAAGTGTGAGATCTGGTTATAATGCTATCATAATGTAGAGCCTCAAGTGTTACAAGCATGTTCAGGCTCTATAAAGGAAAGAACTAGAGTTTTCATATGCACATATCCAGCACCCACACCAGTTTGGGCTGACTTGTGTCAACACATATGGGCTGAATGATTTTTTTTTTTTCCTGAAATCTATTCAGTTTTACTTGAAGGAGTCCAACACCAGTTGAGGGCAGCCTAATGCTTACCCTGATAACTCGTTCAAGTGACTAGAGAGGGTTCTGGAACACTCTTAAATTAAACCCTGTTATTAGCAACCACTTTATCTAAAACTACACTATAAAGTGCATTTCAGCTCTCTCTGCAATAAATTAAAAAAAAGCTCTTCTAAGCTCATGATATGACACTTGTTTTCCAGATGCAGGTTGTTTTTTTTTTTGTTTTTATTTTGTTTTGGTCTTGGAAAACTCTCTTCTGCATTCTCTACACCATGTTCTAAAGTGATTTTCTTAGCAGTTCTTGGAGTATACTGGAGAAATGCCAAGGGAGGAAAAGCAGGTTACCATGATTAGATAGGAACTTAGAAGGACAAACTTTCTCAGTGCCAAACCTTTCTGAAGTTTTGTTTTGACAAGTTTTGGAATCTCTTATTACCTTCTTAGTTCAGAAGTTGCTAAATTCTGCAAACCTTCCTGGAGGAAATACAGGCTCTTCATCAAAACAGCTGCTTGCTAACAAGTGCACAGGAAAGCATCAGCTGTGGCACAAAGCCTTTTTTTTTTATATTGGAGCTCTTGCCAGACAAACTCTCTTAATCCACTGTTAAAGCCATCCTGTAATGTAGGCCAGTAGTAATGCCCACTGGTTATAATACAGGCCTCAGTTTGAGAGAAGAGGACAAGTACTTATGATAGGGTTGATTCCAATTTTCCTGCACAGGAAACTAAAACTCAGTGGAAAGCACCAAACTTTTCAGCAGTCTTTCATGTTACTTATTTTACTGTGTTCGTGGTGAGGTTGCTGACAGGAAATGCATTACATATTTTTCTTAATTAATGCTGTGGAAACGTAACATTCAGTTGTAGCAGCCAGTGTACAGCACTTCATTAATGGCATACTTTCATATCACAATCCAGTATATTTTTTTAAAATTTCAGGTCCTAGTCTAGGCTTTCACTCACAAGAGGTGATGTTTCTTGGTGAGATTTTTTTTTTAACCACATGTCATTTTCCTCTGTTGTTGTACTGTCTTTTCTGTTTCTTTGTGGAATCTCACACCTGCAACAGGGGAAATTGATTGTGACTGTGAGTGGGAAATGGTAACACAGGGCATATAAGAAGTAATGATTAAATTCCCCAAATGAACAGACCAGATATATCCCACCTTTGCTTATTTTTAATGTTTCTGTTACCTGAATAAAGTTTTTCATGCAGTGAGCTGTTGTAGTTATGTGTTCCTTGCAACTCCTTGCTGGAATTATTTCTTGAGAGTGGTTAAACCACTTAGATCTGTTCTCAGGAAACCCATTTGCTCCAGTCCACGAAGAGGACTGAATCCTGTGCAGGTTTGAGTGTGACCTACCTCAAAACATGTAGGTTTTGTGTAAAACAGGAGCTGTGGAGCAAACTCCCTGATACACAGATATAGAAGCACTATCCCTTCCCTGTATTACATTTGCTAGCTTGCAGCTTGCTGCTTGTATTGCTCTGGTGTCCTGTCACTTTACTCTCATGCTCCTTCCAGGTACTTTTGGAACTCAAAGTGAGTTTGGGAGTTGCATTTTATGCAGGGGTACGTTTCAAATAGAAATGGTTTATCAGTTTGTTTGTGTGACATGTATTTTATTCCAGGGATTTTGAGATACATGTTACCTTTTTTTGTGGTTTATTCTAGTCTGATTTCTGCTATTTTAAGAGCAAATTCTGAATAATTAATTTGCATATTTCCTGTTCCGTTTCTTGTCATCTTGAGGCTGTTGGCATCTCCTTGCAGCAGCAGTCACAGGCCTTCCAGTCTCTAAGCCTCTACCAGTTCAGAGCCATGTTCTCTTTAGCAGGCACTGTGTTGCCACCTGCTTACACCCCCCTGCCACACCCATGCACTTTTCCTCTAACTGTAGTCTTCAAACCCTTCTCTGACAGGTATGAAGACTTATAATATCATTAATGCAAAAATCTTGACACAAGTCTGCCTGCACTTTTTTTTTTTACAGTTGGTGGTAACAGAATGTCACAACCAAATGTAGCTACCAGAATGTTGCTACCAAACATGGCAGCAAGGCTGGAGATGGTATTGACAGTGTTGTTTAATGTCAGATTGTACAGGTGCAAGCTAGGAAAGTAAGATAATGAGGACTTTGTGTATTACAGTAGTATTTTAGATAACATTGCCCAGTTCCTCTGGAGGAATATTTGAGTACTGAAATGTCAAATCAAAATTTACGATTGTATAAACAGCTTACCATAGGCCAGTTGCAATTGAGCAATGTACATTAAGTACCCTGCTATACCAATGCAATAATTATACTTGTACATGCTGTATGTCTTTTAAAAGATAGTTTATATCATCATCTAGAAAATGTGTTGGGCTTCCAGTAAAGACATTAAAACGTTTATGGCTGTGGTTGTAACAATGCTACTATTGTCAAAAGAGAAAGTAAAAAATCCAAGAAAGCAGAGGAGAGAGTGCACATTAGGTTACTATTTCATGCTTGACTAATAAATAGAATACATATAAAATGCTCATTTATGTTTCTAAATGGAAACTGTTTTTCTAGGCTTGTATGCTTCAAATGACTACCAGTCTCCTCAAGTGTATACATAGTGATCAGTAAAAATAACAAAAAAACTCCCAAACAAATTAACCATTGTGTTAGTGTTAAAATACAGTTTAGAAACCACTCCTGAGCAGTGGTTATCAAATAAGAGGCACAAGGTTGCTTCTTTATTCATTTAATATGGAGAATTAATTGCTGTGGTAACAGTACTAAATTTTTTCAGTGTCCTTTCAGTGTTGCTCCAGGAATATTTTAAGTCAGATGTTTTCCACCCATACTGCCATTTTTTGTCTTGTAACCAAGCACAATGCATTTGCTATGGACCTGCACTTTTTCAGAATGAAGTATAGTTTACTGTCTCACTTGAATTTATTGCTGCATTGAAATAGTCTTTTCTGCTTTCATGCTGAATATTTAGTATCCAGACTTCATACTCTTTTGACCAACTGTGTCATTGGCAGCCATTATTGCTGACTACCAAGCATTCCCTAGTAAAAGAAATTTTGAAGGCAGGCAATGTGTTTCTGAATTTCAGCTGCAAGTTCTGAGAGTTTAATTTTATGACATTTAAAGTGTTTGTTGAAGTTTAAAATTAATGGGGTTTGTGTTGCCTTTAAAAAAAACAAACAAAAAAAAGGTTCTCTGATAAAAAAAACAAAGTCTGTTTCAGACACTTATCATATTTGTATTTAGTTTGAGATACTGATGTGCATCTAAGATTTCTGATTACTGTCCATACCTGCCTCACTCTCATTGCCTGAGATAGATCAGAGTATGGTGGGCGTGTTGTTTTTTGGTGGGGGTGGTGGTGAAAAAAGATTCTGGGTCTCAAGAATCTTTAAACTGCCATATAGTTATCTTGATGGACACTATGCTGAAAAGAAGCAAATGGAGTGCAGCTTAAATAAATTAATGCAAGTCCAAAGTGTTCCTTATTTGCACAAGCACACTGTTTTCACTTTCTTACTAAACATGATTAGAAGTGTTGGAAGCTCATTTGAGACAAAAACCCTATTCAGAATGTAAAAATTAATTCTGTGCTATTTCCGTAAGACAGTAGCGTACAGTAGTTATTTGTAAATCACTACATCTGTAGTCTAGGTCCGTTTCATTCAGAGATAGTCAGAAGATTGTTTACAGTTTGTGTTCTTTGTTTTTTAATAAGGCACTAGGATGGAGATACTGTGTTTTGAAAGCAGAGAAAGAAATTAATTTCCTAGTGGGGGTTGCTTCATTTCAAAAAAACAGTTCAAGTGTTTTTTTCAGAAGACAAACTATGAATACAGGCCCTGTATAGATAATCCTTTACAAGTTCAGGTTTTTAGCATAGCAGTTCATTGTGAAAAGGTCTTTAAAATTACACGGTATTAGATTTTGAAAAAGCAAAGCAGTGAACTTGAAACTAGTTTGTTTCATGTGCATGTGTAGATGTACACCCAGGCTTATATATTTTCTGATATGTGGGGATGGTTAGCCTAGTTCTTGATGAGTTTCAGTAAAAGACTGTGGCTTTGGAGGATAAATTGGTTGACTTCAGTTGAAATGTTCCCAGCTATTTCAACTTTTCTTCCTTTGTTGGACTTTTACTGCAGGGTCTTTGCAGTAAGCTTCGGAGTCTGATAATTAAGGCTCGGTTTAATCTGTCACTTGTGCAGGATTAGTGCTATTGTGAGTTCTCTTCAGCAGCTTTCAACCTTAGGAAGCCCAAGAATGTGGTTGAGGATCTTCTGGCTGAGAAGAGGTGTTTCTTAGTGACATGTTTTTTACGTTTGACTGAGGAGCTGGCTACTGAGGTAGAATTTTCCTGAGGTAGAAGTGTACACAATAAGTGGGAAGACTCCATCCCAGGCAAGGACGGGAAAGATTATTCACCTGTAGCTCTTTCTGGACAGTAATGTCACTTGTAGTTCCAGACCATCTCCTGCTGTTTCTGATGTGAGTTTTTAAACTAATTTCAGGTGTGAGAGGATAAGGGGCAGGGTAGTATCCACTAGTTTTATTTTAGGTAAAATACACAGTTTCTTAGACACAAGGTGTTGAAAGGCATGAAAATGTTAGAAAATTAATTGTATATTTTGTATTCTGTTTACATTCAGAGATCTCCTGAAAGCTTCAAGCATTTCCTCAGATTTACAGCTTCATAACACTGCATTTTTATTATGCCAGTGAGCATTGTAATTGTTTTGGTTTTAATTTGTTTAGTTTCAAGTAGAGGTATGCCTTTGAAAAAGAATTCCCATTGCCAAAATTCCATACATAAGTGAATGGTGAAATGGTGAAATACTCAGCAGCTGGTGCTAGGTCATGCAAGTCCAGATGGAGCAAACTTCCGTCACATAATGTCCAGAACACAGTTCTTTATTTTCATGGAGGTTTGTAGAAAGGATGTTGACGATACATGTTAAAAACAAAGCACAGTTATTTGAAAAGCAAAAAAAAGCCTGCAGAAGCAGACTAAATAAAATAAAATGCAATGATCCAGGGGAGACTCAAATGTTTGGTCATAGAGTTAGACTAAAAAGGAACGTGGATATCTCTGTCAGATGTTTTAAATTCTAAAGTAATTTTTGGGTCTTTTAATTCAGATCTTGTCAATACAGTTAAAATGTTTTCTATTTTATGTATACCCACTGAGCTTTGGATATTTTTTTAACAAGAAGCAAGTGCACAAATATATTTTGAAGAAAATATATACTAGAAAAATATAGTTGAAATATCATTAGTTCTTTATGTGCAGGGGTCTGTAATGGTATTGCAAACCTTGTCTTCTGTATAAACTGTTCAAAAAAATGCTTTGAGCAGATGACTCGCAAAGAATGTATCATGTCATAAATTTTCAGAACAAGCATTTTCCTCTTTCTACATTGATAGTGCTATCATGGGTAGTGGATTTCTGATGGAAAGCTGACCAGATCATTGATAGAGAAGACAATGTAAAGTAGAGAAAGAAGAATATTTGTTCTCGTTTTTGCTATGGACTTGGTTGTGCTCAGGGTGCAAACCCAAAGGTAAATGACAAAGTTCTAACATTAATTCAGGAAATGAGAAATTTC
Source organism: Indicator indicator (assembly GCF_027791375.1). Classification (NCBI taxonomy): domain Eukaryota; kingdom Metazoa; phylum Chordata; class Aves; order Piciformes; family Indicatoridae; genus Indicator; species Indicator indicator. Next base: position 9,552,030 of record NC_072030.1, read on the forward strand.
TGATCAACAGACATGTAGGACATGTCTTGGTAAGGATATGGTGACTGAACTTTTTCTTCAATGAACTTTGAATGCTATATAATTATTGTTCAGTATAATAATGGTATTTAGTGTTCACTTCACACTATCCAGTAAGCTTCCTTCCTACATCCTAATTTCTCCAGTGCCCTAGCAGAAGTTGTGACTATTTTTACTTTTTTTTTTTCTCAGTTTTTCAACAGATTTTAGAGTGCCTGCCAGGGAAGTGGTCATGGCATCAAGCCTGTTGGTGTTAAAGCAGCATTTGAACAACACTCTTAGATACATCACTTAAGTTGCTGCCCAGTGTGGAGTCAGTGGTTGGGCCCAATCCTCATTGGTCCCCTCCAGTTCAGAATAGTCTGTGATTCTAGACACCAAAGCTGTATGCAGTGTATCTGAGATAGAAGCTGATGTATACAAGTGATTAATTGTAATGGAGAGGGACAGGGCAAGATGTAGAGCTATGGCTGTAGGTAGAAAAGAAGGAACAAATGTATGAATCAAGCAAAGATAATGTTTTAGGGTTATAAAAAATAAGTGTCACTTTTAAATATTAATCACATCTAGGCTTTAGAAAGAGAAGGATTGTGGAGATGATGTACAAAATGTTTAAAAGTAACAAATCCAACTATGCTATTTTAAAACACTGACATTTTAAAGTCTGTCTGGTTTCTGGTTTACTTTGAAGAAATTTGTGAAAATAATTAAGAGAAAGTTCTTTGCTTCAAAGAACCTGTGTTTTTAAACAATGCTTGAAATGTCACTTCAGTACCTTGAATAAAATCTGTTACTTACTTCTCAGTGCAGCTTCTGGATTTTTGCACCCGATTTTAGAACTCAATTAGTTGATGTGAAGCACTTGCCACTGTTAGAAGCTTATTTCTATAAATAATGAATTGGACAGTCTGTTTCTTTCTAAATTTCAGTGTCTTCTATAGAAGCTACATTCTGGTTCCAGAGATTCTGGCAAATGAGCGAAACAATATAGGAGCATGGTCATTTTAAACTTCTGGGTGTTTTCTTGTTTACCGAAGAAGCACATGATCTTTGAATTACATTCACAGTGGTGCTTTTGTCTGTTTTGGTATAGCATCTGGTTTGGTGAGGAAACATTTTCCTGTTCTTGGTGGCCAGACTGTGCTGGTAATCATACTGGATAGTAACTTGTATTTATACTAATTTGGAAAGTTCTCCTCAATGTTGTTTGCATTTGAAGTATTGCAGTAATATTTATTACCTTATTTTAAGGAGACTTGAGAGAATCATTCATTGTTTAATTTCTTGGAGGAGCATGTTGTCTTTATCCTCAATGTCTGTATTTACAAATTCCTTCCAGTTTATTTAAAAGCACAGATTCTCTGTGTAACTATTGGGTGTACTCTACTTCAGCTGTTTTCCTTACCAATCAGTAATTGTGGTTTTCTAGTAAACTAGTTAAATCTAGAAAGCATATGTTATACACAAGATCATTGTGAAACTGGGGAGAATTCTCACTCATGTGGGTAGGGTTCAGATGTGCAGAAAGACTGAAAGATTACTACTGAGAGCAGCCTGTCCAGATCACTTCTGATAGTTCAAATGGAGCCCTTTGGATTTTCCACTTTAGGGCAGATGTTGGTATGGATTTTATGCAGTAGACCTGTTAATAATGGCTTACTACCATAAAAAGATTTAATTTAAAATATCTTTTATTTTAAAATAAACCCCTGTGTTTAACATGAATTTACCAATACCTCACAGTTCAAGATTAGTAGGTTCTGTATGTACAGTGTGAAAATCAGCTTTGTGTAAGCTACACATCCCGAGCTCATGTATTAGTCATTTGGGTACAGAATATTCTGTTTGTGGATAATTTGGGTATACCAGATCTGTACCTTTACAAGAACGGTGTTTGGTGTGTGCAGAATGGTCTTTTGTCCAGCCTTTCCAGCCACTCAGAAATCTGATAGATTGTGGTTTACAGGTGTGAGATAGGAAATTACCTGTAAAGCTGAAGGACAATGATACCAGCAAGGATCTCTGGTCAGAAGTAGCAGATTTGGCAGAACAGAAAGAGTGTTAAGATCGTAAACTCGAGCCTTTGGTACTTAAGAAGTGCCAGTCATAGCAGTGCATGAGCAACCTTAATTTGACCTACTTTGTATGGATGATTCTGTTTTAATGGTATACTGTGGAAAGGTTTTATTTATTGACACTGCATTCTTTGCATTTTGACTCGTACTCGTCAAACAAATAGCTAATCAGTGTTTTGGAGATTTTATTGTATTTGAGCTACAAATTCCAAGCTTGCTTTACTACATACCAACCAAAACTCTGCAGTACATGCAGAACTCTAATGATTTTATTATCAGACTTTTTAAGGATACTTTTGTTATAATGTCTGTATATATTTACCATATTACTTTATCTTTATAGCAGTCCTGCAAGATTAATAGTGGTATCTTCTTATTTTTAACTGACATGGGAGGAAAAACAAAGGGAGATTAGGCCAGTATTATCAAAATCATGGACTAATACTGGATGCTTAGCTTGGAATGATTAGGATGTCTTTTCTCAGAGTACTGTTTGATGTTCAGAACAGTTATTCTCAGATGAAGGAGGGGGTGCTTAGCACTTCTAAGGATACAGACTCAGAAGTGTTAAGCTGACTATCTAGAATTTGAAGAATGTAACACAAGAAAAGTTTGGTTTTGAAGATTTTTTTTTTCCCAGGATGATAAAATAAACTGTATATCAAAGACAGAGTTTTAACTGCTGTTCACCTAAGACTGACTACCCAGGTTTTACTGTAGATGTTCTAAAGAGGAATCTGTAGTAAATGTTTGTTTATATGTTAATCTTCAAGTTCTTTCAGCTTTTAGCAGCTGTTCAGGGGAAAGAAGCAATTGCTGGAAACACAACATTTTGACCTATATCTCTGGTTCCGTTGGTATCTGCCTTGTTTAACAATTCCAGAAATGTTTTGTGGATTTTTTGTATTCCTAATACAAACAGAGACTATTACCTTCACTTCATGTAAATTCTAAGTTTATAGTCTTGCTAATAATAATGTATTTGTGATTTTTTTTTTTTTTGCACATGTGACTTCATCCTAAAGAAAGAGAAATAGTGAATATGAAATTCCATACAGGATGTGTCAAGAATCTTCAGCAACCGGATCTCTGAGTTTCAGCACACTCTTCCAATAGTGGGCACAGGTTATTAATTGAGGTTGTGCTCCAGTCATTTAAAAAAGAAGAGAAACCATGCACTTTTCCCTTTACATTTGAGCTGTAGTGTTGTTGGTTTTTTTTTTTCATGATATGTGCACATCTCTTCTGAAGTTCAAACTGCTGTCTTCACTTCCAGTGACTTGCACTGCCTTTGCTGTGGTCAGCTTGAAGGAACAAATACTGAAAGGACTTAGGCTTTTTTGATGTGTACTCTTAACTGTTAGACATACTTAGTTTGCTCATTGCTGAAAGAGCTTTGAAACATTGCATTCAAAGTACATAAGTATTTAGTGATCTGCAACCTCTTTGATTCTGAGAACCAAGTGATTTTCTTTGTCGTTTAGACTCATGAAGTCATGAAACTTGAACATACTTTGCCCAGAGGTGCTAAAAATACATATCGCTGCTATGATATGACTGCTTATAAAATATCAAATGTTCACAGTGAAGTTTATAGAGGTAATCAATAAATGAATGAAAAATACTGCTTTATAGATAGTCTCTTTTAGGAGTAAGTATTGAATAATTTTGCAGGTAGGTGTCAGTGGAGTATCTATGTTTGATTAGATTAATTAACAGAGAAATAAGTGAAGAAATTGAAACTGTAAATGCATTCCAAGACACAATTTTAACATCAAATTCTAACCTGTTACCCAAGTGTAACCTGCATGATGTGTTGTTTCATTCTCATTGTTACCTGTTAAACACTGCAAAGGTCTTTGCGAATAATGAATTCAAAGAGAGATTTCTTCCATTCATAGAGTTTATTATCTATATCTGTAGAACTAGATATGTATCAATCAGACCAACTCCAACCTGAGTTTTGCCCATTTTCTCCAAATCTTACTGCCCTGCATATGTTCACTTTAAATGATATTACCTGATATTTCAGATAGAATATTATCTGTTGCATTGTTTTAAAATATTTTTCCCATTTCTTACAAGAATCAATAAAACTACATAACTAAATTTCTCCTTTTTTTCTTTTTTTTTTTTCCATTAGTTTTGCCAGCCTGGAGGATGGCAGCTTTCGAAAGAGAGAAAACAGCCAACGTTCTTTGTGGTGGTTTTGACTGATATAGACTCAGAGAGGCACTACTGTTCCTGCTTAACTTTCTATGAAGCAGAGATTAACCTACAGGTAAAAACCTTTCTAAGGAGCAGAAATACAGAAAAAGGTGCCTAGAAACAATAGATTAATGTTATAGAAGACAACTTCAGAAAATGTTTTCCTGTCCATGGTAAGGATGTCTTTTTATGTCACACATGTCACATGTGTGCTAAGGTAAGCTTAATCTACTAATTCATTTCTTGAATCTGTTTTTATCTCCTTTGAAAAACAAGAAAAAACCCAAACCAAAACCATTTCATAGAATTTCTTGTGCTCCATTATGTTTTTTTTTTTTTTTTTCTAGTGGGGTAGCCAATAGAGTGTTCTTTTCCTTTACTTCCGTGTTTGACAGTACTGGGAATGATTCTCATCTTTGTTCTAGGAAAAGGTTTATTAACTTTTGCTCCCTCTGCTGGCAATTCCATCAGGCCAGCACAGGACCAATGTGTGTAGCTGTGTTGTAAAGTGCATGCATGTTTCTGTAAGTGCGTTTATTGGCAAGGTTTGTGTGGGTGTAAATGGCAAAGCTTTAGAACTAACAGAGTAATTCTTCAGTCTTTAGGTAGGTCAGAGTTTGGGTGTCAGCTGTTTGGCACTGTTTGTTTTTAAACATGTAGTTACTTATTTTTGGGCAACCTCAGTCTTTCAAAAATAGACATTTTGTTTCCCGTTTGAGGCAAAGTACTTCACAGAATCTCTGCCATGACATAATACTTGGAATCTTTAGAAGCTATAACCTAGGGAAAACCTAATCCAGTGTATAATTGTGAACTATCATTGCTATGTTTTGAAATATTTTTATTTCCCATATGAAAATTAAAAAATAAGTAAAACCTTGGCATTAAGTATAATTAAAATAAGTTAATACTAAGTAGCTGGCTAAGTAAAGCAATTTTTCTGCTGTTTTGGTGAAGAACTTTAACATTATTGTTGATTTTAAGCAAATGCTTTTAATATTCCCAGTGTACTCTGTTTTATGCTGGAGTTGAAATGTTACTCTCTTTGTCACAAAATTATAATATGCAGCATTGGAAGAATAATATGGTGCTTTTTTCTAGGCATAGCTGGAAGCTACAGAGTAATAGTTGTTCTTATTTCATTAATGCTGCAGTTTAGGTGAATATTTTAGTACGTTATGAAGAGGATATAAAAGCAGAAATGTAACAAAAAATTAGGTATGTTTGAGTCTTAAATTTTAAGGTAGGTGAAATTATCTTCCTATTTAAAACTGCTGTCTTTTAAAATTACCTATCATCTATCTTTTATAAGTAGAGGGAAATATTCTATAGTAATTCTTTCCTAGCTGATAAAAATATTCAATGGCTAACTCTTCCTCCACTCTATGTATTTCATAACACATACTAAATTTAGAAAACTTGTTATTTACCCTGTGGTTTCTAGCAGCTGCTTTTCATTCACTATGCACATCTTTCAAGTAATGCTCATCACAAAACATCCAGTATTAAACCAGAAGGTTTTTTTTTCTGATACTGCCCAAGTATTAATTCAAAGAATCCAGTATTAAACTGAAAGTTTTTTTTTTCTCATACTGCCCAAGTATTAATTCAAAGTATAAAAAGTAAAAAATACCCCCTAAAACTCCACAACAACTGCAGGATGTTGGTTCTCGTGATGCCATTCCTGGCTGTGTTGTAAAGAATGCATATTTTTCGGATGAACTTGCTGTGGTGAAATTTATTCTATGACTGCATTGTTTATAGCCAAACTTCCTGTTTCTTTCTAAAACCCAAAGAGAATAATTGAACGTGCCCTGTTGCATGGTCATTAGACAAGAATTCAGCACAATGTATAATCTGTAATGAAACATAAGCTTATGAAGTATTGGGCTATGAAAGTAATGTTGACTTAATTGTTCAGATGCATGCCTCACTAAACAAACAGTCCATGAAACAGCGTCCAGGACGTGAAATGAAATCTAGATTTTGCATTTTACTGTTAAATACAGTTCAGGGTTTTTTTGACAGATGGTATAACTTACTAAGACAAAAATAAGATTATATTTCCCAAAAAAATGAGTTAATTCCTTCACAGTAGCCATCAGCTGGTAAATCTTGCTGATACATGAGACTGGGCAGAATTCAGCTAGACCTGATTAGATGTTTGGCTTGGCAGAATCATTTTCAGAAAAAAATGGAATCAACTACTTGTGGTTAATTAAACTGCAAAGATCTAGAGGATTCACCCATAAAACTTAGTTACTCTGTATGTAACTTTATTAGCCATCAGAAAAATATGTGTGTATATCTATGTATACACACACACACACATATGTTTCTGTGTGCCGTATACACTGTTAAAATTCAGTTCTTATTTCTAATATCAGTTTCTGGATAATTCCACTTAGCACACAAAGACTTCATGTAATACTTTTGACTCGGCAAAAGTATATGCTGACCTCAACTGTGCTTCTTACCCATTTCATGGTTAGAATTTATACTAACAGTGCTTGGAAGAGCTCCATAAATAGAATCTTTTTAAAAGATGTTGTCTTGCATCATTTGGGATCCTAATGGTCAAATTGTATGTTGCCTTGCACTTTGGGAGAAATTAATCCTCTCTCCCCAATCCTACCATCAACAAATTAGAGAATGATTTGTGCTAGTAGCTGAGCCTGTGCAACTACATTTCTTGCATTACAGAAAATCTGCTTAATGACATCAGCACAGAACCTCAAACATTTGTTTATAACAATCTTACTACAAGAATGTCTAATTCTTTTGTGTTGTCTTGTGTACATTACAACATTTCAATCCCAAAGTTGGTAAGTTTAAATATATCACTCTGGAAAAGGCACATAAATAATAATTCACAAGTCTCCCATTTCCTGCCATTCACATTTTCTTCCTCTCTCTGTGCCCCCGCAAAAAGAGGAAAAAGAAATTGTAAAAATCCCAAGCCATAAAATGGCAGATCCACAACGTTAACAAATATTTCTTGAGTCCTGGGGAAAAACTGCCAACAAAATGACTTTGTGCTTCATAAAGCTTTAATTTTTATGGTTGGACTAGAGAGTTGGTGCCGCTTGAGGAGTCATTAATGTTTCATTTTTAGCAGAGGATGAGAACACACAGTTTGAAGTATGTAATCTGATCCCCCTTTAGATATTATGTTAGTGAGTTTTATCCCAAATGTTAAATTTGTTCTGAAAGTGACTTCTGTGGTTAATGTCCCAAACCACGTTTTGTGGAAAAATCCTCACAATTTAAAAAAATAATGTTTAGTATATTACATCATCATCTCATTAAACCTACTGAAAATGGATGATATGATAGCATACAGAGATTTGAGTAATGCCTTATTTCTCTTCTGTGCCTGTGTAAGGAGAACATTGCAGCTGATGTTCTATATGATAAGAAATGGACTTGCATTTTTAATGTCCTTTTAAATACTGAGATCCTCTCTAGACCAGAGTTTAAAATTAAGGTGAGAAAAGTTGTACAGAAGAAGGCATATTTTCATTCTCCTAATAATAACTTTGGCAGTAGTTTCTCCTGTCCTGTTTATCCCCTGGCTCGTGCTTTGGCTCACACATCCCCAGTTTGAATTCATGCTGCTGCAGGGTGAAAAAACTTGTTTTGGGTAAAGGTCTCCTGTTCCTCTACTCCTATGGGAAAATTCAGAAAGATATAATAAACACTAAGCTCTGGAATTGCTATTTGCATGTTCATAGTTCTTGCTAAAGACTTGCTACTGTAGTTTTAAGGTTCATATGTTGAAAGCAGTTAGTTCATGCAGTTGATAATTGCCCCATGGAATTTCAGCATTTACAGGGCAACTGCAGTGGCCTTACCTTGACTGTCCAGACCTCCAAGGTATTCATAGCCAACAGCCTACTCCAGAGACGCACTTCAGTGTATGGCTGTGCAAGCTGGTCTTGAAAGCTGGAAATCATGAGTCTGAAGTTACATTTATTCCAAAGTTCTTTCAGTGTGTTAGACAGTAACACATATAAGCACTTTCTGGGGTTTTCAAGGTGAGGAACATTAAATGTAAACATGTAATAGATGGTGGCACTGTAAATTTTGTGCACTACTGGAAGGTGTGATGCAAACTCTGTCCTATTTGAGTGCTCTGACACAGTAGGTTTTAAGGTGTCAATGAGCTGACCTGTTACAGACACTTGAGGTTGCTATATTTGATATTTGATCTTCACATGATTTCCTATTTTTGGCCCTTTTTCAGTTGATAGAATCCCTACTGTGCATTACTATAATTTGTCACAGTGTTAGAGGTTGGAAGGGACCTCAAAAGATCATCAAGTCCAACCCTCCTGCCAGAGCAGGATCACCTAGAGTAGTTTACACAGGAATGCCTCCAAGCAGGTTATTATCCTGTTTTGCAATTGTTAAGTCATGATAATGGCTTTTATGCTGGTAAAGTTATTCCATTATAAGGTTAGTGGTAGGGTACGATTCTGTGCATGTGGATAAGGTGCAAAGTAGATCTATTCACCTGTGGGCTTAGTTCAGCAGATTGTAGGCAGGATGCAGATTTGTCTTCTGGAAGCAGTCAGCTAAGTTTATTTTGACTTTCATACATGTGTTAGAATTTATTGGATACAATCATTTGTATAAACTAAAAAGTAAATAAAATTAATTGATGCTGAATGTTTTTTGGCCGTTGATTGTTAATAAAACAGTGAAGAGTGTACTTGGCTGCAAATAGACAAGCAGCAACTAAGTCACGTGGAGAGAGAAGGATCTGTCCCAAATGAGCAATTGGCACCAAAGCAAACTTAAAATAATTTTCCTTAAAATAAGAAATTATGCGTGGTCTGTAAATCTTCTTTGCTGTGCAGTTAGTAGCAAAACAACAGGCTTGCTGAACTTGGCACAATTTCAGTGCAAAGTTTTATATAGGACGAACCAGTTTTGACAGTTGTAATGAAGCACTAGAGTGAAAGTTTTGTAATGAGAAATGTTCATCCTCTCTCTAGGAGTGGGTGAATTAATAAAAGTACAATTCTAATTTAACTTTCTGTTTGCACTTGATTTCTTTTGAATTTCAATTAATGCCTGCCAGCTTCTGCCTTGAGAACGGTAAAGCTATGTGTAATGCTTTGTCTTTTTCTAACTTTTCTATTAGTACTTCAGTTAAAATTTGTTTTTGTCTTTCTGATATGAAGATAAGCCTGTTTTTTTGACTGCAGTAGCATATGCTTTTGAAGTAGAAATGTATGGCCCTTATGCCTGGATTGTTCTCATGTCTGAAAATGAGTGGCATCTCTAAAAAAAGCAGGTCACAGAACTGCCTGCCACAGAGTTGGTTCTAAGATCCAGAAGGATGTTGTGGTCCATCTGTGGAGACTCAGAGCCAGTGTAAGTGAAGACTGGGTGCACAGCTGATAGCCCATCAGAGAGATTCTTGGGTAACAGTTCAGACTTCAGAGAAATCTGAAGATGGGTTTCAAAAGAGAGGAAAGGAAGGATAGCTTATGATTCGTGCATGCTGTGATTCAGCTCCACATTGATGGAGAAAATTCTAATGTGTTCTCAAGCTGTGCGAGTCTACATTCAGTAGTGGGGAGACTGTTTTGGGTTTTTTTTGACTATATTGGTAGGTAATTTTCGCGTTTAAAAATTAAATTCAGTTCCTAGTATAATTTTTGTCTAGATTGTTATTTTGAAGTTCAATGTCAGTATTTAGAAACAGAGCTGACAGAATAGTACGATTGTTGTGGCAAAGTTAGGTTTATAAAAGTTCAAGAGAAAACCTTAAAGTTTAAGGGCTAGATCAGAGAAATTAATATCTTTGTTAAATGAAAAAAGATAAGGTTAATCTGAGTAAAATTGGCTGCTGTCATTTGTTTTCTTGGCTGCCACATCTTTGCCTTTGAATGAGTTGCAGTTTTTCACTGAAGTAGTACAAAATCAGTCACCTTATTCTGCTAAGAGTTGTAGCATAATTTCTGAAGCTGAAATTGAGGTTTACATCAGAATGCCTATTTATGTGCTGCTTTTCCATGTGCAGCATTTAAAACAGATCCCTTGTCAGACAAACATGACTGACAGTACATTTGTATTTGCAGTAACTACTGTGAAAGTCAGTGAATGTGAAGCAGGAAGATGTTTCATAGTCCATTGCTACATGAGAGAAAACCTGGAGTGTGAGATCAACCCTTATCAGACATTGGGTGATCCATGAATGTTTTTAACTTAGACATAAATCTCGAGGAAATGAAATTGATTCATAGCTACAAAGAGCTATTTGCTCCTCATGGGGATTTTCTCTATTCCGTATACCTGAGGTCAGGTCTGAAACCGGAGTGAAAATAAACCAGTTTATTTTTGTGTGTCCCTGAAGTTTGTTCAATTACAAAAGAAAGAAGGGAATTAAAAAAGATCTGTGCTCACTCATTTGACTGATTTTTATATTTTTTCTCCCCCTCTGTATTTAATAAACAGTCTGACCTGATCTTAACCCTGCACTAGTGCTTTATTTGTGTGTGATTTAAGTATCAAAGGAGAATTTGTGTTTTTGAAACTGTTGCCTACCAGTGAATGGTGAATGGAAGAACATAGGAGTTACCATTTTGAGTCAGAAAGAAAAGGCATCTTGTGTAGTACTTCTTCTGTGGATGGTTAGGAGTGAATGGCATACAGAACAGCAGAGGAACATGGCTTGTGTAGTTTCTCCATCAGTGGTCCTTCTTCTACATCTACAGTCCAAGGACCAACTCAGCCAATTATGCTTGGTGCATGATTGGTAATCTCTGAGAATTTCATTAACTGGTCCAGCCTTCTCATGACCCTGTATGCGTTTTCATTCCTATCATTCTGTAGCCCAAGAGTTTCCCAAGTTAACTGATGCATGAAGAGCTACCGCCATTTGCTCATTTGATGTAGGTCAGTTAGCTTACTGATAATGATGGTGATTTGTTTCTGTTGTTCTTACTTAAGGGCTAACTGTGGATGACCAATTTACTTTGGGGTTGGTGTTTTGGATTTTGGTGTCATTTTCAAGTGCCCAGTGTCTAGGTGAGCTTGCTGGTGTCAGCAATATAAAGTATATAAAGTAAATAATAGGAATAGGACCTGATGCAAAGGACTTTCTAACACTTTTGCTGTTGGTTTGATTGACTGAACTTTTGCCATGTTTCATGCAGTGTTACTACTTCCATCTTGGCAAGCCAGTATACAAAATTGCTCAAATGAAATTTCTTTCTTTTATTCCTTTGATGCTAAGCATGGAAACTAAACACAGGCTGTTGTTGGCCTTACAAGACATCATCTGAAACTCATAGTTTTCAGCTGTGAACGTGTGATCTAAAGCAAACAAAATATATTAAGCAGAAAATGTATTAGGACTACCTTACATTCACCTTTGCACCTGCTTAAGTTTTGCTGATTAGTGCATATAGTGCACACTGAAGAAGCAGGAGCCTACAACTGATATTCTGAAATGGTACCAAGCATATATTTTCTTCCAACCGGTACAGTGCAGAATGAAAACTGTAATAATCAACTAGATGAAAAATAGAAAGAAATAACAGTATTATCTTACTTCATATTTAACCACCTGAGATTCATCTTTCACTTTGTATCCTTAGGTTTTCTTTAACATCTAATCATTTTTAATGTAGTCGTAAACAAAATACCACATTTTTAACAATGAAAAGGTATTGAAAAAACATTTGATTGCAGAATATTTTTTTTCTTAGATGAGAAAGGGGCTAAAGAAAGATGAAATGTGCATATGTCTGAGCAAAAGTGTAAATAGAATTAAGTTTGTGGGTTTACCACTTAGTATTTAGTTATTGCTACAGAATGGTTATGCTTTGAATACTTCCCTTGAAAAGTAGGTTAAAAGTCATGTGTTTGAAATAATTATCTACTTAGTCTGCTGAGTCCTAATAATGTGCCTGCGTGCCTGTCAGAACCTTTAGCCGTGGAAGGAACATGACTAGTCACACTACATTTTTCAGTAAGTCTTTATAAAGTAAGAGAGTGTTTTTTATAGTGTAAGTGGTTTATCAGTTCAATATTGTGCTGCTATTGTGCACTTGAAAGTTTTATATTAAATCTGATTATGAATTAATTCAAGACTTGATCTGAAGTTGAGTGGACTTTGTAAAAATGGCCTTTTATAGAAACCTTTTTCCTGTCTATGCACTCAGAATGTTCATTATTTGAGTACCATGTGAACATAGAAAAGCTTCCGTATTCCCTTGCCTTAAGAAATGCAGTATTCTGTATTTCATTCTGTTTTAATTTCTTTCCTAATGCTGTCAGGGTCCATAATTAGTCAGCCAGAATCTGTTGCCTTTATTCCTAGAATTCACTATTGCTGTTTAGAAAAGCTGACACCTTTCCAAAGTGGGCAGGAGGAGGTAGCTGTAATGTACAAAGTCTCCTTATCAACATTATTATGTCTGGAAAGAAATGAACATGTGAGTTACTGTGTTTCTTTATTAATTTGTGAATCACAATTTTCACCTAGACATAAGATGCAAATTAGACTAAGCATATACACTGCATGTGTATTGGTTGCTGTTTAGCTAAGAATTAATGCACAAAGCCAAATATATATTGTTGTGACTCTTGGTATGTCTAAAAATATCATGCATATCTTTTAATTAAAATGACTTGGTTAATACAAATCTAAGAACTCTCCTTTTAAACCATTTTTTTTTGGATAGTAGGCTCACTCCAGATCAGGAAATTGCTCAGCTGCAGATTGCTGGAGACAGGGCAAATGCATTGGAGGAATGGCAGTGCTAAGCTTGCCCTTGGTTCAGGGGGACCCTTGTTACCAAAATAGGGTACTAAGGTATAGATGAACCTTTTTTCCTGACATAGATGCTTATATCACAGAATCAAAGAATGTTAGGGATTGGAAGGGAATCTACAGAGATCATTGAGTCCAACCCTCCTGCCAAAGCAGGATTACCTAGGGAAGGCCACACAGGAATGCATCCAGGTGGGTTTTGAAAGACTCTAGAGAAGAGTCCACAACCCCTCTGGACAGCCTGCTCCAGTGCTCTGTTACCCTCACCATATGTTCAATTTTGGTTGTGGGTTTTTTTGGGTGTTGGGGAGACTGTGCTTAGACAAAGGATGTTACAGCATATGTAAATACTACTGAACTTTTAGCCCAGGATCTCATTTAGTTTGTTTATAAAAAGCACAATAAAAAGTTAGAGGTACTTTTTTCTGTATATAGTTATGAAAATAGAGCACCAAGTTGCATGTGTGCGTATGTATCTATCTATCTATCTTCTTTAGAGGGATATGTATCTATCTATCTTCTTTAGAGGGACATGCGTGAGAAGTGCTTTAGCATAGGTTGATAGAACCTGAATGTGCATGAGCAGCTTCCAAGACACACGTGCCCATAGTCAGGATACAAGCCTAAAAGGCCAGCTCTGATAGCATGGGTGGAAGAACAATGGGTAAAGGCTCGAAGTAGATGTCTTCAGCTGTGGCTCAGGTTAGGAAGTAGCACTTTATTATCCTATAGCTCTCAACCCAACTTGTAAATGATAACCCAGCTACTGCACTTCTTCAAAGGTACCTTTTCAGTTTGGTGCTACAACTGAGAAGAACATCTACATAATAAAACACAGGTCTTGGTGTGGAGGCAAAACCAATTATGTGGTATACAGATGATAATGATGATTGCTGCCTCATAGTCTTAAGCTGCCACCATTTGGCTCTGACCCAGGCAAACAAGACTGAATAGAATAGGACTGTTATTAAGTATTTTGTTTCAGTAGAAAGTAATTTACGTTAGATAAAACAAGTGCTCTGGAAGGAACCTGTTTAGTTTACCACTAGATGAACAATTATACTGTAGGGTGATGGTTTCCAAACGTTTGTTCATGCAGCCCTATCAGTAAAAATCCTACATGAGTTTTATTATAACTAAACATTTTTTTATAATTACAAGCATTTATTAAGTAATCTTTTAAAGTACTTCTGCTCTCATTGTTTTAACTGCTTTTATTTGGATCCATGTGGTTGCTTAAAGAAACTACATTCTGAACCCAGGTTGTGAAATAAAGCTCATGATCTCACAGCATTCTTGGCATTTAAGAACATGTCTATCAGGTTTCTTCCATTTAATAGAAAAGTGATGTTTGACTGTTTAAATTTTTTAAAAAAATAAACTGGAATGATGACTAGTAACATGACAGAAATTAAGGCAAATATTCCATGTTGTCATACGGAAATGGAAGTAATTTTTTCTTGTATTCCTAATTAATATAGTGATTTTTGCATAGAAGAATGCATGGTCAGAGAACAAATAAAATTATTTGGAAATTAGGGGGATGATGTGGGGGTGGAGAGAATTACATGCAAGAATTGGAAAGCATGGACTTTCTGTCATTGGAAAACTTACTCAGTTAATAAATTTGTCAAAGATGTGTGGAATTCTAGAAATGAAAATACTCAGTGACATCTTCAGTTTAGGCCATGAATAATAAAATATTTGTGATTCAATAGTACGCGCTGGCAAGGAGGTTATAGCTAATTGCACAATACCATGAACAACTGCAAGTTTATCTGTATTGTACCCTTCTCAGATTATTTCTTTTTTTAACCAGAAACTTAATGGTTCATAAGTTTAAGGGATTTTTGGAGAAATCTGAACTTGTTTTCTTGTGAAGAAATTCCTTTAGATTCCAGATTCACTGCGTGAGGCCACGGATGGCTTTATAGATTATTTTAGCTGAAATGTTAGTGGAAATTCTGTAAGAAATTGAATGATAGGAGTGGAACAACCAAATATTCTTTTGTGACATAATTATTTCTGTATTTGATTGATTGTAAATCAGCTAACACTGAAATGAGAGGATTTGTTCTATAATCCATTGTCTGAAATGTGAAACAGTGAGCGGTGTCCTGACTGCTGTCTCATAGAACTTTGTTTTAGGTATATTAGTGCATGACTTCCTAGTGAGCTTTTACAGGTTGAACACTCTAGAGCCTTTAGGGAGTTGAGCAGCCATTGGAATGTGTTCCTGTTAGTTACCTTCATTACTGCTTTCAAATAATGCATTTTCTTTTCTAAAGCTCTGAGAAATGTTAACTTTTTTTGTAAGAATGCTGCCTTTTTAGTTTGAAGCTTCTTTCTGCTTATTAATTTGAGTGTTTGTATTTTCAAGGGAACAAAAGAAATCGAAGGTGAAGAGGAGTCTGGTTTAATTCCGCCTGCAGAAGTGTTTGCTCCTAAAAGCCTGGTGTTGGTGTCCAGACTAGATTATCCAGAAATTTTCAGGGTAAAGACCTTGCAATTGCCATTCATAATATGTGTCAGCAGACAAATCTGGTTTTAATGAGTAGCAGTCAGAGTATTTTGATTTAAAACATCTCAGGATTGATTTGAGAATTTTAAAAGCAAAGCAGCCTTAGATCAAATTCAGGATCTATGACAGTGAGTAGCCCCTATAGTGCTGCTTTTTTTAATCTTCAAGCAGTTTTAAATCTACATAGAAGACAAAATTATTATTTTTCTGACATCAATTTACTGCATAATGAAGGGAATTATTAGGACAAACCCAGATTTGCTCAGGTAAAACCAAGACATTAGCAATATTTGATTTAACATATATTGGTAAATTTTTAGTGAAATCTTCGTTTTCCTCCATATGTACAGCAAAATGTCAAAGCCTCTTCCAGTTGAAATTAAGATGCATGACAGAATTAGGATCTTGGATTACCTTCAGATAAAGAATTATGACTGACATGACATAAATGGAAAGCTTGAATTTGTATTAAGCTAATGTATATTAATAGAAACAAATATAGTTCAGTTTACAGATCAAAGGAGGAAATCGTTCAACAGTTAGGGTGATATTAGACATTAAGAATGACTGTACCAAGCAAGATTAAATGTCTGTGTAGCCCAGTATTTTGTCTCTGATTGTGGTCCATACAAATGTAAAGCAGAGTATCTAAGCGTAGGGCAGGCTGTGGAAACAATTCCACAAAATACTTTCTTATTCAGTGTAAATTATAGTTAAATGACATTCTGAACCAGAGGTGTCAGCTGAATAGATTTTTTCCATATAGTTTGTCTGATTTCAGACAATCCGTTTTCAGATTTTACGACAACATGGTAAGGAGTTCCACAGTGTAACTATGTGTTATATGAAAAGTTTCTGTTGGGAATTCTTTCAAAGCAGAGAATTCCTGAAGTATTTGCCAATTTATTTAAATTACAGCAGTTAAGACACCAAAAAATGCTGTGGAACAAAGTTATTTCTTCCTTCCTCCCCCCCACCCCCAGCCCCAAAAGGGTTCTTTGAACATAATGTTGAATCATCTTACATTAAATCATTAGTAAAAAGGATAAAGCTAATTTCTCAGTTAAAACTGGATACATTAAAAAAAAAAGTGAGACAAATAAGAAAAAAATCCTGAAGTGCTAATATACTGGTTATTTTAGAATATATTTATACTGAAAGAAATAAAGAGTATAAGTTAAAGAATATATGGAATCGTTGATCCTTGATGCAAGTCTTAAACTGAGCCTCAAAAGTTTATTGAGTCATCACTTTTGTGCTCTGGAAACCAGTCAAGTTCAATTCCCATCGAATTCAAAGTGTAGAAGTAGTTATATTGATTTTATAATTTTAAAAATTAACTTGTAGTAAACCACTTTTTGTGTAATGAACAAAGCACAAATATTGAACACTGAATTTCTTTTTTAAAAAAAGAGTATATCTACACCTGTCAACACATACATCTCTTCCAAATAGCCAAGCTAATTTTTTTAAATGAACAGTTGCTTCTGGAGCTGATTACTTTGTTCAGTTGGGAACTATGTTAATAACTATTAAGACACATGTAGTTAAAAAAAAAATCTTGAAGTAATTTGACATCTGTCATCTATGTATAACATCCTGATGTATTTTATCTATCTTTCTAGGCTTGCCTTGGCCTGATCTACACCGTGTATGTGGACAGTCTGAATGTGTCACTAGAAACTCTCATTGCAAATCTGTGTTCATGCCTTGTCCCTGCTTCTGGAGGGTCTCAGGTAAATGGGGGGAAAAAAGGGTATTTTTCCAGTTAATTTAATTTATGAAGAAAACAAAAAATAAATTCTTGAAATATTTTTGAAGAGTAAAAGATCATAGTTCAGCTGAGTGCTTTCCCTGTGGCCTGTAAGTGCTTTCCCAGTGGCCTGTGTTCTAAAGACAGCAAAAATTCCATTCCAGGATAGGGTCAAAGGGTTAATTTTGTCACCACGTTGTCTTTTTACAAGGCACAGTAACAAATCAAGCAGTTTGTGTAAGTTTAGTTTGCAATGCTAATGTATGTTCAGGAATATTTCTGCTTGCTACATATGTTTAAAATTCTTTTTTTAAAGAATTGTTTTTTACCATTTTGACATGACCTTCACTTTAGTTCATTTACTTATGTCTTTTCCTTGATGCAGTTCAGGATTCCACTAGTCTGTTCTTTGGTAACTATTTTTAAATGCCTAATTTCATAAAATTTTTGAATAAATGCTAAAAAGAAATAACTTGAACGTGGCTTTCTCAGATATAATTAAATATTCTGCATAGACCAAGCATAGCAGACAAAAATTTTCCAGCAAATACAGTTCTTTCTGCTTTTTCCCTATTTTCTGTAAGCAGAAGTTAAGGTTTGTTGATTGATTAGTTTTACATAAATTACTCCTATATATTTGTGTGTTTCTGACAAGCAGTAGGATCTTATTTGATTTGCCTTCAATTTGTGCTGTGACACTGGGAAATTGTAGTGTCTATTGTGAAACATATCTGGAAAGTAAGCATACAAGTGCTAGTATTTTAAAATCTCATGCTTTCCACCCAAACTGTGGATTATCAACCTTGAAATCCAATAAATCCTTACTTGTTTTGTTTTTCCACTAGCCCTGGATGCTTTTCAATTTCTCTTAGTGCAGTAAGTTGTGTTATGTCCTCTCTGGTTAGACAAGATCTACCTTATTCCTTTCCAGGCAACCATATTGTGCTGGCTTAAGGCCAGACAGATCCTCTATTGCCCTGAGAGGGGCAAAAGAATGACACTCACACAAATGGATTGGAAAGTGATGGAAAGGTTAAATGGAAAAGCAATTGGTGTTTACAGGAAGCTACAAGCATAGTGGCAAAGATACCCAAAGTGTACCCAAGGCTGGCCAGGCCTGAGACTGCCTCCCCCCCTTCTGGCATTAGGCCTTGATAGGCCTAAGAGGCTTTGAGGTACTCCCCCACCATTACCCAAAAGGGAGCATCTCCCATAGGAGCAGAGAGGGAAGAAAGAGGAAGAGAATGACTTTGCAGATGAATTTATAGGGTGCAGGATTTGTGGGTAGAAATACTGTTTCCTGTGTCCGCTTTATTGGGTTGGACACTTGGGACACTGGAACTTAGGTGGCAGTAACAGGAGCACCCAACCTAAACTGCCACCCATGTTTATTTGCGTCCCAGACCTTTGGTTTTGAAAAGGAGTAATTAAGTTGTATCTTCTCATCAGAAGTCCTCTTTAACAGTGGTGTTTGAACCTTGTATTACAGATTTTGGTTCTCCACTTGAACTTCTGGCTCCCCTTCTGTCCTCTATTTTATTTTTCTTTCTCTCTTTCTCCACCCACCCCCCCTTCCACCTCATAAGTATGCCTTTCCTCAGTGGCTGTTTCCTCCACTAGAAAAGGGAGGAAAAGTCATGCTTCTCTCTTTGGCTGTTCTTCCTTTTCTCCTTGCTTTCTTCTTTCAGTTCCAGCTTAAATTTGCTAATGTCAAACTATCGTTTTATCGTTTTCTGTGGAGCATTTTGGTTTCAAGCATCTAGTCATCCTCTAGAGCTCGACACCCTTGTATATTCACCTTCTTTGCTGCCATAGAGAGTGGAATTGTATCACAGTTACTAATTGTATGGAAGAGCATGCCACGCCACTCCACAGTAGTTAGTGGTTAGAGGTAACTGATTGAAATCACCCTTTATTTGAATGTCATGTGGATTTACTCAGAGGAAAGCAAGATTACTTTGCAGTTAAAATGCATTTTGGGATGTGATACAGGAATGCATTCTTTTCACTCCCTTTTCTTGCCTTCCTCAAGAGAGGTATGTTCTTGTGATGGAAAGGTAACCAAAGTTTTAGTTCTATTTCAATATGCAGAGCCGAAACACAGGAGTAGTAGAAGTGTCCTCTTCAATACCCTTACATCACAAGTATGTTCATAATTAAAACATGGATGCAGGCAGTACTTCAGTTAGAAAGTTTCAGACTTTTTTTTCCTGGAAGATTTTTGAAAGTATTATTAAAAATGTAATATTGAATGCCTTCAAAACCATAACTATTTAGGTAATTCAGTCAAATGCACTATCATGCTGTACATTCAAGGAGACATTATTGTCTTCAAATATATTTCAGATTTCTATTGGTCAGTTCAGTTATTCTTGCTGACTTGAAACTTACATAATATAAATTTTGCAGGATGAATCACTTAGGCATATGACAAGCTTGTTTATTCTGTATAAATAAAATTTATACTCAATTAAAAAAAAAAATCTTTCTACAGAAATTGTTTTCTTTGGGAGCTGGAGACCGACAACTGATACAGACTCCTCTACACGATAGCCTTCCTGTTACAGGCACCAGTGTGGCTCTTCTCTTTCAGCAACTGGGTATGTCTAGGTCTGCTTTGAAAAAAAATTCTTTTTTAAAATTATGGAAAGAAGTATTTTCTGTTCTTATTCAGTTCAAATCATGTGCCAAGAATGCTACATGGTAAATATTAATTTCTTTAGAATGAAAGAATGACTAATAGTGCTTTCATCCCCTAATCAGATGTTCTTCTAACCTCTCTGTACATCCTGCCTGCAATATCTCCAGTATTATCTAGTATCTGTAAGTGTGCTGTGAGCAATTCCTGTGTAACTATACTGTGCTTCATTACAAAAACATTCATGTAAGAAAATTGTCCACTCCTTGGGTAGTGCGCAGACTAAAAGCTGAGGATCATCTTTTCCTCTTGGATTCTTAGTAAGAGTCTGCCTGCAGAGTGAGCTTTACAAAATTCCATTCATGGTTTATGAAACCAAATTATGAAACTTCCATACGAAACTGAAAATTGCTTTCATACATACAGAATTTAAGTTAGCATTTTTAAACACATTTTATTAATGGGTGTATGTATATAAAGGTGGATGCCAGGAAACTTCCTGAACATACTGCAGTATAATACTGAAGAGTTTGGAGTGTGGCCAGGACTCCTGAATTGTTGTGCTAGCAGTCAGTGATGCTTCTCAAAGTACCTTTGTGTTTTGAAATTGTGTAATTCCTTTTTGCTCCTATACACTTTTCAGTGTCTCTACCCCAGTTTACTCTGTCTGCCATCTCATAGTCCTTGTCCCATTCTCTTTTAGCCTTCTTGTTGTGGACATTCTGTGTTTTATGGTTTTTGCTGCTCTTCAGCCTTCATTTCTTTCCCCGAGTTCCAGTAAATATTTGGAGGTCCAGACCTTCTGACTTCTTGATGGTTTGTAAGAAGTACAAATCAGTGAGCCTCTGTTTGCCAGGTGCCATTTCCAGTTATGGTGCACAGAAGGAGAGAGAGAAAGTGAGATACCAAGGGAAAACTTACCCATAGTTCACAATTCTGGTTAGTGACACTTCAGCTGGCCTGAAGAAAGGAGAGACTGAGGGAAATATGTGATTATAAAACCTGACAAATGTTCACAAAGAGAAGCTACAGGTTTCTATCCTGTTTCCCTGAAGAGATCATACAGCTTCGTAGAAAGAAATAAAAAACCCAACCAAACAAAACACAAACTTTTGCCTTAATGCTTCTTTTCTGCTGTGGCATAATTTTCTCTTTTTCAAGACTGTCAAAACTTGGGAAGAGCTTGCCTAATGGTCTCATGTAGATCCTCTCCCTGTCTCTCTCCTGTTCTTTGGTGTAATGAGTACTGTAGTAGTTACTTGAGAACTGGACTGAAAGGAATTGAGGAACAGGCAAACAAGCTGGCAGGTAGATCTTTAATTAATGGTTTTCTTGAAGCACCTAGTTGAACCCTTTGCAGAAGAGACTTACTTCTCCCGCCTCTTATTTCTGATGACTGTGTTTATTTTTTGTTTGTTTGGGTTTGTTTTGTTTTGTTTGCAAATGTGCCTCAGTTCCCAGCTGATGTCCCTGTCAAAGTTTTTCTGTCTTAATATATGGAGATACAGCACAAGGGTAGAATCATCTTGTACTGATAGGGACACAAAAATGTTTGTATTTTCATAGTTTTTACTAGACTGTGTTGTTAATACAGGTACATATGTCTGTATGTAATGGTCTTGAATATAAAAAAAAGGACCTGGAAATATGAACAGACCTTTTAAAATAAATTATCATTTATTCTTTCTTTTCATGTATTCTTATGAAGAGTTAAGGTGGTGTGTCCAGACAGATATGGTGGCACCTATTAACTCATCCCTTTGTTAAAAGTTTATGTTCCTAAGCTAAAGCCTGATGCTTTCCTCTGGAGATCCTAGTTAAGCTTGTCAGAAGTTTTTTGTGTTTTTTGTAACAATATTGACACTTGCTCTGTTTCTTTGTTCCATTTGAAACAGGAGCTTGATGCACATTTGTCTCCATCGGCCTGGGCAAAAAAATTTTGCTTCTGTTGTCCAGTATGGTAGTGACTTTGACAGTTACCTCATCAAATGCTTGTGTTTAGGACACAAATACTGACTAGGCACTTTGTCAAGTAACGACATGTTCAGTTATTTCTCTTCTGGTACAAGGCGTTTAAATTATTAACAGAAAATTGAAGAGTAGCTAGAGAAATATTCACAAACTATGTAAATCACCTTTTTAAAAATAGCTCTTTCTTTAAAGGTTGGCAGCAAGACAAAATTTATCACTATGAATAGATACAAAAGAAATTTCAACATTTTATTTTGAGAAACATTGTGAAATAGTAGTCTCATCATGCTTTTTCTGCTTGGCAGCATAATACTGTGTCAGCAGATGACCCTCCCTGTATTACCAAGTTCACAGCATATCTGGAAATAGACCTTATTTTTACTTAGAGCATTAAACTACAGTTGGGAAAAACATCCCCAAAGGTTTGAAGCTTAATAATAAGCAGTTTGACATGTTAAGTCATACATTTATTTTTTTGATTTATTTAAAAATTAATAATATGGGAATAATGTGATAAAAATCAGACCTGTGGCCAGATCACAACACCTAAAAATTATATCATTAACAAGATTTAGCTGGAAAAATAATAATCATAAAGTTACTTCTAAAAGTGATCTGTGATAGCTAGAAGACTTTAAATACATTTCTATTTCTCATTGTCTGTTAGTGAGTTGGTAGGTATGTGTAACAGCTTCCAAACACAGTAGCTTTCTTCAGACTCAGAGGAGATTTTGGTTGTATTTCACTTCTTTCTCACTTTGTTAACAATACATTCTTGTGTTTCTGCTTTAAGCTCTTTTAATTTCTATAAATCCCAGCCCTACTCAACTTCCTCAGTCTGCTGGCAGTGTGGTTATACAGAACTGCCATATTCAGTCATTTGTATCTGAGACATAAACCTCCATCTCCGCAATGAGCATTTTTTATCAAAGAACCTAAGACAAAAAATTGTATTAGGGGCCTGAGTAGCAAAGTAAGAACCTAAGGTTTAAGTACCACTTTTAATGTTTGGATGTTTCAAGAACAGGTAGCATGAATGACACTACTAAGCTTCATAGAACAATTATGGAAATACGTTTTCTTGAAGAAGTAATGTTTTGCCCTGCTTTCCAAACATAATCAAATGTTTTCCTTCCTCTTCTACTTGTTTAGTCTCTTGTCTAGACTGTTTTCCTATCCCCTTATTTCTGCTGTACCATTTCATTTGTCTGTGCTTCTTTTCCTCCTTATATCTTTGATTCATTGCTCAAGTATTTTCTGTAGAACTCAGACTGACTTTTGGTGTTACAAAGAAAGTAATTTTTCCAGTGGCAAAATTGAAACCTTTGAATTTTCTGGATGAAGACATAAGGTAAGAGTACTTTTGAATTCAGGGCTGGGTAGAATAAAGATTAAATAGCTGAAACAGGGTGAAGATGAATGGTAATGCTAGGTTGAGCTAGGCTGCTTGGAAAGTTTGTCTTCATTTGTCCAACCTATGACATAACTTGGATGAAAGCGTTAACTGTCTTTATCCTTCAACCTTTCTACATATCTTGAAATCGTTTCAATCTAGAACATGTGTGTATACCATTAGGCAGTATATGAAGCCTCTAAAACAAGTACAGAGTACAAGCAGTTTCAAATGCTCCACTCTAGGATTCATAGTACTGGTGACAGGTATTTTTTTCAATGTGGTTATCCAAGTCCAACATTAAAGACTGTGACAGAGTATTATCTGTCCTTTCTGCCTGCTCACATGTTCCTAACTTTCTTTTGCACCAGAGCAGATACTCTCTGGTACTTCAGTGATTTGCTTAAAATTAATTAATACAAATAAGCAAATAAAAGTGAATGATTTTCCACATTTCCATGGTGAACACCGACAGTGATGATTTTTATTGGTTTAAACAGTCATGGAGCCAAAACCCGTTGCTGTTACACAGTGATAAGTCCATTCATTACAAGAAGATGGGATCATATGTTAACTGTCACACCTGTTTATAATTTTTTGGGGGGCAGACTCTCAAAGAGTACAGAAATAAAAGAAATTCCATATTTTCTTATTTTTCAGTCATTTGATTTGTTAAAACTCAATTTAAAAGATGGGTCTTTAAATATACATACTTTTTTTAATATAGTGAATATACTAAACTTGTGTGTTCAAAAATTAATTTGAAGGGAAGATATTACTTAATGCTGTTGTAATTTATTTTCTAATGAAAGTATGCTACTCCATTGCTGTTTGGGAGAAGATACTTGTGCATGCAGAGGAATTTTAAACTGACAGACTTGCACTTTACAATTTTGGTTAGCTCACTAGCACCCACATTTTTAAAATGGTTATATAGTTCAGTGTATGTTTTGTTCTTGGGATACTTGAAGTCTCTGCTTAGGCAGATGAGTTCAGCAGGCTCTGTTCATGGTTCTTAGTTGTGTTTCCTTTGAGAACTGATTTCAGGGCCCTGGTACAGTTGTGCAACCATGGCTCAGAGTGTTGACGAAAGGTGTATGAAGGATTGCAAGGAGGAGCC
This sequence comes from Indicator indicator, assembly GCF_027791375.1. Lineage (NCBI taxonomy): Eukaryota > Metazoa > Chordata > Aves > Piciformes > Indicatoridae > Indicator > Indicator indicator. Next base: position 9,576,518 of record NC_072030.1, read on the forward strand.
TGTTGACCTCATCGCTTGGGTGCTGCACTTAAGCTCAGGCCGTGCCCTTGGTCCTTACTTGAGCCATGTTGTATCAATGCTTGTGCCTAGCACCATACTTCTGTAACCCAGATCTTAAGCCATGGATGTGGCAAATCCTGGCTTGATCTCAGGTCTTCATCATGACTTGCCTGCTGATCACTGTGACTGACGTGGCTGCCGTTGCTGGACCTGATACTGACCCTGCCATGCTGACTTCCTGGCTTGAACTCAGACTTTCCTCATCGACGTGTATTTATCTTGCCTCTTGGATGAACTTAGCTGCTGTCAGCAGACCTACCTAATTGGTATTTCTCTGGGTTCTGTGGGATTCCATCACTTGTTGGTGAGGGCTTTGCCCTTTCCCACTTTGTTTCCATACTTGGCACCTGCCTTGCCTTCTGTTTTATATCAGTGTGTCATTGCTGGTCCCTGGCAGCTGGTGGCTCTTCAAATTTACCTTCTAAAAGCCTTGAGAAATATGTTTTTTATATTAGTTCTTTACTGTAGGTTTTGATCTCTTTGTTGGTAAAAATCAAGCTCTGCAGGAGGTGTAGTCATCCACCAGTAGCTGCTTGGTATAGTTTGATCCTGAGGAAGAGATCTTTCTTGATCTTAAAGTACACACAGTGGTCAGGCTCCTAGCTTTCTGCAGTACAGCTGGCTTCATCTGTTAACGTTTCCAACATTTTATTGCTTCCCAACACACTACCTCAGAAATTATGATGTGAACTACTGGAGCACAATTGTTTATCTATCATAAAGATAAAGATCCCACAGTTCAGCAACTGTTGACCTGTGGAGAATGCAGAGAAATGATCTGGTGGAGATCATGTATTACTTTTTGTTTCAGTTCTATGTTAAAAAAAGAAAAAAAATAAATCACTGTGCTGAGTCAGACCTCAACACCAGTAGGTAGTAGAAAAGTTGAAGTGTGAGATATTTCGTGTTGCTGAAGAGGAGGAAGATCTTGTCTTCTGTCACAATTTAGAGTGAAAATTAGTGGACACACGTACACCAAAAGTATGCAATATTATCAGAACTGTCAAAGCTGAGTAATTTACAAGGCAGTTACCCTATGCAGAGGAGAGACTGAAAAGTTTAGTGGAGTATCATATGTAGATTAAGAGCAAGAGCACTTAAATGTTTGGAAATGAGCACACTCTCATGCAAGATCATATGTAAGGGAGGGCTGAAGTAGCAAGGTGGGTGTTTTCCAGAATAATTGGATCCAAATATCATTTGGATCCAATTTCTTGCAGGATGCAAATATTTTGCCTTTCCCAGAAACACTTTTTTCAGTCTTGTGCTTGCCTATACTGGTTTCAATGTCTGTTCTCAGTGACCCTGGAATTTGACTTTCTTATGGCTGAGCTAGTGTAAACTACCTTGTTGCTTCTTCAGAGACAATCTTTATTTAAACTTTTGCTGTTGCTGGTTTTTAGCTTTTAGTTAGTTGAGCAGGGGATTACAGACACATGGACTACACACTGTTTGAGACAGAGCCCAACTGTGTTAAATGTTTCACTTTCAGGACTATTAATGGAACTACTTGGATACTTATATAATCCTTCAGTTTCAGAAGACAGTGAAGTGCAACATACACTAAATCAGTACTGACTTAATTGCAAATCAAAGGATACATGTTGGTTAGTGCCATGATACAGGAATGTCACTTGCCTCTAGTTTGCTTTTCCAGTAATATAGGCATGCTTTCTGAACAATGTTAGGTTTTTCTGCTGTATTTAATCCTTTTATTTTGCTCCATATCATAGACCATATGTATTACCATTTGCTGCTTTTTGTCTCTTATTGTTCAGTGACAGGAGTTTCTGATTAAGCTACAGAAAATACTAAGCATCAAGAACAAACTCATATAAAAAGATCACAAATCATGGACATAAAAAGATTATTTTTTACCATAGGAGGAGAAATATTCTGAAACACCTTCTGTTTTGAGTAGTATTGACAAGAAGTATCATTATGTTTAAGATGAAGCTTGATCTATTTGGGATTGTCTGAAACAGTTATGATGGCAAAAATCTGGACTCTTCCACTGTTTATCAACCCTTCAGTTCCATGTTTCTAAATCCAGGATACATTAAAATACCCAGAATTTTTGTGTTTGACTACATTTGACACTTTGAGGAATGTTTTCTGTAATGCAGTAGTTTCTCATTTTAATTCTAGTTTAGTGGAGATATAATGTTCAGCTTCTCATGTAATGCACTTCATGCCAGCAAATGACTATATTGAATTACTGTATAAATGGGAAAAGACATTCCTGATAAATATATATGTGTATTTGTATGGCTGGGAAACATTATGAAAGGGTCACTGCACAGTCAGCAAGTGAGCTGGCTTCAGCTTGTTGACTAAGAAAATCCTAGTGCCTTCAACATAGATCAAGGACTATTTATATTTTAATACTTCATATGTTCAGAAATATTGTAAGGGCAGCTAATCGATAAGAAATACAATCTGCACTACTTATGAAGTGACCCAATACCACCTTTTCAGTATAGTAATGCCTGCAACTGGGTATACTATACTAACCATCACTGCAATGTCCCTTCCACAGCTCATGTTTGTTATGAGACTTCAATGATATCAACCAGAACGTAGTTTACATCTGTCAGGTTGTCTACAACGTTTTTACCCAACTCAGTTTCTTTTCTTACCATGGGATGTCATGTATTGTGTGATGGGATACCCTTTGTTGGAATTTAGCAGCATGTGTCACTGAATTAAATTGTTTTATTCAAGTATGCAGTCAAGATACTTCTAATCACTCTTTGATCTTAATAAACAGTGTATTCTCTAGCCTTTGGAACCTGGCACCATATGTTGCATGAGGGGATGTTGCTGGCTTATATTGTACTTTCAGTTTAAATCTCAGTGGCCACTGAGCTGTGATTAGCTCCATAACCCAGCAAAAGAGAATTTGCCATTTAAGCTTTCCAAGGAGATTTGTGTAGTCTGTCAGAGAACAAATAGATCACCAAGGGATTTGATATGCCATTTAGTCCTAAGGGGCCCTTACTGCTGCAACAGCCGAACAAAAAGTAAATAGTCTTTTAAATGCTGCTGGAAATAAAGGGATATTGCAACTGTGAATTTTGCATGGGAACTCTTCTGCACTCCCAAGTAACTGAGCCTAGTGGACAATCACTGAGACTTCATTTTCCCAGCAGCATAAACTGCCAGGCAGCTGATCCCATTTGTGAATGTCCATTTCCAGTTTGAGTCCTGCCCCATCTGTTCAGGAGTGGTGCTTGGCTGAGCATGGATGCATGCTAAGCTATCTTTATCTCACCAAGTTAACAGAAAATTTTTGAGAGTGTTAGGAGGGAAAGTCACTTCTTCTGTCAGCAGTCTCTGTTTTGGTGCTGTTGAATCAGTTCAATAGGCAAGTGCTACCATGAGAACAGATCCATACCTCTTCCAGCCTTACCTAGCTCTTGTGAGCTTTAATGCAGTTGTAGAGAAAAGCAGCAGCAGGTGGGTGGGATGAGACCATATCTTTCGATAACAGCCATTAGAGCAGCTGCTTACAGTTGGGTCATGTCAGACTGTTCCTGCAGTAAGTGCTCCTGCAGTACGTACACATCTGTTCAGCATGTGTGGATATGCTGAACATTCTGTCATCTACTGGTGTAATGCTGATGCTGTGATCTCAGTAGACACAATTCTGAAAGGTGTTGGGAGTCAGTGAACAATATTCCTTGCACTGTTCACTGTTTTGCAGAATAACGCAACACACAAAATGAATGCTTGCTTTTTATCCAGTCTGACCATGTATTCCTAATGCCTCTTTTAAGGAGTCAATATGCAGTAGTTAACTTTTCTGAGATATAGAATTTTCTTAAAATTATCTGACATATATTACTGTTAAAGAAACTTGAAGCTGTGTATTTTGTAAACGGCTGTAGTGAATGAGGTTTTTTTTAAAGAAACTTTTCAAATAAGATAAAAAATAGTAAGATTGTATATTACTGTTGACGTGTCTAACAGTGAGGTGAATTTTATATTTAAACTAAATGACCATTTCTTTGGGATACTTGAGAGTAATTTTCTGTTTGTAGTAGGACTTCAGAAAACACCTCTAAGGAGAGCGAAAACAAATTACTGTTTTCCAGAGATGAGCAAAATGTAAACTCCAAAAAGTAAATGTCTAACAAACAGACAAATTTCAAAAAGGCAAAACTTACCTTTGCTTATAGAAAATACTGAAGCAGATCTTACTCAGAACAGATTATTTTGCCTTCTACTTTTTTTTCCTACGAATGCAGAAATAGCTTTTGCCATAGTTCTGAAACAAACCTGGTAACAGTTAAATCATACCATCTTGTAAACCTGTAAATTGCAAAACTTCAGTGTTAATACTTGTGCTGAGAAGAAAGGAAAAACAATTCTGTAGAAATTTCTTTCCATATATTTATTCTTGTAAAATCGTGTTTAAAGTCTTACCTCTCATTAGGTTTGGTAAGGCAAAGTGTAAGGTCCTGCACCTAGGTCAGGGTAATCCTAGATATCAATACAAGGTGGAGGATGATAAAATTGAGAGCAGCTCCGCAGAAAAGGACTTGGGAGTTCTAGTGAATGAGAAGCTGAATGTGAGCCAGCAATGTGCACTTGCAGCCCAGAAGGCCAACGACATCCTAGACCACATCAAAAGAAGCATGGCTAGCAGGTCAAAAGAGGTCATTCTGCCACTTTGCTCTGGTAAGACCTCATCTGGAGTACTGTGTCCAGCTCTGGAGCCCTTACATGGACCTGATGGAGTGGGTCTGGAGGAGGGCCATGAAAATGATCAGGAGGCTGGAGCACCTCTCCTATGAAGACAGGCTGAGGGAGGTGGGGTTGTTCAGCCTGAAGAAAATGCTCTGGGGAGACCTGATAGCAGCCTTCCAGTACCTGAAGGGGACCTACAATAAAGCTGAAGAGGAACTGTTTCCAAAGGCCTGTAGTGACGGGATGAGGGGCAATGAATTTAAATTAGAGAAGAGTAGATTTAGATTGGATGTTAGGCACAAGTTCTTTACCATGATGATGGTAGAACACTGGGAACAGGTTCCCCAGGGAGGTAGTTGAGGCCCCCTCCCTGGAAATCATCAAAGTGAGGATCAACAGCGCTCTGAGCAACCTGCCTTTATAGAGGATGTCCCTACTCATTGCTAGGGGAATTGAACTAGATGACTTTCGGAGGTCACTTCCAACCCAAACCGTTCTGTAATTCTCTTTAGTTGCAGTGCTTCTATTTAGATGAGGTATGACTATCTCAGAAGGTCAGGAAAGCCTCAGACTATTTCACAAAGAACTAATTTTTAAAGATTGCTAAGTGTTTTGCAGAGAATCCAAGTACAGTCCTTTGGGAAAATAAAGCATCGTTTGAATTTTTTCATGGTTACTGTGTTCGAATTTCCTCAATTGAATATTCGTGGGTTTATGCTCCATGAATGTCGACCAACAGTGGCTGAAGATAGCTCTTAGCAGAGTATCCTGATCAGCCATCTCTGTTCTTGTCTTTGCATTTATTTGATTACATTAATATAATGTTTCTGTAGTTGTGTCCCTTGAGAGACTTTGTCGTCCTTAGACAGGAAACAGATACATTTGCAGTTTCTCCTGTATCCTTGACCATTTTTCCTGTGTACACTTCAAGAAGGACAATACTCTTCTCGTTCTTAAGTATTTTCTTTCTAAGGAGCATAATGGTATTACTATTATTCTGCATTGCTTTCTTAAAAGACATTTTTTTGCTTTGAGTGAATCCAGTCAACTTACGAGTATCCATTTGCTCCATCAGAATTTAATTTGCATTATTTCTACTAAGAATATTTTGCAATCCATTACGCATGTCTGTCTTTTCCGTATGTCTTTGTCATATTGCAGCTACACATAGTTTTGTGTGTTGAATTCTTCATTTTGCCTGTCTGCTTTATTTTTAGCCAAGTGAAATACTTGCTTTTAAAATTTGATGTAAATGAATAAGCTGTGTATTTATCTAATAGTAGTTATTGTAGTTTGATTCAGATCAGTTGAGACTTGCTGTTTTGTGTGTAGCCGCAAAGATGATAAAAATATCCACCATCAAGCTAAAAAGTAATTTTTATGTGCTTCTTGTGTTGGTCAAAGTGGAATGAACTGACTTCATGCTTTCAGTATTTATGGTTTTCACATATAAGTGCCTATAAGTAAATAAAGATAAAGGTGTCAAGATGAGGTTCTGTGATATGCTGGTATCTCTAAGTGGACATGACTGTACCTGGTTTCTGATGCTACCTGTGTTTCGTGTGTAAGTCTCATAAAAAGGCTGCCATTATTGTGTAAATGTTGTTCAGGCTTTATTCCCAGACAGTTAATGGATTGTTGAGGTATAGAATGATGGGATAAATACAATGACTGCATTTTGGTGTGCCACTTCCTATTTGATTTGTTGCTTTGGAAATCTGCATAGAAGCTAATTAACAATAGTTTCTAAGAAGTCACGGTTGTAACTTTGCTTTCTATTCATCTTGCCATGGCTTTGAATCTGTGCTTAGAAAACTCAATACTTCCTTGTTGTAATAGTTTTCCTGATTTCTAATGTGAAATTGTAAAAAACGATTGGGTCGTTGGAAAAATCTTTAATGCTCTTTCTGAAGTTTAAATTGCCTGGTGGTGGCTGAACAGAAATCCTCCTCTACTTTCAGATAGTTTACCATGTATGAATTGATTTGCAGAGATGTCAAATTGCAGTATCTATTTTTTATTACCTAAGTCAGCAATTGCAAATAATTTCTTCTTCACATCAAATTACGATTTTAGATTTGCTATCACAATAAAGAAAGTTAATTTTGGCTAATCGAACTGGTGTTAATACTTATTTTTCCATTGTATCTTCTGGTATATGTGGGAGAGGTGGTTTCACAGAATACAAACAATAAATCAATGTTTCTTAAAAAGGCAGTTCCAAAGAAGGAAAGTTACCTATAAAAATGCCTCCCAACCCTACATAGGCAGCATTTCAGTTCATCAGTGGCAGTTCACCAAAAATTCTTGAGTTTTGGTTAGTATGGACCAGTGAGCCTTATACAGAATTTCTGTATACAGATACTAATTTTGTACAGGATTACAGTGTATTGCTGGAATACTGCATACTTATGGGATAAATATTCAAGTCAAATAGCTTCTTATTTTATGTATCTTACTGGCTAACTAAGTAGAAGTCAAGATGTGAAAATAAATCATATTTCAGGAAAATAGACTATTACTCTAAATGTTGGTGCCTATGTATATACAGAGACAGTAAAAGAACAAAAACTTCTGTTTTCATCTGATAGTTGACAGTTCAATATTAACAATACTGCTCACCACCCTCCCTGCAGGAGAAAAAATGTAATCTCTCATTTGATTCATGTGAAGATTATCGTCCCCATAACAGCTCTGAATTTAATTTTACATGTAAAACCTACTTTGACATTTGCTTGGCATTATTTTTTACTGGAATTTGGTTTTGGTGCGTGTTCAGAAAAACAAAAAGCCCAACCAAAATCCACCGTTTAAAATCAAGTAACTAAATGCACTTTTAGTATGACCTATTAAGCTTATCTGTGTGAGCCAGACATAAAAACTCAGTTGTAAACCTACAGTTGGTAATAGAAGTTAAGTTTATATAATTTGAAGTCCTTGCTTTCATGTCAGTTTGGCATTTACCTCCCTGCTATGTAAGTACTTTCTATATATGAAGCCATTATTTGTCTGTTTTACTGAGAAAACTCAGGCAATTCACTCATAAATCCTGAGCATATCAGTCTCAGTTTTGTATACGTATAGCTTTAAAACTGTGCATATGAAATGGTATTGCACTTACCTTTTCAGGGATGGAGACCTTATTGTCTAAATATTTTATTATTAGTTGTCTTTAGCTGTATTATTGATTCTTGGAAAAAAAAAGAGTAATTGCTGATCATGTTCATCCAGTGTATTGGCAGAGTTGTGTTTGAAGGCTCAAGAAATTCCGAGAGCTCATGCTGCTCCTTTAAGTAGGCTTGCAGAGGGATTTAATTAAATTGGTAATGATGAAGTGTTAACAACATGCAAATGACAGGCATCACTGTTTGTCTTCCTAAGTAAATCATACACAGTGCTTAATCCCCGTTTCCTTGTGCCTGTGTAATTTCGGGTTTGGATGGCAACCATCTGCTTGACAGAATACAGTTGATACTGTTAGGTTTTGTGGGAGCAATAGTGGTAGGAATGTTTATCCATCAGCTGAAGAGTTCTTTTATATATAGGTATACACACACACTCATTTTCACAGTCTCTTCGGTATGCTGTTTAATGATCAGTTGGCTTTTAAGGCATTCTTTATCTCTTCTCACCCTCTCTAAAGGCTGGTTTGTGGAGAAGTCTTCATTGTGCCTTGCTTTTACAAAGAACATGCAATATTCATGGTTTAGATACTGAACTGCCCTTGCTTCAGTTCTAAAACATGAAAGTTTACCTCTAAAAATGTGTTTTGATTTCAGTACTCTTAATACCCATGTTTGCTTCTGTGTGCCCAGAAATCAGCACAAGCACTTTTCTTTATGAAATGTTCAACTCTTTGAGGGAGTCTTAGCTGAGGGCTCTGTGCTTCCTCCTTCGTTTGACAAAAAGACCAAATAAGTTAATCTCTTGGGATACTTACGTGACTCATATTCTCTGTTACTCAGCCAGAAAGCAGGTTAAATTAACCCTTACAAAACTCTGCTGGCACTGCTCAGTTGTTCCCTATTCGTGAGCAGTGCAGTCCTACTCTAGGAACAGAACTGCATACTTTTCTAAAGGTGAATTGATCCAGAACTGAGTAAGAGGAATTCTTGGAGTTTACCTGTGTGCAGTTTATTGGAGAGTCTATTTTTGCATAGACGAATGCAATTTGCTAAGGATTACTTATATGGGTGTCTGAGTACCTTTGTTGCCTTTTCATTAGTTAAGATGTGTTTTGTTCATTATCAGTGCTTTGTAGCTACATCTAAAAATAAAAATGAAAAGAGTTCTGTTTTTCTCTACTTTTTCCCTGGTTATCTTTAGAGCTTGACACTGCCTGGCACAGGACTCTCCATTAGCCTTTCAGAAAGGCTTTTCAGTCTTTTTTGACCCATTTCCTGGATTAGTCTGGCTAAATTATGGATTATTTTGTCTCTTAATCTTTTTCTTGTGTCCACTAATTGGAGAATGGCATATTGGTATAATAATGTATTCAACTAGTTGAGTTTCCAAATCTGTGTTTATAACTTTTGGCAAAGGTCTGAAGAAGTTAGTGATAATATTTTGATTTCATGCAATATAGAGGACAGTTAATAATTTGTCAAGTACACATTGTGTTTGAGGTTTTTTTTTAATCATGCCTAAATAAATACTTAAATTCTAGAACAACAGGAAGCAGGAGAATGATACATTTGTTGATGTAGGATGTCAGATAATTTAGTACAAATTACAGATTCTTTAAATACTTGAAAACAGCGAAGGTCAGGAAGCCTCCATTCAAAAATTTCCAGCATATGTATAATATTTTACAGGATGTCTGTCTGTAGATGGCAAAAGAGTAATCTGTAAAAATCAACTTGTTTGTTGTTTTTCATGTTGTCTATTTATGCCCTGACAAATTAGCATCGGATGTAGCGTGGAGTCTGAAGACCAGTGCACGGTTCAAGGTTACAGACAGACACGATTGTGTCTTGTGGCATGAGGAAACTGTGCTCAGGCTATTATTTGGAACTGGTGGGTTTTTTTGGGGTTGTTTTTCATTTTAGTAAACAACATTCAAGACCTTGAAACACCACCTTGGTGGCTTAGTCAATTCCATGAGTAGTTTACAAAAGGAGAGTAATGAAAAACCTTAGTATTTACAGTCCACTTGATTCTCTCAGATGAAATTTTCCTTCACAGTCATTATATTGCTGATATTCCTGGAAATATATATTTCAAAGTATGTGTGCAGCAATAATTTTGTGGTTAGTGGCTATCATCTTGGACATAAGAAAATTCCAGATTAGTTTTCTTTATTGTACACTTGGTTTATATTTTTGCATTGTATATAGAATATTAAATTTCAAAAAAGGAAGAAGGAGACAGAGAAAAGGAAAGCAACTGGTGCCAAAGAAGCTGTCTGGGGTGTTTCACTCAGTGGAAATGTAGTGAACATCTAAAACACGAAGTAGTGGAATGTAATAAAAATCTATTTGCAGTAGATATTCTTCTATATGGCATCAAGCCCATATATGGGAGATAGTTGCTAAAAATACTCATCTGAAACATCAGACTGTGTTGATGCTGAGTAAACTACAAACAGAAATGTTTTTGTGGAGGGCAAACTGAGTAGTCCCTTTGTCCTCCAATAAAACTGTGGGAGGAAGGTAGAACTTGTGAACCATGTGCTTACTGTAGTTGAGTTCAGGTGATAAACCTGTTGTTGTGCTGGTTTTTTTCCCCCCTTGAGTTTTATAAAGACCTTACAGTGGTGAAGATAAAAAATCATACAGGTTAATGCTATATATGAACATGAACATTACGTCTTGTAACTGTACACTTGTGTATCATTTTAGTAGTCCCCAGGGGACTGTGGTCTTGTGCTTTACAGCCAGCGTGTTCTCAATTTTTTTAACAGAACCAAGAAATCAATGTACTTGTAATATTTTGTCTTGGCTTTGTAGGCATGTACAACAGTAGAAAGAGTGGTTTATGAACATCTCTTTAGAAGGACAGTGTTCAAATACTATGAAGTATTTGCCAGTGTCCTCCTTACACATAAGCAAAATCTTGGTTTCCACCACATTTGTATGTTTTGTTAGTAAAATTGTTATGGGTTTATGTGCTCATTTATTATGCACTATTGAGGAGAGTGTATTATTTTGATATCTCTGAGGAAGACTGTATTCAGAAGGTATTTCAAGTGAAAAATGCTAATACTGGATAAGTTTTAGGACTTTCAAAGCTATTAGAATGAAGATACTCCTACTAGACTCTTGGAGCATCGTAAGCTACAGCAAGAGACTGTCATGTATCTAGAAAGGGGTGGGTTTTTATATAGCTTGATTTCAATTGAATACTTCAAGCAAAGAACTGGTTTAATTCAGAGTTTAAAGTCAATAATATCCAGAAAATATTTTAGAGCTGTTATCTCTCAGCCTAGGTCGCAGTTTTAAAATGTGCTGAACAGAAAACCATCTCTTTCAAGAATCTTTAGTTATAGATATTTTGATCACAACAGGAGTTTCCTTAGAGAATTCAGTTCTGCCAAATGTTGTGAATATTTGTGATTTTTTTAGGTATTATTTTCTTCAGTAATGCCTGCCAGAATGTTATAGGTTTATAGAGGATTATTTGATACTTTTTGTATAAGACTATAAGGAAAAAGTGTTGATTTGGGGAAAAAAAAAAGCAAACAAACCAAACCCAACATTCCTAAGTGTCTTAGTAAGACATTTGGGGTGGAATAAAATGGTATACAAAGCCCACTTAGCTTGAGAACAAAAACTATACTCCAAATCAAGCTTTAAAACCTTCTGGGAAAGAAACAAGGACAATTTTGTATAGAAAGGGCAATTTTGGATAAAAAGGGCAATTCGTGTTTCTAATTTCTTACTAAGTTTGTTAAACAAGCATCAGTTTCTAACTTTCTGTTTAAATACATACATACCCTTGTACATACACAAGAAAGGACACTATTTCAAATTAGCTTCTAAACATTCACTGCTAATCTAGTTCAATTATTTTTTTAAAAACACTATCCTTATATTGTATATTACAAAGCAGTTTGTTTTAGACTAGCACAATATTAATTGTGCCACTGAAAACAATAGCAAATACTTGCAACAGTAACTCAGCATTATAACAAAGCCTTATGTCCTTGAGTCCTCTCGAGTCTTTGATTTTATGAGACTGTCCTCGGGGTTCTTGGAGAATGGAATTTGAAAGCACAAGCTGTTACGCTACTGTTCGACTTGTTCATCATAAAAATTTAAGTCTTTTCTCAACAGCCCTCTCAAAATTCTCATCCATTTATATTTATGAAACAAGCTCCATCCAGCAAAGTGAATTTGCATACAGTATCATAGAAAAAAATATTGTCAAAACATATAACAAAAATTACTTGGGCAAAACAAAGTGTTAATCATCTTATGAATATAGAGGTGTTCAGTAGTCACACTTCTTAGTGGGAAGATTATTTCAAGATAAGCAGTAGCTTTCTAAGGGTAATGCTGGCTGTCTCACTGATAACACAAGCTATGCCCTCAGGGAAACATCATACATTCCAGCATATTTCAGGAAATTTCATAAATTTCAGCATATCTAGCATATCTCAGACATGTCTGCTCCTCAGGATGGGACTTTGTTTCAAAGGAAGTGTATTTTTGGTTTTCCCTGAAAGCACATGGCTTTGTCTCCTAGGTGAATTACACTGTCTTTGTCATGAACCATCATCTGGTTCATGAGTCTCACCCTAAATCTAGTGGGGCTTGTTTAAACAGTCAGCTCTTCTTCAACATATCCTTTGAACGACATGCACACTGTTACTGGATTTTTAAAGCTCATGACTCCTAGAATGCTCTCCATGGATTCAAAGTACGAATGCATTTATTAGGAAGCCTTTGTCATTTTCTTTTCAGATCAACAGTATGATTGTACGGGGTTTTCCTGGTGCAAGTACATAAATGTTTAGATGTTAAGTCTTGGATCAGTGACCAGAATTGAATTCTAGATACACAGAAGACTATGCAGAAGATACACATAGTACTTTTTGAAGTAATTATTTAACATTGCTGGAATTTGTGCTGAGAAGAGGGAATCCTTGAAAGTGGTATTGAAAGAGAGCTGTGGTATGTTATATTTGAAGTACATTCAGATAGCATTTTAGCAAGCGGAAAAATAGAAAGGAAGATGACCTTGTTAAATAAAAGGTAGAAAAACTTAGGGCTTGACACACTATGCATTTATCATATCCTTTTTGACAAGTCCTCCTGAAAATGCTGCATTTTGTTGTCATTTTGATTTTTCTTCTAGCACATTGTCATGTTTTTTTATTTTGTTTTGCTTTTAAGGAATCCAAAATGTGCTCAGCTTATTCTGTGCTGTGCTTACAGAAAATAAGGTTCTCTTTCATTCAGCAAGTTTTCAGAGGCTCAGTGATGCCTGTAGGGCACTGGAGTCTCTGATGTTTCCCCTCAAATACAGGTGAGTTGAGTTTTCTTCGAACTCTGACTAAATTTACAGCTAATTTTATTACTTACATTTTCCTAAACAAAAGGAGTTGTGTTGATTTTGCTCAAATAAGCAAAGTTTTTTAAGAATACAAATACAAGTCCTAGTCTGTATACATGTTTAATAATCTGATTGCATCATGAATCATAGAATGGGTTGTTGGATTTCAGGAACTACTTGGACAGAACCCAGGACGACTTGATCTGATTCAGTTTTGACCCACCTTTGAGCATTACATTGCACTAAATGATCTCCTTGAGGCCCTTTACACCCTTAAGATCATGTAGTTATAACACCTACATTAGTTTATATCACAGTTTTAAGTCACTGACAAATGTCACCAGAGACTAAACAAACTCTCTAAAAAGTGACATCTGAATCCAGTATTTTGAAATGGAAGATGTAGTGTTAAGCTGTTTGGTTCTTCGTGGGAAGACAACATCTAATTTTGGCTCACAGGTTTCAGTAGATGCTTGTATTTTAATAGCATGCCTTTATTTAAAATATTTCAGATATGGATTTCATTTGATATAGAATAAGAAAGGAATAATTGGAAGTGAGTTCTGAGATATGTTTCTTAATGCTAAAATAATGATGAATGTAATTTTTTATTAACCTTAATTTAGATGTTGAATTCTGTTGATCAATTTAGATTCGGATTTTTGTATTGCTCTGATGGAAACACTATTTTTTTTTTTTAATGTGGTAAAGTCAAATAAACGATATCTGAAATACAGTGTGCCCTACCTAAGGGTTAGTTGTCATTTCAATATCAAAACAAAAGCTTTTATTTTAAAGATTTCTAATGTAATGATGTTTAGTAAAAGGCTGAATTGTAGGTGCCTGGACAAAAACTAGTCATGTGTTTAAATTAACGTATTGTCCATAAATTTAGTTTCCCTGGTTACCAAAAAGTTGTGGACAAATACCATGTGGATGTAACATGAATATTACAGATATATGACATACAAGAGTCTCTTATTTTGAAAAATACACTTGTTTACACTAAATTGGGCACTGTATAGTATAATTATTTCTGAGGTTTACATGATGAGTACATTTAACAACATGGTACTTTACAAAGACTTCTTTAATTAATACTTTCATCTTTTAAATTTTTATAGAAAATTTAATACAAAACAGGCAGAATATTTATTTATTTATTTATCCTATGTGAAAGGGTAGTCAGAAGCTTTTGTTTAATTTTATTTATTCTTTTCACAGTTATCCCTATATCCCAATTCTTCCTGCACAGCTATTGGAAGTTCTCAGCTCACCAACTCCTTTCATAATTGGTGTCCATTCTGTCTTTCGCAATGACATTCATGAGCTTGTAAGTATGTCTGCCCAGCATACTCATAGTCACAATTAATTTGTGATGTTCTGTTGCAAAGATTTTCTCTGCTGCAGAGGTGTTTATATGAATGGTTCATATGTGTTTAAAATACATTTGTAGAAAGCAAGGAGGAGAAAAAAGGGGATAGGCCATGTATTTGTCTGAGTTTGAACAATTCGCTTAGGATTTTCAAATTTGTCCTCAATTATTTTATTATATCCTTGGTTTTTAAGCATGTGCTTGGAGAAACTTAACCAAGGTTACAGAGGTGCCTAGAAACATGTAATTTTACCTGTAGTTGTCCTCACTGTATTCTTTTGCAATCAGCTTATTGAATATTTGAAATCATTGTGCACATACCTGAAACATCCAGAACCACAAATCAACTTTTGAAAGTCTGGTGTAATTTCCCTTTCTTTGGGTTGTCTTAACTTTTCATAGCTACATTCAGTAATATGTATTATTTGGAGTATTGCCTTTATCAAAAGCGTAGCATATATCAAAGTTGGTATTGTTTTGTTTATTTTGACTTATCTACAGATCATGAAATTGCAACTGTTGTGTTCGTGCTGATAATATTTTTGTTTGTCCCTTACAGTTAGATGTAATCATAGCAGACCTGGATGGAGGCACAATTAAAGTACCTGAATGTATTCATCTTTCTCAGCTGCCAGAGCCTCTGCTACATCAAACTCAAATGGCACTTTCTCTAGTATGTTTTGATACAAACCCCATTTTCAACCCTCTCATGTTGTTTTTAAAGAATGAAAAATTAATTTCAGTATTCAAATGCTTTCAAACACACTGGAAATACTAGATTTAAAACTATGATTCATGTCAATATTCCTGCTTTTAGAAGCATTTACTATCTGAAGTTAGAGTTGATATCATCAGTAACTTAATTCTAAAATGTTTTTTCACTATTCAAGTGGTGGGTAATGATATTTTCTTCCTAATAATAAGGGGGGTTTTGTTCTGTTTTGTTTTTGAATAAGAATTCAACCTCAGTATTTGAGCAACATTGTAACTATTCACTTTAGCTTCCTTGCTGTTTTTGTACTCATTTCAACTGTACATTGGCTTGAGGTTTAACAAACGAATAACCAGTTAGTCTTGGAAGTTTATTTGTGTGATGCCCTTATACCACTTTTCAATAATGATTCTACCAAAAAAACTAGGTCAGTTTGTCTTTTTAACCTTCATTGTTGTACGTTAGAATCTATCACCTTGCTTGGAGGCCTCTGAACAACTCTGATCTTAAAGAGAAGAATTTTCTGTCAATCTGCTTCAGATGAATCAACTCTAAAATCCCTAATTGTATTGACAAGCTTCATTGACTGTAATAGGAGTTTTTGATATCTAGCTGACTTATAGAAACTTGAAGCTGAGAAATTAACCCCACCTTTATTTTCATACAGTATTCATAATTTAACTCAATCTATTATTTGAGGTACTTACTATGAGTGAATATTAATTTGAGAAAGAAGAAAAAAGTAATTTCTTTCCTCAGCAAAATGAGGGGAAAAAAAATTTTGTTTAAAAAATTCTCTAGGTTTTGCATCCAGATTTGGAAACAGCAGATTATGCATTCCCTCCCCCACGAACAGCTTTATCACACTCAAAAATGCTGGTAAGATTTCTGTGTTATGTCTGAGTTTTTTAAGATGAAATTTTAGACTAACTTTCTTTTAAGAATTTCTACTTTGTTTTATTTTCCATATCCATGTTCTTTATAGTATTATTGGTGGTGTGGAGAAATACCTTTGGATTTTGCATTCTGCCCTCTTAATAGCATTCTAATAGGTTAGAAGCTTTTATAAACATATTTGTATTAATATAGAAGTACCTTGTTTTCTTTTAATATTGCTGTCTGTTGAGTTAAATCTGTGCCTCCTCTGTTTCTTAGAATGCATTATTTTACATGAGTGGACAAATTGCATTAAAATTAAGTTCTCTCTCCTTGTCCTAAACAAAAAGCACTCAAGCAAAATATTCAGAAACATTAAAAACATCATTCAAAACCTAGATTTTTAGAGTAAATATGAATAAGGATAGGAGTGGTAGCTGTCTCAGCAAAGCATAAATCACTGATTTTACAATCATCATGATCATTATTATACACTGTATGTTTGGATGTATTGGGAAAGGAGTTAGATGTTTTTTAACCATACACGGTTAAACGGCTTTAATGAACCACAACCTGAATAACACTGCATATAATTGTCTGTTGTAAAAAAAAAAACTGTAGAAAGTTTTCTACTAAAATCTAAATAATTTTGATTAAAAATAGTTGTAAAGCCGTGATAACAACCTGGTAAAGATGCTGGTGTTAACTTGTAGGAGTGTCTAGAATTGAATTTGTATTGGTAATCCAAACTGAAATCGGGCAGTTTAAGAAGGCACATGGAAGTTCTATATAGGCGTATCAGAAGATGCAAAACATGAATTGTTTTTACTTCTCTGAGATTTTGTTTTGTTACCAAAGATGGGAAATGTCATCCAGATTTGACTTTAACTGTGGCAGAATTCAGCTAAGATCTCACTTTGAACAGTGACATTATAAATTAGTGTAATTTTTTATTAAACATAGTTGTTTCTTGAAGATTTTCAAATAGTCCAAAAAGTTAGGGCATAAATATACCTAATTAAAATCCTACAGAGCGGGTTGGACACAAAGGAAATGAGAGTACCTCACAGTAAAGTGAGCTCTGACAAAACTGTGTTAAAAATAGAATAGCATTGATCATGTTCCCATGGAGAATAAATTTACCTGATTAGTTAATCTCTACTGCTTGTAATTTTTAAAGTTAGTTTGTTTAAAAAGTCATTTGAGACATGAAATCTGAGGCCATAAACCACTTTTTGGCACCTCAGGTTTTAGACATTGCTGCAGTCTAAGTACCTGAGCTAAGATGAAATAACAGGTCTGATGCGGGATTTATCAGTCTTTAGTTGTATCCAAGAAAGTTGAAGCTGTGACTGTCCTGTTTCCAAATTTTCACGTCATTTCCACATCCAGTCTTTCTCTAAGCACTCTCTTACTTAACTTAGGACTTCAAATATCTACTAGTTTAAAGTTTTAAAACTAACCCTGGATTATTTTGGCTGCAGTAGATTGCAGATGAAAACCCAACTTGGAAAAGTCCTAGACAAGTATCTGAGCAAACTTAAAGCCATCTCCTAAGCTGAAGAGCCATAGCATCACTCTGGTCAGACGTTGTTCCCCCAGCAGCAGCAGTGTCAGCTTAGGCTCCTACAGTTCCCTGCTGCCCCTGCTCACTGTAGTGACATTGCTTGTGTAGTGCTGCAGTGCCATGCTTACTTTAGGAAGTAAATCCAGACTAAACCACCCTCTTTTCTTTATTTAGTATGAGTTTTCTCTCCCTTTATGTGGTTCACCGCATGACTACTCCAACTGTTGCATTTGCATTGCCCAGGACCTGTGGGGCAAGTGTAGAAAAGAGCAGTAGGAGAGAACAAATGAGTACGTACTACATCTGTCATTGCTGTCTGCAAACAGGCTGATGAAACTGTAGCCTTGTATGAGATGGCTTCATAGGTGTACAAGAACCTCCACTTCTGTGCTGTGCTGCTGCATTGGTTGATGAGTTTATAGGTATTTCTCAGATAGCTTTATGCAAAGGGTAGAAAAGTTAAGAATACAAAAATGTTTTGACAACTTTTTCCATTGCTACTTACAGGATAAAGAGGTGCGAGCAATCTTCCTTAGGCTATTTGCGCAGCTTTTCCAAGGGTACCGCTCATGTCTTCAGCTGATCAGAATTCATGCTGAACCAGTAATTCATTTCCACAAGGTAAAAGAGGAATATTTACATACATTTCATGTTTGCTTGTGCTTGTGTCATGTTATTCCCATCAGCTTGCCTTTTAACAAGTGTTAAAATTTTAAAGAATGAAATTACCTACATATGATAAACATGCCATTTTGACATACCTTTGTATAAATGCATTTTAGTGGAACTAATTGTAGGAACAGAGATGAGCCATGAAATGAAGTTAACATCAACATTGTTGTGGTCTAGGGGGAATTCTTAATTATTTACCCTCACAACAACAACAATAAATGATATGGCAAATGGGTATTAATAAAAATAGTAACCCTTTATTAATGAAAATTGCCAAAACTCGTTGCATAGGATCGTTGTATGGTTGGAATATATATTTACAATGGGAATATGTAGTGTTAGGGCAAAATACAAACTACTCTATGCAAATAAGGAGGCAACAACTTGGAAAGAGAATGTCCCTGAGAGCAGATAGTGTTCAATCACAATGGGGGGAGGCTTGATAAGAACCTTTAAACCCAAAGGGCAATGAATTAATTACTCACAGCTAGTTTTACCCACATGGGGAATCCTGCTGCTGCTGTGTTAGCTTTGGAGTGCTCTCACAGGGCGCGGGCATGGCAGATTGCTGGCCAGGAGAGTTTGCTGTGTGGTCCCAGGCTGATCTGGCTTCAGTGGACAGCAGGCAGTTAATGACTCTTGTCGCAACGGGCGCTTGCTTGGTTTCTGGGTAAACTGAGGCACGGCACGATTCTGGTGGCAGGCTAGGCGGATCTGGCTTCTAGGCTTGTGGGTTCTCCACCTTGCATGTGTATGGCTCATGGCTTTATCCCAGGCTCTGGACCAGGCACTCAAGGCAGGGCAGGGCAACTCGAGGCAGCTTCTACGAGACAGGCCCAAGTAGGCTTGAAGCAAGGCAAGGCAAGGCTTCAGCAGGCTTGAGCAAGGCAAGGGTGACTACCAACTCACTTGTATATACAAATTGCCAGACATCAATTGGTCCAATGGGGCACTGAAGCTAACACGTAGCTGCCCAATGGAAAGGTGTTCTGCCAGGCTATACCCATAAAAGGCAGAAGCAAAGACCTTGTTTCTGGGGGAACGGTGGTCAGCTTATGTGCTCTCACCCCAGATAAACAGCTTGTTTAGCAGACAGGCAGGAGTCCTGTCCCCTTTGTTCTTTTTCCCGCATTGCCCTGTTTTCCTGAGGAAGGAGGGGAGATTTCGAAAGGGACCTTGTCTAGACATGTTAAGGCCTGTCTGGGTTTGTACTGGGCCATGTCATGGCCCTACCATGACAAACATCTAATTAAAAAAAAAACAATAATTTGAGGAATTGTTCTATTTTGTTACTTCTGAGATTTATAAAATGCCTTCATCAGACGTCCTGTTACACCACTCCTGGATTTATATATAGAAAGTTACTAGGTGATAGAAAAGGTTTAATTAGAAAGCACTACGCATTACTATAAGCTGGTGAAAATGTTTAACTACTAGTGCATAAATGCTTGGTTGCAGCTTTGATGCTGTTAAAAGACATGCACTCTTTTTCTGTATTTATTGCAGGCAGCCTTCTTGGGGCAGCGAGGCTTAATTGAGAATGACTTTCTAACCAAAGTTCTCAATGGGATGGCATTTGCTGGTTTTGTGTCAGAGAGGGGTCCTCCTTTCAGAGTTTGTGATCTTTTTGATGAGGTAAAAACTGCTTCTGTGTTCTCAAGGAAATTAAAATAGACCTGTGGTACTTCAACATGTGCAAAACAATTGAAATGAATCCTCACTGTTTGTTACATTAAGTTTACACTAATCTTCTCAATCCTTATTTTCTGCTAAGCATACATTTCAAATTTTACTTTGGTAAAATCATACCCTGTTCATACGATTGAGGTTAAACTGTTAAATAAATCATGGCAATGCTGTTCCTTCTGTCAAATTTGGAACTTCATAATATACAACATGTGCTAGTAATTTACCTATGTTATTAGAAACAATGAAAAAATGATAAATATTAAATTATGCACTAAACAATGTAAACTGGGCCATTTTTTGCTTTTAAAAATTAGGAATGTAGCGTACAAATAGAGGTTTGTATTCTGTGTATTAGTAGAATACATGAGAAATATGG
Source organism: Indicator indicator (assembly GCF_027791375.1). Taxonomy (NCBI): domain Eukaryota; kingdom Metazoa; phylum Chordata; class Aves; order Piciformes; family Indicatoridae; genus Indicator; species Indicator indicator. Next base: position 9,597,033 of record NC_072030.1, read on the forward strand.
ATTATTGTTTTTAAAATGTTAAAGGAATGCTTTAGGTATGTAGGACTTCGTTGTAGATAGAAAGAAAATGTCAGTGTTTGGGTTTAATTGCTCAGTTTTCCTTTTTTTTTTTTAAAGTTGGTAGCCTTTGAAGTTGAAAGAATTAAAGCTGAGGAAGGCAATCCACCAAAAATGATAAAGCATGTTAGAGAACTTGCAGAACAGCTCTTCAAAAATGTAAGTTCACTATGCCTGCTGCACTTCTAGAGTTGAGAAATAGTAACATTGAAAATTCACATTTCTGAGATTGATCCAGTATCTGGAAATGGAACTGACTGCTTATGGTAGTCTTCTGCATTATGACGAAACACTGGAACTTTAACTGTCAACAGTTCTGTACATGTGAAAGAAGTTTAATGTACCACTACTGATTTACCTATTAATTACTACATGGATAGAGACATTGAGTGCACCCTCAACAAGTTTCTTGATGACACTAAGCTGTGTGGTGCAGCAGACACGTTGGAGGGAAAGGATGCTATCCAAAGAGACCTTGACAGGCTGCAGAGGTGGGCCCATGAGAATCTCATGAGGTTCAACAAGACCAAATGCAAGGTCCTACATCTGGGCTGGGGCAATCCCAAGCACTTGTACAGACCTGGCAGTGACTGGCTTGAGAACAGCCGTGAAGAAAGGGACTTGGGGGTGCTGGTGGATGAGAAGCTCAACATGAGCCACCAGTGTGCACTTGCCTCCTGGAAAGCCAATCACATCCTGGGCTGCATCAAGAGAAGCATAGCCAGCAGGTCGAGGGAGGTGATTCTTCCCCTCTGCTATGCTCTGGTGAGACCTCACCTGGAGTACTGCATCCAGTTCTGGAGCCCCTATTACAAGAAGGATCTGGAGGTATAGGAACATGTCCAGAGAGGGCCATGAGGATGATCAGAGGGCTGGAGCACCTCGCCTGTGAGGACAGACTGAAAGAGTTGGGGCTGTTCAGTCTGGAGAAGAGAAGGCTCAGAAGAGACCTTCTTGTGGCTTTCCAGTATCTTAAGGGGGCCTACAAGAAATCTGGGGAGGGACTTTTTTAGGATGTCAGGTAGTGATAGGACTAGGGGGAATGGAGCAAAACTAGAAGTGCGTAGATTCAAATTGGATGTTAGGAAGAAGTTTTACACCATGAGGGTGGTGAGACCCTGGAACAGGTTGCCCAGGGAGGTGGTAGAAGCCCTATCCCTGGAGGTTTTTGCAGCCAGGCTGGGTGTGGCTGTGAGCAACCTGATCTAGTGTGAGGTGTCCCTGTCCATGGCAGGGGGGGTTGGAACTAAATGATCCTTGAGGTCCCTTCCAACCCTAACAATTCTATGATTCTACTGCTACTTGGCATTCTGTGTTCTTGGTATGTATTCACATAAGTTATATAAACTGTTATTTCTTTGCTGCAACGTGTCTGTGCCATTTAGATTACTTTTCTTGTCTCTGTATGAAAACCATACATCCAATACGGCATATTTTCAGCAAATACTTTCTGCTGTGCCAACCCACCCCCCGTTTCTTACAGCCTTTAACAATACTGTAAGTATTACAGAAAATGAATTGAGGGTCATATGAACGTATTAGTCATTAGATATTTGGCTTCTTAATCTTTCACATATGACGGGTACACAAAACAGCAATAAAATGGGATGAGACATGACAACATTACATAACATATTAGTGTTTAACCTTTTGCTTTTGACCTGCAGGAGAATCCCAATCCCCACATAGCATTCCAGAAGGTGCCACGGCCCACAGAGGGCTCCCACTTGCGGGTTCACATCCTCCCTTTCCCCTGGATCAATGAGTGCCGGGTGCAGGAGCTCATCCAGGAAGGCCTTGCAAGGAGTCAAGGTGCCCCTGCTGCCACCCGAGGAGACAAGAAGTGTGTTGTTCCAGCAGGTCCCCCTGTTGGTATGTTTACTTGTTCCCTGACTTAGCTATTTGTCATCCCATCTCATAACTTGAATGTATAATTAGCCGTTTGCCTTTGCACTTTTAAAAGTCCTTTTGTATCAGCCTTTTGTATCAGTCAAACATCCGTAGTGTGAGTGGCATAATTACTAACGACAAAAAAGGATTTAATCTGAATTGGAATGAACTGTGAAATTAGATGTGTTTACTCTGCTAGCTTTGATGAATATCCTTGTAGGACTGGCTGAATCGAGCTTTGAACTATTAGGTTTTCTCCTTTGACACTAGTGGAAGACATGTAAATTACTGGAAGAAGGCAGGGAACAACACAGCATCTGTCTCAAAATAAATATGCCTATATTAATTACAAAGAACAGAACTAGACATTACAGGCCTGTCATTTTAATTTTAATGACAGAAAAAAAATCTGTTTCTTATAATCAAATTCATCAATCTTCATTTGGTGTAAACAAACATGTTTAGAAAACTTGCAGGACATGAAGCTGGAAGAGCTTGCAGACCTTTAGAAGGATGGCTTTAGAATTCAAATCAGTCTTGAAAAATTCAAGATCTGCTGTCTAGTCTCTGAATTTTATCTTTTTCAACTGTTTTTCTTCAGATACAGTATGATGCATAGTCATGATCAGCAATTTAGGCAGCAGTTCTTCAGAAATTTAATTTGGGGATATAATCATAGGGCAAACATTACCCAACTATATCAAGCAATGGCAAAAAAGACAAACATTTTAGGAGGATGTATTAACAAGAACACAGTTAGTGAACCCCATGGAGAAATCCATTCATTGTATTCAGTAAGACCTCAAATAGACTGTTTGTGTTCATTTTTGGGCACTAGAAGGCTGTCTTCATTTTTGGTTCTGTTGGAGAGAGTCCAGAAGAAATCAACAAGAATGATCAGTGGTCTGGAGAATGTGACCTACCAGGAAAGATGGAGAGTTGTTTCAACTGAAAAATAGAAGACCAAAGGAATACAGAAGAGGCTGTTAAAGAGAGATGCAATGATCTGTGATGATAAGAAGTGATGGGTTTAATTGCAACACAAGAAAAACCTGGGAAATGAGGACGGTGGGGGAGTTGAATGGATTTCTGGTGAAACCATGGAATCTCTGTTATCACAGAACTTCGGGAACATACTAGACAGACATGAGAAATAAGATAGAGTTGATCCTATCTAGGGACAGCACGATGGACTAGATGGCCTCTTGAAGCCCCTTCTGTCCTCTTTGGGCTCATGTGAGAAAAGAATAAACTCTATTCAGCTGTCTTTGCTGTTCACTGTACCATTGAATCTGTTACAAAAAAATGAAAGGGTGTGTGTTTGTGTTCTGTTGTCTTCCTTTAAAAAGCTAGATGAAAGAGAAGGCTTTCCTTCTTAATAAGTTTCTTTTTGTGAGAGTTTTCTCGAGGGTTGCTTTTGGTTTTTCCTTTATTGTTTGTTCCCCCCACCCGAAGGAAAAGCTTTCACAGTCATAGTCCTTCCTGTCCTGCGTGTTGAAATCCTTAGATATTAGAAGCTCATTATTATCTACAAAAAGGGCATATTCTGTATTTATAGTCTATTTACTTGATACTAAAGAGAAAAAAGGGAATGTTAATTCTTCCATTCTGAATTTTCCTGAAAATTCAAAGTGAAACACTGTATTAAGAAAGTAATCTTACAATCTCATCAAGTTGGAGTCTGGATAAGAGAACATGTTGGTCAAGTTGTTTCATGTCACAGAAATCTTGGGATGGCCAATGAATTCTTCATGAAAAAATAGTTACCTACTGCTACAATATGTGCAAGGCTACGTAGTTCAAAATGTGCAAGATGATGTGTGCAGCACACAGACTTTTTAAAATTAATCTGTAGTTATTTATATATGTCATTAATATGTTAGATGTTGGAATGTCTTTGTGCCTGTATGAGACAAATCGAAGAAGCAGTAAAGAGAATCAACTGCCCTAGTTAAAATCAGAGCACTCTCTTTTTCAGGTGGTGTAGAAAACCCAAAGATTTAGGATTCTGTTCCCATCTGTAAACACCTACTAATGATATTTGCTTAACAGAACGAAATAGCACATTTCAAATACTTGTTTGTTTCTTTAAAAAGAACTTTCTGATATTCTTCGTGGCTCTTGCCAAAGACTTTTCACAGATGCATATACTTCTTTCTCTTCATCAGTTTCCATAATGGAAAAAGGAAGTACAGTTTTCAACAGTGCACAAAGACTGGAAGTTGTTAGAAACTGCATCTCATTCATTTTTGAAAACAAATTTTTGGAAACCGAAAAGGTAATAAAACACAATTGTAACTTTCCCAAATAAGCCTCTGTTCTGTTAATGAGTGAGAGTGAATAGAGATTGGCCTTTTCACAAAGCACATTTTGGAGTGTTGTTTCAACTACCAATCATTATTTTAACCATTTGAATGAAATGGCAATAAAACTAATCATCTAAATGCAATTCTATACGCAATATGAAGCTAATGGATTTGAAGTCCTGTGTGCATTATTACATGTGTTGATGCCTTTTTCATAATTTGTATTACTGTTATAAATTGTGTGGCCCACATCATGTTTTTTTATAAATGTGTGTGTGGATCTAACAGTATCAGATATAAACAAAAGGCATACAGAAATGTTTCAGTGTCTCAGGGCTCTTTTGAAATTTTCAGTGCAGTAATTTTCGCTGGGTTTAAAATTAATAATTTGATAGAACTTGGAGGTGAATGTAAGTATTTGGCATGTTGTCATGCTTGACATTCTTTTCTTTTTTTTTTTTTTTTCCACATTAAAAAGTTGCCAGGTCTTGTAGATTCTATCCATAGAGTTTTCAATTACTGGTTGTAGCACAACACAAACTTATAGTCCACTCTAATTCTACATATGAAAATGACTGTGAATTCATTTTAACAAAAATTTTTATGTCTCAGGAAAGTGTCTCCTGCATACCTCGGGGGCTGTGTTCAAGATATGTATATTTCTTGATTTACAAGTTATGTTAGAGAAATGCACATGGGAAAAGTCTTAAAGCCCTTTAAATACGTTTGATGTGTGTGTAACAGTAGTTTTCAACCTCTTTCATCTTACAGGCAGTTGGAAAATTTCAGTAGTTTCATGGTAAATTTGTCCTTGGACAATAGACTACTTTTTTTTTTTTGTTTTTTTCAGCTGTTACCACCCTTTAACTCTAGTCTAAAGGGCCACAGCTGATAACCACAGCACTTGCTGCATCTTCAAAACACTGGCATAAATATTCTATTGGCACTGTTTTAAGGTAACTGCTTGACAGTCTTTTGGCCTAATTCCTGTGAAAGGTGTGCCACTTCTAAAGCCATTTGTCATTCACTGCTTATCAAAAAACATGCTGGGATTGGCCTTGATATGCTAACACAAGGCCTGGCCTGGATGGTACATTTGCTTTCACGCACAATATTCCATCTCTGAATTCACATCTATTCAGTGCCTGTCCACGTTCAATAACTTCTATTTACAGATGTAGGTGAGAAATGTTGTTTAATGCTTTTTTTTAAAAATTGGGAAAAGTTGGTAGTTCTTAATGACTCAAGCTAAATCAACCTAAATATAAAAGCTTTATATTCAAGCTAATAGGTAATTTTCAGAGCTGTTATTTACTGTACTGTCAGTTGTGGTTTCTTAATAAAGAATTAATGGTATTCGGTATGAATATCAGTATGAATATGAAGCCATTTAGCTTCGTTTTCATGATGTGAGATTTTCTTCTCTCCAGACCCTACCTGCAGCTCTGAGAGCCCTAAAAGGAAAGGGAGCTCGACACTGCCTGACACAAGAATTAGGCCTGCATGTTAAACAAAATCGAGCTATACTGGACCATCAGCAGTTTGACTACATTGTGCGAATGATGAACTGTGCTTTGCAGGTACAGTGTATGAAGGTTTTGTTCTTTAGCTGTCTTCGTTTGGTTACTATGATAAGCAACAAATTGTTGAGAGTGATGTGGAAGAGCAAAACAATTAGATGATGGTAGCATGTGTACCACAGTGATGGAGCAGATACTACCTGATGGTGGATTTAAGGTATTTGTTATTGAAAGGATAAAGGACAAAGTGTTCAGGTCTATACAGGATCTGCCTGATATGAAAAAGGAAATAAAACTGTTCCCATTATTAATAATTTAGATATAATTTGGTTTTTGTAACTTTTGAATGGGTGTTAGTTGTAATGAATGGGTGTTAGCTTTCACAGGACTTTTTCAACTCTGAGCTCCTAAGATACGTGTAACCCAGTGCTCAGTAAAAAGCCCTTTTTGCCGCCTTTGTCATCACAAGTGTGAATATACTTCAAGAAGAAAGCATACTTTTCTGCTTCCGTGGTGCATGATGGTAGTTTGACTTTTCACACTTGTCATCCTAGTTTGTCAGAAACTCACAGAAAGTGTTATTCAATTGTAATTTAAATATTCTTTGTGCTGAATGAACATCAACATATGGTAGTAGCTACCTATGAGAGCACAACATGTGAATGACTTCTTTTGACTTTCATCTAATTGTTCTGTTTCAGCTTTACTGTTTGCAATTCATTGTCAGAAATATTTTATAGACATAAGTGTCTTCAGTATGATATCTGAGAATGTTGTAGTATATATATTTATTTCATAATGTGATCATATTTAGTTATGATTTGGTCGTGTTGCCCTTAAGTTACAGTATCAAGTTAGGGATTTGGTTGAGACATTGGTATTTTAACCCCTGTAACCTAAAAACCAAATTGAACTCACAGAACTGATACGCCACTATCACAGGTTTTCACAGATAAAATGGAATATGTTGTTGCAATGTGTAAGCAATAATTCACTTGAAAACTGAACAAGTGTTCTAAATACTATATATGCATTAGTCCATCTATCACCTCTGGTTACAAACCTAAAGCATGCAGCTTACTTGCTTACTAGTTAGAGGCTCTCAATCTCAGAAATTATTTAAGGTGATTTTAATATAAAAGCATGATTTATAATTTGACTGTGCACTTTTTCCGACTGTTTTGTTTGGAACAAAGTGTAAAGTGTTGCATTCTAGAGCTTTCCTGCATCAGTTCAAGAGAAAAAACGCATTATCAAGAGCTTGGTTAAGTTTACCCTTGAGCAAGCCAGCATTTTGCTCTGGGGACTTGAATTCTGTTAGCTGTAGGTCATAAGACCAAGCAGTTTAAATGTCTGTTATAAAGATGCAGAAATCTAAATTAAGAAATGTGGTCTTAACTGGAGAGATCCCCAATCGTTAGGGAAATACCACATTATTATGGAGTTTCTGGGGGAGAGTTAGATTGCAATATTGCTTTAAGACCTCACTAAACTATTGGAGTTGGAATCATACCACCAAAAGTCTTGTCACATTTTTCTGTTAATATTATTTAATGTTTCAGTTGGCTTCTGTAAGATACAACTAAAATATTGCTGTGGCCAGAAGGCATGTAGTAGCTGATAAAAGAGCTGTGAGAGGAAGGGAAGGCCTGTAGGCAGGCATAGTCAATAGATTGGGCAAAGCCCTGGCTCTCTACTGTACATGCTGGGTTGAGCTGGGATTGGTGTGTAGCACGTGCCAGCCTGATGGCTTTCTCTGGGAAATACCAGTCTCAGATGGCTGATTTACTCATGCAGATAAGAAATCTGATACTCCCCAGCCACCAAATCTCTGCTACTGATAATGGGAATTGCTGCAAACCATGTGTGTTTCAAGAGATATGTTGGCCATTTCTGGAAAGTGTCCTCTGAACAAGAAACTGTTACTGACATATAGTGAACTCTTTGTCTTGCTGGGAACAGTACCACATATTACAAAACTAGGAAGGTTGCATTCTGCAAGTCTGTTGTAGATTACTTTGTTACTGTTCAAGAGATTCATGGATGTCAGGTTTGTCTTTTAAAAAGAATGTATTCTCTCATTTTACTGAAGTCCCTGAAAACAAAAGTCAAGTGGTTTTTCACAGCTTCTGTATATTAATTTTGTAGATTAAGAGCAGAATATTAACAAATGCAAGTAATAATCCCACCATGTATAGTGTTGCTGGTGTTGCAATACCTGGTGTGAAATGTCTGCTTGAGATTGCAGAGAATCCCCCAGTTTGTTGCAGGTCTCTTGCTGCTAATGTGAAGAGTGATCAGAAATGCCTGAATAAAAGTTTGATCATGTCCTCTTTTCTGTTAATCTAATTTATCATAGATGTACTTGTTTTCTAAACTGCAGGGCATGGGGATATTGATTATACCTTCGTTACATTTCTGTGCATTTCTCAGAGCAGGATTCAGCCCTATTTAAGGGTCTCTGCCTAATGTATTGTTACAAATATCGAATGGTAGTGGGGGATTGGTTTTAATACAAGAAGAAGCAGAAGCTGCGCCACGAGTTTCTCTGGCTGGTTGCAGCTTTGGGGCTCGTGATAGGATTCCAGCTGTGTCTGTGACTGGCTGGAACTGGCTGTGACTGTCTGTAACCAGCCCAGGCTGCCCCACGGTCCCCTGCTGCCCACAGCCTCCCTTACAGGGTACAGCACAACTGAAATCCAGGCCCTTGCAATAAAACAGCAACAAAAATGGGTATGTTGGAGCTGTGAGCTTGGGTCTCTGGGACATTAGTCAGCCAGAGCAGTCTTTACAGTTAATGGATGTCTCCTGACGTTGCCTGTGTTCAGTCCTCCTGCGTTTGCTGTTAGTGCAGGGCATGCTTATGACTGTTTGTTCATGCATAGGTATCTTACTGAGACCATGCAGCTTCTTGGAGCATTGACGTGGTAGGGTCTGATTGTTCCTAAGTGTTCATTACTGTTAATTATGGTCTTGTGGTTGCCAACTGTTTCTAATACCTCTGTGTTCTAAATATTTTTGGTCTTCTTGATGAAAAGCAGACATGTGCTTGTACGCTACTCACTGCTGTAAATAGAACAAATCTGGGTTAGGGATTGTGTTATACTGCTGTGTAGTTGCTCTCCAGCCTGCCTGTGAAAGTGCTGGACTGATGAAAGGGGTGGGGGGTGGAGAAAGAAAAAGAAAAAAGGGTCTTGGATCTTGGAAATAATAGGCAAAAATTTTGCTAATGGAGTAAGTTATGTGAAATCAGTGACTCTGTTTTTACAAGTTCTGTATGTAATAGAAACATGGAAGAAGCACATAGAATTTTGTTTTATTTTAAATTTTATGTATGTATATAATGTGCATTTCAGCAGAGGTACCTAATTACATACAGATTTATTAAATATATGTACATATTGATGTACTGTACCCATTCATCAAATGCATCTCTGTGGACACCCATAAGGACATGTGTATTTAGATTTATTACTAGAATGAAGGGGATGACCTTTCCTGTCTGCAGTAATCTCCCTCTAGTCTTCCCATGCTGTGATTCACCCTTCAAATAACTCTTAAACTGAGATGTAGAGCAGCTGAAGCGTAATGCTGCTCTGCTCTGTGAGCGAGGTGTGTGCTCCCTTCGTCATTGATGGCACTTAACTTACTGGAATAAACATTCCATGTAGAATACTGGTTTGTTGCTTCTACAAGGAATTTTGTGAAGTTGTGTGCTTAGAAATGTTTTGTTTTGAAGGAATTTGCATAAAAGATGCCAGTGGATGGCTGTAAGATTGTTGGTTTTATTTATTTTTCCTATACAGTAATTTCTAAAACAGAGAATATTGAAATACATTCAAAGTCTTATAATGATCTGGTTGCCATAATATTTGCATAACCTTTGGTTTAAACAATTGAAATCCTGGCAGCTTATATTCAAAGACTGAAGTGTGATGTTGAGATCAATACCATAAAACACAGGCCACTTCTGGATTTTAGTATTTTCTGTAAACTTTTAACAAATTCATTAATATGGCAAACAAAAAATAGTGAACTTTTGTGGCATTTTAGAATGATTTTTAAGGAAAATACGGCACAAAATATGATGTTACCCACAACATGTTTCTTATTTTACCTGTGTGCCAGCAGAAGCTGGGGTTCACAGCCTTAAATCAAGTCAAGTCTTTGCTGAATTATTTTATTTTTGTATTAGAATAGAGACAAAATAGAATTGCTGGTTTCTCTTCATAAGAAGAGAAAAACATGTTAACGCAAGCAAAGTCCCTGGACTAAAGTGGCCTCTAATTTATTTTCAGACCAAATTTGAGATTCTAGACTATAGATTTCATTGGGAGTTAGTCTGTTATATTTACAAAGTTAAGTGGTATAATTGCTTTTGTGAAAAGAAAAAAAAAGGTGAAGGAAAATATTTATTTTAATGGACTATTTTGGAGCCTTGCCTTTGTCTTTTGGGAATAGCTGAAATACTAACCATATGTAGTGCTGTGTAAAAGCCACAGGCCACAACTGCAGTTATGTTAACACAATTTTTCTCAGCCTTTGAATCACATGTGTAAAAAATGTCATAGACTGTAATCCTGACTTGACTATGACACATGGCTGTTACCTTCCCAATCCCCTCTCCATTTAGCCTTACAAGGCTAGTTGCTGTTTTCTGTGAAGAAAACTTAACTGACCATAGGCTTGGCTTTTTTCAGCGGTGTTTCATGGATCAAAACATGGAAACGATAACTACAGAGAAAATCCAAACCAGTGTGCTTCCTTGGTTACCCCTGTTTTGCCTGAGCTTAGAGACTTGGACAGCCACATGAATTTTACACATGCCCATTGCAAAGAACTACTTCAGGATAATTTGGTTTAAAATATAAGCACATAGCAGCTTGCATATGAAAACAGTAAGAATCAGAACTCATTAACTTAAAATACGTCCAGCAAACTGTAACTACTCTAAAGCATAATTATCTATTAATGAAATATGGATTCATGGAAAGGTGAATCACAGAATGTTTGCAGTTGGAAGGGACTTCCAGAGATAGAGTCCAACCCGCCTGCCAAAGCAGGATCACCTAAGGCAGGCTGCACTGGAACACATCCAGGCAAGTGTTGAAAGTCTCTAGAAAAGGAGACTCTACAACCTCTCTGGGCAGTCTGTTCCAGCACTCTGTAACCCTCACTGTAAAGAAGGGTCACCTCAGGCTGATGTGGAACCTCCTTTGTTCCAACTTGTACCTGTTGTTCCTTGGCCTATCACTGGGCACCACCAAAAAGAGACTGGCATCTTCATTTTGACACCCACCCCTCAGGTACTTACAGATATTGATAAAATCCCCTCTCAGTCTTCTCCTCTCACGACTAAACAGAAAGATCTCACCTGAAGTCGACTCAAAAGTGCCATTAGTGGTTTTCATTCCTGGCTTCAAATCTGTGCTTACAAGTAAGAACAGTGTACTAAATTGTCAACATTTTGATGATCTCTTTTATACAAGCGTTCAGTGCCTTCAATAGCCTACTTGAAATTAATTTCTTCTGAGATCACCTAGGAGTAATCAGAACTGTGGGGAGAATTACAGATTCTTGGATATGTTTTTCTACAAGAGCACATTTAATACTGTTTCTGCAGCCAGAAATTTTCTTAATATTCCACAAACATTTTTGAGGTTGCATGTTGTCCATTCAGGTTTTAATGTTCTCCATAAATACTGTTTTTGGAGAATGAATTAGGATTTGTTAGGGGGAAAACGACTTTTTTTCCCAAGTCATCTTGAACCAAGTAATTCTTAAAAATTTAGATTGACATCTTTTCTCAGTGTGGATTGTTTCCGTGACAATTTGAATTTTTTATTTTTTTTTTTTTTGGTTGCTGTAACTGATAGTACACTCTCTTGGGAGCATGAAGAGAAACAAAGAGGCTTATTAAGAGAGAAAGAGAGTATTACAGTGAATGTCATATTTCTCTGTTACCCCTTAGAAAAGGGAAGATGTCCCATAGTTTCCATCTTAAGAAAAATTAAAAATTCCTACATCTATTCTTATTTAATTTTCAAAATGTTAAGCATAATTATGTACTTAAAAAAAAAAAAAGAACAAGTGTGTAGCTCAGTTTTGTGGTCAGCATATAGCAGCTGCCTTTAGATGTCCTTATGGGACTAGTATGCTACTTGGCAGATAATAATGCTTTTCAGAATACTGTATCTTTAAATGTGTTGTTTCTGTCAACTCTATGCCTGGACGAAATGATCATATTGTTTTGGGTATATGAAAGGTTCAACTAATGCGTTGATCTTGTTAATTTCATTACTGTTACGAGATAGGATAATTCTTTTCTGGTTGTGTATTGCTGCAGTGATGGCATTATTAATGTCTAACAAAATAAATATGCTGTACATGTTATATCTCTACTTAATCATTTAGGATGAAGATAAAGAATTTGGGTCCATTATTTAATGATAAGGTATTTCCTAGAGGTTTTCATCAAAATCAGATGTGCAGCACCTTCATGTTACTCTTACAAGAATGGTGAATTTTGGCTGGCACTTTTCTATCCATTTTAAGATCAGTCAGAAAAAAAAAAAAAGTGTGCCATGAAGGCAATGATGAATTCTTTTGAAAAATTGGGAAAAATAGTATTGGAATTGCATACCAGATACTTGATAAGTTACCACGAAAAAGAAAGAGCTTTTTATCCTTGCTTTCATGTAATGTATTAAGGTTAGCATATCTTGAAACACCAGCTGTATCTAACTACTGGATATATACCTTTCTTGAATGCAGAAGTTTGATGTGTTAATCAAGACGGACACAGCTCTACAACTTGATACCAAATCACACACAACATACGTCCTTCAGTTTCTGCAGTTTGCTTTAGGTATTCTTTGCTATCAAACATTTATCCTTTAAAATACTTATCAGCCAAGTCTGTAAAGCCTTATATTTACTGGGAGTTATTTCTCCCAAAAAAATGGGATCTTTCCGATAATGGCTTTAGATTTTTTTCATGGTGTGGAATGAGCCTATTTTGGTGATATTAAAAGGTTGATTTTTGGATTAAACAACTTATATTATAAATTGTTCAAGCTGCAAATACTCTTTGAAACAGAAAATTTACATTCCAGTCTCTCTTAAAGAACTGAGAGGTCTGGCAGCAGGGTTGGCAGCAAAGGGATTTAGGTGCCATCAAATTCACCAGTGCAACTAATACAATGCGTTATTTGTGCCTAAATATGGAAAAGCCCTTGCTGCCTGAATTAAAGATTCACAACCTTGTAATAAGGAAAATTACCTCAAACCCCCCACAAAACTCCCCTTGTCATCCTTGAAATTCTGCAGCCATTGCAGGTCATCTGAGAAATATCCTCTTCCAGCAGCTGACACTTGTTGCATGAATCCAGAAATGGAGCTGCATGAACAAAGTTGATCCAAGAAAACTTCTTCCAGAAGCAGCTGGTCGTTGTCGTTCTTGTCCTTTGGTGCAGCTGTACACAGACTAACTGGTGCTTCTGCCAAAACTGTAGCAAAGCTGATCTGTCAAGGTTGGGGCAGAAAAACTGAAGGTGTCTGGCAACAAGATGTCAAATACATATTGAAAAAGAGACTCCACTTCTGGCAGTTTGTGAAAAGTGTGTTTCCAGAGGCAGTGTTACATCTACCAAAAATATGTGTGTAGGTTCCCAAGGGTACCTGCCAGAACCCTGTGGATGCACTTGGTCTATATAATCTTCTCTTCTATAAATAATTTAAAATTGGCTTCAGCTTTTTCTCCAATACTTTTTGTCTGTGCTGGTTGAGTATGGTGTTTTCCCTTCATATACTTATGTAGTTCTTCTGAGCTTCTTTTAGTTCTGTGCTCTCCTGACAGTTTCTGTCTCTTGGATGAGATCCTTAAACTCTGTTTTGTTTGTTTGCCCCTCCTTGGTGAGACTTTAGCACTTTCAAGTTGGTGCAAGATATCCGTACCCATCTCCCATCAGTCTTACGCATTGTTGCCAATTATTATTTTTTTCACTCTATATCTCACATTTTTTGAGAAACTTAGTATCAATACTGTAAACCAGTTCGCTTCTGTCTGTCCATATTCTTATAGTGCCTTTTTTCCCCCTTAACATCAAGGTATTTAATAATATTTTGATTTCTTCTCACGTTGGGTGCCTGTTTGATGCAACTGCAGTTGGAGCTGTCTATACTGTCCAGATTTTGCTGATATCTGCAGACAACAGCCAAACAACATAACTAATTTTGCATATTTTTGGGCACTGTCTTGGTTTGACATGCATAACACAGCACGCGGTTCCAGGTGCTGGTCATAAGCAGCTTATGTTTTTGCCTGGAGCTACTCTGTCCCTTGTGTAGGATTTTGCATTTTATTCAAGTTTGGGAGGTTCTTGTCAGTCTGTTTCTGACAGGCTGCGATGCCAGTTAGTAGCAGTCTTGCCCTCCAATGTGTTTACCACTCCTCCAAATTTGGTGTCATCCAGAAATTTGTTGAAGGTGCATTTCATGCCGTTTTCCAGGTTGTTATTGTTATTGGGTGCTGTTTGCCACAGTATCAGCTCCATAAAACCTAACTCATAACCACCTGCCTGTTAAACTTGGAACCACTGACCACTGTTGTGAGTCTGATGTGGCAATCTGTTTTCCACTCTTTCATCTAGACCATATCTCCCTAGCTTGCTTACAAGGATACCAAAGATGCCTGTGTCAGAAGCCCAGTTAAAGCCAAGGTGAATGAGGTGACCTCCTCATCTACAGATCTTAATCTGTTGTGGAGTTGGATCCATTTTGCCTTGATCAGTCTGTGCTTTCTGTTCTCATTCACTTTTTGTTCTTCATGTGTTTGGAAATTCCTTCTGTGAGGACTTGCTTCCTACAGTCTATCCTGTAGATCCCCTGGACCAGTTCCATGCCTTCTTTTAGGTCCTTGCCCAAGGTTTTATTTCTGTTTCTCCAGAAAATCAGTTATAATTGACAAGGTATTTGTAAAGAGACTAAGCCTCTCAAGGGGAAAACTTCGGGGTTTAGAAATTTTCTTTTCTAGGATGATATGCTCAAGGATTTTTAGCATAAATAAAATCTTACTTCTCTATCACATGCTATTAAATGGAAAATTTTCAGTGAGCTTTACTTCCAAGTTACATTGCATGAGCCATTGTTTGTTCAATTTCTTCATAATGAACTAGACCTAGAGTCTTTTGGCAATGGATTTGATCTGAGTCCACTCTGCATTTCATAAGATAGATGTAAAATTCCACTTCTATCTAAACAATGTTTTTCTAAGGTAAAAAACTTTTTTCAGTGAATCGCTTTACATACCCATAGAAATCTGATTTATTTTTTTAAAGGTGTTAATTCCTGTTAACTGAACTATACTGGAATACTCTATATATTTTACTACTCCTTCTAATATTTAAGCATTTTCTGTTCTTTCTTACCTCAATTAACAGGCTGTCTGTAAAGTGGTTTACAAAGTATCCTTATTTATGTTTTGCAATCACCACCTAAGTACTTTGGTCTGCTAGGGCTTTATGAATACACTGCAATTTGTTGGGATACTATGATTTAATTGCCCCTTTCCAACTGAGTAGTTAACAGATATTGATCCTTGTTTTGTCATTAATTGCAGTGTATCCTATCATTTGAACATTGTTTGTCAAATAAGTTTTACAAATTACTGTGCAGGACCTTGTATCACAGCTGGTGTAGTTTAAGGTTTGGACAGAGTCACTGTGAATGAAGCCCTGCTGTGAAATAAAAGTCAAAAGGCATCTTGGCATCCCAACCATTTCCTTGGGAGAAGATTACAGCCTGAGTATGTTGAACTTTATTGCCATGGGCCTCATGACAGTGTTCAGAAACATGCATGGCATTTCTGTTAAAGAAACTCAGATGTGCTTAGACGAAAGGGATGGCATTCTTACATTTATCCGTACCTCACAAAAAAAGATACGTGTTTGGATGCTTTTGGGGTACACTAAAAATACAGTGGAAAATGTGTAACATGTAAAAATTGAGGTTCCTGATTTCCTAAACATGATTTGTTATGAGAAGGAGGAAATGACTAATCTCAAGCCTAGACAGAAATGTATTTATTGAGAAAGAAGCTGCTGGGGGGAGGTTGGGGGAGCTGGGGGTGGACACAGCACACACACGAGATTCAACAGCTCTCTTCGAGTAAAATGTTGTTTCTTGTTTTGGCCGGTGGTGAGATCAGAAGTACAGTGGAACTGCATAGAGAAAATGTGCTGTCTTTCTGAATGTTTGGTGTAAACCTTCAGTAGCAGATCAAGTAGGGTAGCTTTACCTAGGGTAGCCTTTTTTAGCTGTTCATCACTAGGACCAGAATGTGGGGGGTGTCTCAACCTAATGAAGACATAAAATACCTTGTTTTCCAAACAAAGGTTTAGGTCAATTTTTTTTCTGAAGTCACTAATGAGAAGGAGTCACCTCTCCAGTACCAGAAGCCTAAGCTCCCTACAAGATTCCAAAAGTCATAGGTGCCTCACCAGGCATTAACAGTCCTATGTGTCTATCCAGGTGGTCAAAATATGTAACTTCCTAGCTGTGAGTTCTGCCTTGTAATGACAAGATCTACCTACCAGATTTTTGCTGCATATTTAAACTGAGCGGAATATAAATTCTGTGTATTGTCAAAATAAGTAATATAAGGAAAAACATTCTAATTTTATTATTGCCTTGTCAATTCAGTATAGCAAAACTATTTTAAATGTACATTAATTTCTGTAATACTTGAAATCTGTTAAAGACTTCAGCACCTATCTGAATATATGACTGGTATGGCAAATCCATAGTCATGGATTCAAAGCAGCACACTGCACATGGCATGGTGGAAGTCTGTATTTCACTGTCAAAACCCTGAGAGAATTTTTGTTCCTCATATATGCTTCAGCTTTATTTTGTGCAAATTAGGAGGAACAGCTTTATATATTTTACAGTATTTGCTGTCTATGTCTATAGCAGTAGTAAGATATTTTTTTCACAATGGATAAAGACATCATTATATGTAAGGCAGCTGGATTGCTTCGTTCCAGGAGTCTAAATTAATTGCATACAATTCTTACATAATTCTGGTATTCTGTCTTGCAGCTACAAAGCAGAGAAGTTGTTAGTTAATTTCACTATTCTTAAACCGGCAGTATTACATTTTATTCCCAACTGAGATAATTTTATATTTCTTGTCATAGGGTAGAGAAGGAAAAATAGGTATATAGATAATACTTCCATACTGCAAGTCCAGGGGTTACTGCTGACAAAGACTATGTGGAGAATTTCATACCTGCAAGAAGGAATGGAAAAATAATCTACTCTGTTGTTTATGTGGTGATGATATATATCTTTGAGACATATGTTAGCTCTTGGAATATTGAATGCTCTCTAGGTGAAGATATATTGCTCAGTTTTTATAAAGATATTTTTATGTATATTTTGGACAAAAGCCAAAAATCTTACAAATAATTTGAGCTAAGGGATTAAATAGATAACTTGAAACAATGAAGATGGATCATTTTACACCGTGGTAAATATAAGCACGTGCAGAAATAAGTATTTCTTTGAAACCCATGGAACATTCCTAGAAGTTGTAAAGTCTCATTTTAAATGGGAAGTTTTCTGAATAAATGAAAAAGTACTAACAATATTTATCATATCTTTATATTAAACAACAAATACGTGTGTGAAATTCCAAATGGAGCTTAAGGACATGGATAACAATAGTAAATAATTGAGAAAATGAAAAGCAGCTGAGGCTGTGTCCTTTAGCCTTACTGTTCTGACATTTTGCAAACCCATTTGGAATTTTTATATGTGTCATAATACTGAAAGGCATCATTGAAACTCATATAGAATTTCTCAGTGTCCACTTTTCTTGGTGCATACCAAATTGAAACGTGTTTTGATGTATGAGCACTTGCATACCTTTTGTTTTCCATGCACAGTTAGCATACACATGTTCACGCAGTTAGACGTGTTTAAAATCTTCAGTAATTGCAGAAATAAGCCTTTGCACCTGTGAACTAGTGTGCCTTTTCAGAATAGATGTGTAATTAGTTTTCTAAATGTAACTATCTGTTACTGTGTATGGACATTGACATTCTGTTTAGATCACATGATCAGAGAATGTTAGGGGTTGGAAGGGACCTCTGGAGATCTTCGAGTCCACCCTGCTGCAGATTTCAACCCCCCTGCCAGAGCATGACCATGAGCTTGATTAAAGTAAAAGAAGATGAAGTATTTGTTATTGGAAAATCACAAAGGATGAAATTGACTTTTAAAGTAATGAGAAGCAAATTAGTATTGTGATGAGGTTTTTGACTGCTGTTTTAAACTTGTAATCCATGATTATTCAATGGCTGTTTAAGAAAGAAGAGCTGAGACGAATACAAACAACATCCTAGTGATCCTTAATATGATTGTTCTTGTAATGTAGGCTTTATATTTCTGCTATCACAGTTGGCCAGTGCTGTGTTTTAGAGAACTCCAGTATGAGATGAGGGAATCAGTGAAAGTCTGGCATAGATACATCAATTTTGGAGTTAGGTCAGATGTTACAGTTAGTAGGAGTGTGGTTTGAGTTGGTGGAATTGTAAGAATGAATATTAAAAATATTGAAATTAATTGTTTAAATGGAAATGTCTTGATGTTGTCTAGCAGAAATACGGGCATTGTTGTGTTCTTTGGTGTTGACAAAAAAGCTAATGAAAATACTCCAGTCACTTTAAAAAAAAGTCTTAAAATTTCATGTAGTTTGTGTTTTAAATATTAAGTTACATTCCAATTCTGGTTTCTTTTAAAAGGCTTCCATAATAAAATCAATATTTTCATCATGCAATTACTAGTTGATTTACTTTGGCATACTCTTCAGCCTAAACAGATACGAGTGACACACTTGACTGTTGAATAAGGCATTCTGAGATGGTGAAGACAATGGGTTTTCATCTTTTAAAGTTAACCTTGTGCCAAACTTTTGTAGAGGCTGTGGAGGTGATTATTTCATATCAAATGAGCATCAATTTCTTTCTGCAAGCTCCTTGAAAGTATGTTCTTTGGTCATCACATCACTTCCGTTTCAGTCAGATTAGCTGTTGATCCAAATGGAAGCAAGTTACCTTTTTATTGTTTCCCGCACAAGGAATACATTTCTTTGTATATTATGTTGGTGAAATTATATTTCAAACTTGAGAGCAAGAAAGCGGCTAGTAAATTCCTGAAACGGGAAGAATTATAGCAATACCTATCTAGCAAAAGTCGTGAGAAGATAATGGATATGTACACATGCTTGCAGTGTTCTTACATGATAGCAAGTGATGAAAAAAGTTACCTTGTCTATAGGAAGGATATCAGAGGGACTCCATAAGGCAAAAGTGAAATTATAATGCATAACACTGAAAATTGTTTTGCTTACTGCCTTCAATTTCTTTCTTGAAGGACTGCTCATCTTCAGAAGAATATAGCATTGCTGCAGCATTGCTACCCCTGATGACTGCTTTTTATAGGGTAAGTTTTCATCGATAACCACTCCCGCTTTCTATTTTCTTACATTACATACATTGTTGAAGTGAAGATGGTGATGACATGATACATGGCAGGTAGGAAGGTTTATTCTGAAATTGATTGATATCAGCAGAAATCTTCTAATAGGCTGCTGTGAAGATTGCTCCAAAATTACACTTACTGGTATTGGGTGATGATTATGATAATTTACCCAGAACTAAATGCAGATTTACATGATGGGTTGAGAGAATGATCATTTAATTCTAACCATTCACTCAAATAAATTAAAAGAATCATTTCTGAAGTTATTATCTAAAAAGCTGTTTTTCACACTACTTTTTTCTTCATTTTAGCATGCTAACATGTACTTTTAAGCCAGTGCTTGAGTTTTCGGTATATGTTTTTAACAACTTTGGAGAGTGTTTTGAATGGCTTAATTTAACTTTAATTTATTTTCAATTTCTTGTGATGAGTTGTTTTGGTTTTTTTACATAGTGTTTCATAGTGATAAAATATATGAAAATATGGGAAAATGTAAATAACATGAATTCTGCAAGCAATTACTTTCATAGCTTGGCTATAGTTCTCTTAGTGGCCCAATACAGTAGCATTTTCACCAATTCTTCTTAGCTCAGGTGCTGTTTTTTAGAGTCTCCCTCTATTTGAGGAGATAAGAAGTTCAGAACATGGACTTGCTTGCAATATTACATAATCTTTGTTTACTATGAATATTGTTATGTATTCCAGTTTGGGAAGTAAGTGTTTAATCATTGTTAATTAGTACATCATGATACTGCAAAGTAGTAGTTGGTGTGACAGTCTAGTTAGACAATAACATGGTAGAAATTAAGAAAAATATAACCTTCCATCCTTCAGATGGTATATGAGGCATTTATGCATAGCCATAAATAAAATGCAAAGAGATTCCTTTTTTAGCTAAATAGAAACTAAGATTTCTGCAATAAGCTGAGACGTTTATGAGAATAAGCTGAGAAATGTAAATGTAGACTATGCATTCTAATCGAACAATTTCTGTAGTCATTAAAATAAAAAATAACTTTACAAGTCATAGAACATAGAAACAACTAATGAATACAAGTGATTTTTGTCAAAGCTATATGCATAGCAAATGTATTGAACTCCCGTATTTAAACGAGTATTTATTACATACATAGAGCATAAAGTATTAGATTTTCTCTATTATAATTACTTGAACTGTGAAAAAAAATTATTTAAGTTGTCTTTATTTTAGAGCTGTGCCTAATACTCTTAAATTGCTTTCTGGAAAGACTGTGCAGAGTGTTTCCATTCTCTTAGATAAGATATCTTGGTGAGACATTCAATTTTTCAATCCCAGCTAATGAACTTTCTCCTATCTTTAATTACAAGTTCATCTTTTCTTCTATTCCCTCTCTTGGAGTCCTTGAATAGCAGAAGATGAGTTTTAATTTCTTGCTGCCACTAATTTAGAGAAATAGCTAATGAGCTATGGAGATCTTTTCATTTCCCCATTTTATTCTTGCTACTGCATCAATACTGTGCTCTGACGAAAAGAAATTACTTTTTAGTTTTATTTTCTGACTTCTTAGTTCCTGTAATAAAAATGGCCAAGAGAGTCCACATATCTCATTACTTTTAGAGGTTCAGAGAGTATTCTGGAGTTGTAGCAGTTTGGTTAGATTCCTCATTTGGTCCTCATTTCCTCCTTCATCAAAGAAGTAGGGAGCAGTGAAAAACACACTTTTTTGGCTTGGAGTACAATAACTTCTGAAATAAACTTAAGTAAATTTTAATTTCACAGTAGAGAGCAAAAAGATGGATTGAATATAGACTATCTTTGAGTAATTTTTTATATGTGCCTTTTCATAGGAGTATCAAGATCTCACACCATTTCTCTCACAAAAAAGTATCTGTGTAATAATGTAGTTCCATATTTATTCTTTAAGTTTAAAGGTGTCCACTCAGGAAATTCTGAATCCCTGAATGTAAGAAGCAGGATGATTTTTTTTTTTTTTTTTTTTTTTTTTTTTTTTTTTTTTTTTTTAGTGTTCCAGACCTGAATTGAAAAGTTAAAGTAACCTGACTGTTAACTTGCAAAAGCCAGCTGTTAATGCATAATAGAAAAAGAATTTTGTTTTTCCCAGATCTAATCCTCAGGTTCAGTGATGGCCCCCTTTGGTATGTCCCATTAGATACAATTCCTTGGCAAAAGCACTTATTTTGGTATAAAACTATTCTTACTAAACACAAACTGATGTGTTGTTCTGAACGTTAAGATCAGTAGACTAGCTTTGCAGTGACTAGTTAACAGTTTAAGGTTCTGCTTGGAATTTGTGTCAAAATGAAACTTCTGGGGGAATTTTCCGGCTTCTCTAGAGGTTTTCAGAACTGTATCCTAGACTAGAATGAGTATGTTCTACCTGCAGAACATACATATGTGTAGGGCAATGTTCTGTATCAGTGTTCTTAAGTAAACTGAGTGTTGTTCTTCCTCCCTGTTGACATCTCTATAACCCTTTGGAGTGATTCCTGCTTCGGAGTCACACTGAACTATTGCTCTTTCCCAGATCTGGGGAGAAACCGTATTGAATCCTGCAGCTTTACTTCTCTCCCTTAAGCTTCCTGCTTTCTTATATATTAACAGCTTGTCAGTTCTCTTTTCACTGGGTTTCCCTTTACTGAAATCTTAAGTAGAATGGTTAAAATCTTGTTGCTTGACACAGCATATTGCTGTTCTGTCTCTGATAAGTCCAGAGGAATGTACAAACTAAAATTAAGATCATCAGGGGAATTATTTGTTTTTTATTAAAATACCTTCAGGAGAACTGGTATGTTTGCACTGTTAGACTATGTCGTGGCCTTTTCTGCTGAGTTGTTTGCCATTGTTATTTAATTACCATGCACAGTGTGGCTTACATGCACATACACACACATACTTCAAGCTAAATTTCACTTTTCTGTAGGCAGAGCACAGGTATTCCAATCTGTGGCTTCAATATGCAGAACTGGCTTACCTCTGCTATAAGTGTGATTGTGTTTATGCTTCCCTAAAATGGTGAAGCAGTGCTTTGCACTATGTACTTATTTTTATTGATGTTTCTGTTACCAGGCTGCCATGTTTAATGAAAGCAGCATTCTAAGTGTTACTTCACCTAGCCCTGCTGAAACTGCGCAGTGTTCTTGGTAGACAGGAATAGACAGGAATCGTGAATCTAATAGCGACACGCGTCTTCATTTATGTGTGTGCTGGTATTACTGCACAAATGGTAATTCCAAATCCACTTACCAGTGGGAAAGCCTGAAGTAAATGTTGCAGCAGTCTATCAGTCATATACATATTATACCATCTCTATGTGCATATTGATGGGAAATTATGATTGAATTCTATGTAACAAACTTTTTGTTTATACAACTCCTGTTGCTTCAAATTATACAGTAAAAAGTTACCCTGCATCACAGTTCCTTTGGAAAAGGACTGCATTGTATATGAAATGTTTCATTGCTTTCACCTACACAATGCAGAGCATTAATGAAGCAATTACCCATTCTTTGTACAAAGCTTGACAGTATGTGTCCACACACAGTGAAGACACCCAGTTTTTGAGGTATATAAATAATCAGAAAGATATGTTTTCATGCTGAGTCTGGCAGATGAAACCAAGAAACTAAGTATTAAGAGAAACGTGCTCTTAGAAGTGTTTGTAAGATTATGGAATGGTCTTCTCTTGAAGTAGTCAATGCTGTACCCTTGAGGTTTTTTAAAATATTCTTGGGAAAGGAACAAGCTTGCATGGTCTAAAAGCTCTGTCTTGTCCTAATGTCTTTTCTTACATAAAGATTAGTCTAGGGTATTTCCACACATACCTAATTTAAATAAGAAGAAACTCTACCCTGTGTGCAGCATGCTATCAACTCTTGGGATGGCTGCTGAAACTTCAGAATCCTGCCTCCTAAAGTCTGGTGAGTGATGTCTTCTGAAACTTGATCAGGCAGGATTTGATTGCACTCTAACTCATAGCTGGTGGGATTAAATTCATAGACAGGAAGTCAGTACTGGTTGCATACTTGTGGCCTGGAGAAATAATTGAATTTTTTTAGAAAAAATAGTCACAATGCTTTTTAAAAATTTTAAATATTGAACATGAGCTGTTAGCAAAATGTGACTCATCGGTGACAGTGGACTTTGGTGTATACTCTTAATGTCACAAAAACAAACACATCTTTTGCTTCTGGGTTAGAAAAAAGTTTTAGTTTACCATTAGTAACAGTGTTGGAATTTTGTTTAAAATTGAAACAATATAAATAAAATGTATTTATACATGAAGATAAAAGAATTTTTCCATGTGTTTTTGGTTCAGATGACCCATGCTTATTTGGTATGCGCTCATTTTTTCTGCGTATAAAATAGAAATGCAGTATTCCCTGGTGCTGTGGAAAGGAAGTCTTTTTCTGCATGTAGGAAGAAAGGGTAAGATGAAAAGGACATATTTTAATCCTATTTTTATTTTATTAATTTACCAAGGAAGACATTTTGATTGTTAATTGGCATTGGCTCACAGGATTATGTCTCTGCCAGGGTGGCAAGATGTTGTGTAGACTACACTGCTCTTCTTGAAGCTTTACTATGCAGCAAGAATGATGATCTAAGAGCAGGCACCAGTTTCAGCCTGTCCACTGGACAACATACAGAGGGAGCAAAAGCTCTCTCATCCTCACATGCCAAGCCACAGACAATCCGCTTCTCCATCTTCTCTTTGCAACTAAGATAATGTTTGGCAGTCCAGTGAAATATTCTCTCTTGCATCCCTCAATCATTGCAGAACCTCAAGGTGCAGCTTGTGGTACAATTTTTTTCACTTACAGGGATTCTCCCCTATTCCCACCCAAATTTTATATTAAAATCTTACACTTAATTTGTGTATAGTGATCTTTGTTTCCATACCTACCTAAGGATATTCTTTTGCATTACATAGCAGGTTGTACCACTATGTAATTCTTGTTATTTGGCATTCAGAAGTGACAGTTCAGATCAACTGTTTTGGAATAAAGGAAGTGATATAATAAAAGTATACTATTCTGAAAGTAACATTTGTTGTGTGTAAAAATTGAGTTGACTTCTGTAATTTAGGCATTTCTTAACATTGCAGTAGCCAAAGAAGCGTTATTTTTCAGAATCGTAAGTATTTAATTGGCATTTCTGAGTCAGTTGTTGTTTTTAATGGCTTTATGTACACTTGCATAGTGCTGATCTAGTTTTAGCAAAAATAACCCAAATGCAGTAAACTGTCTCACAGATTGGATGTGTTACATTACAGAGCATAGTGCAGTGAGGTGTGTTGGAGACTGCTTCATCGTTTTTATGTGACTAAATTATGTAATTCTTGGGAGGGAGATTTTTTTTAAATTTAATTTCTATTTTAATGTTTGTAAGCCACCAGATTTTTGACTAAAAGTTGGATACTGACATTAATTTTATTCTAGAGCTTGCACTGAAACAAATAATTTGCAGACTGGGGCTAACTTTTCATCTGTACGTCTGCCCTTTTGTTATTTTTGTTCCATGTGCTTATACCTTTCTTTATTGGGAAGGAAATGGAATTAAATAAAATAGGATAATGGCTCTATTTAGTGTTTATAAAAGATGACCAAATTTTGGTAAATCATTTTACTTAAAACTTTTGAATACAATACAGAACACTTACACAGGTCATCTTTCAGTTTGTTTAGGATTTTTTAAGTAAACTTCAGGGTGAATACAAACTTGTGATTTAAGAAAAAAGTGAAAGATGAAGTGTGAAACTGAAATAATTTCATTCGCATCCCTGCATTTTACCCACTTGCTGCTTCTTTATCCTTTGTAAGAGTTCCTACAGTTGAAATTCTAGTAGTACCACTTCTTGGCTTCCTCTTACTCATTTCTAAAGTTAGGAATTTTAATAAATTTAGGCTTTTTTTTTAAATAAATTTAGAAATTTTACTAAATTTAATAAAGTTAGGCTTTCTAAAGTTAGGAATACCTCGTCAGGTCTTTGTTGCTCAAAATACTCCTACCATTAGGAATTTACTAGGCAGATGGAGCTCTCCTCTTCTTCATGCACTACTCTTGTCATGTCTGGATCTTACAATTCAGCCGCAGAGTTCCTCACAACATCCTGCTCTGTAAAGCACTTGCATCCAGGACCTACACAGTCAATTTCTGTGCTTGTTGGTCACAATGGATTGTTATTTAATCTCTCAAATGACTTACCTCAGAGTGCAATAAATTCAGATTTCTTGTCCTTACTTTCAGAATTCATCATAATATTGCTGTTCCTATTGCTGCCCATCCTGTCCATCTGTTTTCATGTTCTGAATCAGGTAGTATATATAATTTCTACCACCAAGATGAGATCTACTGCTTTTGCAACTTCACCTTTTTGACTATGTTGCTTCTTGAGGACTATATTTTTTAGTAGTTCCATCAGATAAGGCAATACTCTATACAGAAAGAACTTCAAAGAGCGTTCTACCACTGAAGATAGAGGAGGTTGCCATAGGAGAAAGAAATTAGTAATTAAAGAAACACTAGAATAGCATGACAGAGAGCTTTACAATTTCTTTATTATCGTTTTTGAGAATACTTACATGCTTTGTTAACTGGGCTTTAGTTTCAGTAGCAGGTCAACAGTGATTCTAAGAGCCATTATCTGTATAAAGCCAGTACCACCATTCCAGTGCAGTCACACAGGCACGTGCACACTGCTGAGCCACCTAATGCCAAAGGCATAAGCTGAGGTTTTAGAAGATTTTCAAAACAGCTGTGACACAATTTCAGAAACTCTTCAGGTGGATTCAACACTGCAACTGAGAATTTGTGAAATCTGTAACTCAAGTAATGAATTTAAACCTTGGCAAATAAGAGTCATGGTAATCTCTCTAATGTAATTAGATTTTTTTTCCTTTTCTTTAAAAAAAAAAACACTTTAATGTACTGCAGTCAGGAAAAAAAATCAGTGTGTTTTTTACCCACTTCTGGGAACTTAACTGTATTTAGAACTATGAAGCTCTGTTTCTTTTTTGAGGATTCTCAACATTCTTTATTCTAGGTGATTTTAGCTTCCTTAGTGTGTTCTGTGTGTAACAGAACTTTGTAAATCTCTTTGTTATCTCTTTGGGAAAAGGCAAAGTATGTTATTGTGCATTATATAATGTTACATAGATCTTCGTATTAGCATATATCTGTCTGTCCTCTTAACATCTGGTAATCTGAGATGCTCTATATGGCTTTATGTAATGGATAACAAATTATATATGATTCTCAGGAATCTGAGATTAAAGGTCATGTGTAATTAGATGTTTAAGTCAATTTTGCCAGAAAATGTGTACAATAAGTAAAGTTCCATCCTGAATTAACAACCCAATTTTGCAAAATTCTAGAATTCTGTTGCCCTCTGCTGGTTTGATGTACCTGTCTGAGATTTGGTACCACTTAATAACAAGTGAAATGGCCTTTCTTTTCTTTTTCATAGTGAAATAATGGAAGATGAACAGTGTAATGAACCACTTTACTACTCACACTTTATTTTACAATATAAGTCAACCTTTAGTCCAGTCTTGTTTGTCTTTCTGAAGGTAAAAGAGATAGCAATTTTTTTTCTTTATTGTTGAGGTTTTCAGGTTGAACCCTCATTTCATGGAGTTTCTTTTAAAGTATTAAAAAATAAAAACAAAAATTAAGAGTAACAGAAGCTTCACAGTTCTTACTTTATGCTTTAATGACCTTTCCCCACATTTGTGTACAATACATGTGGGTATAATTTCGTATTTTTGACCAAATGGGAAAACCAATGATTGAATTTAATTTTTTGACTGATATGATCCATGCAGCAGTCAGAATTGAAAACAAATTCATATACACTCGTTTGAGTATATACATTTTGTGATAAATACCAGTATGTCTGCACAGTGTGATGCAGTGTTGTCTGCAAGCCTCACACCTGCAGATCAGTCTATGTAGGTTGGTCCTGTAGTACTTCATTGAAGTCTTTTTGAACTTACAAGGTATCCATGTGTGTATAACATAGATCTGAATGCAGGACTGACTCACAATATGTTCATCTGCAGGACCTGGCTTACATCACCTTGGGGATGAGCAGAGTGTTGCCTACAGTAAGTGGGTACCTATTCATGATAGAACAGGTGGTAATTGCCTGAATGTCTACATAAACAGCTTCTAGGTGGAGAGTAACCATTTAGAGCTAGTTTTCCACCCTTTTCCTTTCTTCTAACCAAAAGTATCCAAATCAGTAACACAGAGTAGAGGTTTGAGACAGAAATGCACTTTACTTCTCAAGCAAATTCGACTTCTGTTGAGTTTGCCCTTTATTTCCATAGCCAGGATACATTCAACAAATCCCTGTGAGAAAAAAAGCGGTCTCGGGTATATTTATATTCTGGGTTTTTTGCTTTTTGGTTTGTAAGTAGTTTTCAATTTTCACAATCAATAGCTGCATGTTTTGCTTTGCTTGAAGGAACTTGTTTTCCTTTTTAATCTTTCATAGTATAAAGGCTAGTGATTGATGAGTGATCAGGAGAAATCATATTTTTCCAGAAACAAGCAATCTAAACACTATAAAGTCATAGAGAAGCTCTTTGGGGAGCTGCACCTGTCACAGTAAGTTTGGGAGTTGGTGCACATATCTGACTGAGCTGCAAATAGTGTTTTCATAATCAGAAGCATCCAGTGTCAGGGAATAAGGAAAAAATTCTAGTGTCACTCAGAAAGGTGGAAATAATGGAAAGATAGTTCCTGAATTCAGGAAGTTGCATATAGTCACACATAGCAAGTCCCAAATCTACCTTCTCTGTTTTCACAACCTGTAGAATGTAATTCATAATTTTGATATGTGTAATATGTGTTTCATCTGTAATTTGAGAGAGCAGTGTTTGGAGGGTTTTTTTAAGTGCCGTTAGTTTATTGCAAATACTCTGGGTCCTTTGCAGAAGTTAATTAATTTCCTCTTTATTACAATTTACACTTCAATACTATTTTTAACTGTCATACAATAGCTTTAGAATAAGGGCTTTATCAGTTCAGAACTATTTTTATTGTTTTCTTCTGGGGTCCTCTTTAAGCTGTCAGCCCTTAAATCTTCCCTTGTAAGTAGGAAATTCTTTTGCTGCCTCCTACATTCATTCTATCTTACAGAAATGAATTACCGGGACAGGGAGAAAGAGTATAAATATCAACACAGTTTAGCTGTCCTGTGGAAAGATAGGCAAAGATTTGTTTTCTATAAATAGTATTACTTGATGAAAAACATGGAATTACTGTTTCATTTAATGTGGAGAAATCCTGAGCAAATTCTTTAGATACAACAGTAAACATTGGGGTCCTTTTGGTGTATTGAATGAGTTACCATTTTAGTCAAACAGGATGTCTAAGCACTCCCAGGGTAGAGAATATAGATGTTGGAAGCTTCATGGAATGCTTATATTGTACCAAGAATATTTTTAGTCCATGGATTTTGGCTTCTTAAGGTTGGTATTCATATTGCTTTTTTACAACGAAACAAACCAAAACAAGCTGAGAATCCTAAGTTATTTTGCCCAAAACAACTGGCAGAACTGAACCTGAAACAACAAGCCCTGATTCTGATTTGGTGCTCTGGCCACTAACAGGTTTTGCCATTTGTTTCAACACATGCAGATGATAAGAAGAATAAATTTTATGATCACTTAGATTTTTGATACTTTTTCTTTGATTCTTTTGTAAAAAACTTTTTTTACTTTGCTTTGGAGTTATAGTCAGTGTTGATTTATGTCATTATATTTAGACATAAGTCTCGACCGAAAAATCGTGGTTTGTTCATAGCTGTTCATGGTTTTAAATTATGGTCAACAAGAGCAATATCTCAAACCCCCTCAGCTTTCTTGTCATGTTTGTCCCCATGAGAAAATAATTTGTTTAATTTTTATTTCTGAAATACTATTACCCAGGGTTGTGAGTTTAAGGTTTCTTAACTGTGCCAAAGGTCACCTCCTGTTTAGCTAGCTTACACAGTTTGGACTGGTTCAGGCTGAGGCATCAATGGCAGCTGAACAAGTCAAATCACCCCTTTGTGTGACATTCACTGCAGAAATTGGCATGAGGTTTGGCTGGGTTTAAACAGATGCTCTTCCTTTTTCCTTTCTCTGATATCATATTGCCTTTTGCTATCCGTGATGTGACTGGGAATTACTGCCAGTGGGGGAGAAAAAACCGTAAAAATCATGATATGGCTTTAGGAGTAGCTATCGCTTTCAATATATATTGTTCATATTAATATTCCATGATGTGCCTGCAAGTATTGTGCATCTGGATTTTGAGTTAGGTGAGCGATGGACCAGATTGATTTTGTGGGCCCTGTGTTAAACTAGTGAAGCCATTTTAAGTGAGCTCTGAAAGAATAAAGACTACTGTAAGGGAGGGAGCTTTACAGGAGGACACAGGTATTCTTCCTGTATATTTTTTGTTCTAATGTGTTCTCATTTTTAACAATTAGAAGACTCAAATGCAGGTACAGTTAGTTCTCCTGCTAATTAACAGGCTTGACAATCATAAGTTAGCATGTATTTTGCATGCCTGAGATTTTTTCTCAGCAGTCAATACAAAGATCAGTAGGACACTTAATTGAGCTGTCCTGTTCTGTGATTTAACAGCTACATCAAGCATGGGAACCACTGCTGGGCCATCAGTTGTCATTTCCTGTGAGCTATCATAAACTGAATCACAACTGAAACTTGGAAATCTGTTAAACAAACCGAAACCTTCTGTTTCAGTCTGTGTGGAAGAAAGTCTCATTTAATGTCATTTCAGTCTTCCACACATTTAGATTTCGTAACAGGTTAATGATACATTTGATGATGTTCTGCATGATTATATAAAATGTTATTTCTCATGTTTTGGTGGTTAGTCACAAGATGGTGTTTCAGTTGGGTAAATTTTAGCAGTAGGGTACATATAATTTCCTCAAGACATCTCATTTCAAACGACCCTGTCTTTGATAGAGCCTGAATACATGGCACATGATCAGGACTTTTAGTTCCTGATGTACTTGGAAGAACATAGTGTGGAAAACACAGTTCAAAGAATTGCAAAACCAGATATCTGTAAAGCAGACTTAAAAAAATTTCAGTTGCAATTTCCTAGCCTTACACTTGAAGGCCTGTATGCCTGCTATGGAAATACATACACGTTTTGGCTGTTGTGTACAACTGTGCAGTTACGGGTAGTATTTGTGCTCTGCAGGAAAGTGTTTTACAA
Source organism: Indicator indicator (assembly GCF_027791375.1). NCBI lineage: Eukaryota > Metazoa > Chordata > Aves > Piciformes > Indicatoridae > Indicator > Indicator indicator. Next base: position 9,627,593 of record NC_072030.1, read on the forward strand.
CCTAATCATTACAGTAAAATCTTAATTTCTAGATATAGTGTGCGTTTTAGATATAGTTAATATTCTGAGTGAAAGCCACTAAACATGGTACCTAGTAGTATCCTTTATTTTTCACTTCTACTGCAGAAATAATCATAAGAAGGTATTTAGATTACCTGCTTCTTTGCTACGTGCAGTCTACAAAGCAAAGTTTTGTGGCTTTCTTTTTAAGTAAGAATGTCTGATGTAAAATTTCATTCTTCATGATTAAGGTAATTGAAATAAATTTCCTTTCATTGTATGTGTTTATTGAGAATATTAAACAACTCACTGGGAGATTGCTGCTACCTAAATAAATAGATCTACTTGAAAAAAAAAATAGAGCATTTCCAAAGAGTAATTCTGTAACAGTTCTGGTTTTGTTTGAGAACTTATAGGGATCCAGACCCTTGTGACTTCAAAGAACATACCCAATTTATACTCTGCAGTACCTACCAATAAAGAAAAGAATTTATCTCATCTGCTGCTGTTGCAACAAATGCAGCTTATTGGAATGACTCAGTTGCCACCTAAAATTATTTTTTATTTCATTACTCTAGCTCTGACTTTTAAATAAAATGACAAATACTGATTTCTGTGTTGCAGGGCCTGGTTATTAAAATACCATATTTTGTTGGCAAGGAAAATATCTTATATTAGAATTGTGTTTTGTACTATCATCAGAGATTATCTGCTGTGAATCAAGAAAGCTGTGCCTTGCACTGGCATTTGACTTGCATACAGGCTTCCTGTATGTTAGTTTCTTTAACTGCAGTAGAAAACATGATATATATTGCGTACTTCAGTCTGTATAACTGATGTGTTACATATATTTTTTTTTAATCAATATTCAAGCCATAACCTTTGAAGGAAGTAAAATAATAGGACTAATTGTCAGTTTTACGTGTCTGATGCTTTCAGAAATTAGCACCTGGAGTCAGTCAGTTTGCTTACACCTGTGTACAGGACCATCCTATCTGGACTAACCAACAGTTTTGGGAAACAACTTTTTATAGCAATGTGCAAAATCAAGTTCGTTCCCTCTACCTTACAGCCAAAGATGACAACCATGCAGCACAGTTGAGACAAAAGGTAGGACAATATTTTAAAGTAGATATCAAGGTAGTGTTTTAATTCACATTTTAAGTGTCTCCTAAGTTATAGAGAGCTAAGTTACGGTTTCTCCAATTTCAGCTCCTTTTCTTACATTCTTCCCATATTAAACAGCATACAGTAACATAAAAAAAACCCAAAATTAGGATTTCTCCATAAAAGCATTATAATTTGATGTTGTTATGATTTTTGAAGCAGCCAGTTTTTGTATAATTTTTCACGCTTTAAGGTAGATGTTTTTCCTGAGAGTGGTAATTTACTGTGTAGAACTGTTATAAACTAGTAACAGTTCTGTTCTATGAACAACTTAGGCTAGCAGCAGTTCTGGTGTCCAATGTTAGGTTATTACCAAACCCTAGGGCAGTTTCTGTTGAATGTCACTCAGTCTGTTTTTTAAAAATTGTACAAAAAATGTCTTATCAACTGTGTGACTGAAAAATATATGCTAGCCAAAGTCATACAGCATTTTAGAGAGGGCAAGTGAAATAGAGAAAGGCCCAGAGCTGTAGTCAGAATGAACTGAAAAGGCATGTCAGATACAGTAGGGTTGGACTGTGGGACTGTGTACAGGGAGCAACTTCCAGTCTGGCACTCTGTAAAGAAAGATGTAAAGAACAAAAGGAAAAAACATTTACAAGGTACCTAGTCCTCTAATAACATCAGGCATGAGGTCACTAACTGTTTTTTGAAATGAATATATAATTTAAATAACTGAATAAGTTTAATAATTTGATAAAGTTTTGACTAAACTTTTTTTTTTAATTATAGCTTTATTATTGCTTCTGTATTTTTGTCTTTCTTTCTGTATGTCTTCCAGGAGAAAAATTCAGTAGGTCCAGACCAAGATAAGACAGCAATGGACCTGGCTGCTGAGCAGTTGCGATTGTGGCCAACTCTTAATAAACAAACGCAGCAGGAGCTAGTCCAGAATGAGGAAAGTACAGTTTTCAGTCAGGCAATTCATTTTGCTAACCTCATGGTCTACCTGCTAGTACCACTGGATACAAGTAAGAACAAATTACTGAGAACATCAGCTACTGGTGACTGGGAGAGTGGAAGCAACAGTATTGTCACAAACAGGTGGGTACACAAGTTTAGTGGTAATCAGGATGAGCCACAGTTTTCAAAAGTTTCTTTGTTTTCAGGATTTATTCAAAAATGCTAGATTGTTTCAGTATCTTCTCTCTTTTTTTTTTCCTTTTTCTTTACCCAAGTTCATTAATTAAGGAGAGCAAAAGTCTTAACATGATTCTTCCTAAAATAACAGAATTTACTCAAAGAAGTTTACCACTGTTTAAAAGAACATAATTTTTGTTGTTAACAGTAAGAATTTTTAATCTAGTAATGCAAATGGTGAAGACAGAGTACAATGCGAAAGAAAGCAACAGCCTACAAAATATGTAATTTGGCTTTATGTGACTTAAAAAACCCCAGTGTATGAACTTAAAGTCAAGAAAGCATTTGTGTAGCATCCATAAAATCAAAATTTCTGTGTAACAGCTGCAAGAGAGAAAGGTGGTGAGGTCACAGAAAAAAAACAGGGTTAAACCACTGTGGCAAAGGTTAAGTTACTAAGGAGGCAGGAGGAGTACAGCACCAGCATTCCCTAGCATGCAAGTCCAGACCATTTCATAACAAACCTTCCGTCCTCTCTATTTATAGTCTTCATTATCACCTATGGATGTCAGAATTCCCACCTGATAAAATTCTAGAACACTACGTGAGAACACTGATATCCACTAAAGGCAGGCAGGCTATCAGTATCAAACTCCTGCTGACTAAACACCTCTAAACTCAGGCATTAGGACATGCTCAGTACACAGCTTGCGGTGTATGTTGCAATGTATGAATCTGGACCGTAATATTATTTTGGGAGGCATTTTTTAGTTGTTCAAAGTACATCTCTCACTGACTTGCTTGCATATTCAGTCTGATGCACAAATGTTTTTTTCTTATGCTCTTTTTAGCTTTTGAATGGTTTTCTCTGCAACCAGAATATTCATTTAGTGTATCTTTCCCTATGTAACTGGATATTTGTTTACCAGGGGTTGCTAATAATGGTACTTGTCTCTGTGAGGAGAAGACATAAAGCTCACTTCCAAACAGCATTTTTCTTGTTTGCTTATCTGCACTAGACTTGCAGGGGGAAGGGTCTCCTCTGTCATCATCCATGCAGTTCTGACAGTGTTAATAACCATGAAAATACAATGTAATTTAGCAAGATTTATGTATTGTAATTAGAAAAAACAACCCACAGCTTCTCTGTTTAGTCCAGTATCATATGTCCATTGCCAGCTAAATGTTTCACACTTGAAATGTCTTTTATTTATATCTATAGTATTGCAGGCAGTGTTGCAGAGAGTTATGACACAGAAAGTGGGTTTGAGGACTCTGAGAACAATGATGTTGCAAATGCAGTTGTACGCTTCATCACCAGATTTATTGACAAGGTTTGCACAGAGAGTGGAGTGACGCAGGATCACATCAAGGGTCTTCATTGCATGATACCAGGTAAGAATTGTAACCAGAAAGTGTTTTGAAGTCTTTATTTTTCCTTTTCTTTTTATTTCTAGAGAGAGAAATGTACTTTTAGTTACTTTCAGTGAAATTAGAAGTTAGATTTCTTTCCTAGTCTATAATTGTTGAATTTAAAATAATTATTCATTTGATGTTTAAATTTAGGAATTTCAGACTATCACTGTTTTAATTAGATTACAACTTTCATATTATGTGGGGCTTCATTTATGATATTACTGCTTTCCAGGCATTGTAGCAATGCATGTAGAGACCCTGGAGGCTGTCCACCGTGAGAGTAGGCGGCTTCCACCAATACAGAAGGCAAGTATTATGAAACATACTTGTATTCTTTACAAGTATTACAATCATGCAATTTAGTCATCTTTTTTTCTCCCTCATAATGTTAGGAGGAAACATCAAAACACTGAAAGAAAATTTCCACCAGTGATAAATAAAATGCTTGGCTTTGGTCTTGTGAAATATGAACTTAAGAGCTAATAGAGCCAAACTTTTGAGCATAAACAAGCTGTTGCATGCCCATTGTTTTTTCGAGACCCATTTCTCTTACTTGAGTGAAAACTCCATTTCCCTTCTTTGGACTCGTGCTCATAACAATTTTGCTTTGAAGCTTTTAAAAACAAATATTATAACTAGATTGAGTTATAACAGTGGTATCACCATTACATTTACACTTTAATTTATTTGCATCAGCCCAAAATTCTACGACCAACTTTACTGCCAGGAGAAGAATTTGTATGTGAAGGTCTCCGTGTGCTGCTGGATCCTGATGGCAGAGAGGAAGCTACAGGAGGACTACTTGGAGGCCCTCACATCCTTCCTGCTGAAGGAGCTTTGTTCCTTACCACTTACAGAATTATATTTAAGGGCACTCCTCATGATCAACTGGGTAAGAAAATTTAAACCATGACAATTGTGGTCCTTCAGATAGGCAGGTCTTTGGGCTGGCCTATCCACCTATTCAAGCATCAACATCACAAAGTCCATACCTCATAATGTATTTTTTTAAATGTTTGTCCAATAAGAATAATCTTTTAACATAGGATTTTATCACTAGATGTGCCAGTGATTGATTTTGATTTTCCATTTAACTCAAACTAGAACTACTTCTTCGTCTTCAGATGAGGCTTTATATACTAAATGTTTGTTTCTCCCTGCATGTTGATAGATGTTTAGAGTGCTGTCTTCAGTAACTTATGTAATGTAGAAGCATAGTATGTACTTGTCTTAGAGGAAACTTCAGTAAACTGTCACATGGTATTTTGGGCTTTTATGAACTGCCTAAATTTGGAGGCAGAAAATAAGGACATTCTTGGCCATACTTTGATCATTTCCGTAGAATTCAGAATGGACAAAATACTTAGGATCTTTGTATCTCAATTCTGTAAAGTTGGTCTAAAAAAGCCGCTTTACAGAAGAAAATTTTTGTAAGCTCCTTTACCAGTGAGAGAGAGCATCCATAACGCGTGAGAAATGCAGCTTCCACTGCATTAAACGCTTCTTTTCAGCTACTGGAAGTGTTTCAATGACAAATGATCACGTGATAGTGTTCTCCTTAAAATTATTATTAATAAATTCAGCATTCCTTTTTAGTACTAGTGGAAATGTCTCTCCTGAGTGGTAAATTTCCATATTTTAACATCTTTCATTTTTAAGCAGATTGTCATTCAGAAATACAAATTTATTGTGGAAAGTTCATGGTCATAGGTAAAGATATGAATCTATCCTTTGTTTATAAGTTGTATACTGCAGTATGAAATTTGAATACGCTTGGAAGTTTTTCTTCGCCTCCTACCAACCTAGATTTTGGGAGGTGCATTTTCCTAATGTAAAAAGACACAGAAGGAAGGAGAATATTTTTGTAATCATCCCAGAGAAAATTAGTCAGAAATTTAGAGTACAGATAATATCTTAGGAATCTACCAGCTTTTCAGGTATTTTGCCTGAAATTAATTCTGTACTGTTATTTTCATGTTAATTTGTACTTACTCATTCCTATCTATTCAAAATACAATGTGATCAAACCAGACTTGATTCTGTGATCTAACAAGTGTCTGTAAATACCATTTGATGGTCCTCAGTTGGAGAGCAGACAGTGATCCGGAGCTTTCCTATTGCATCTGTGACAAAAGAGAAGAAAATCACAATACAGAACCAGTTACAGCAGAGTATGCAGGAAGGGCTGCAGATCACTTCAGCTACATTTCAGGTAAAAGGAAGTTTTGTAATCTGTGACAACACAGCTCAAAATATTATGAGTGGCACTTTGTCCAGATGCTTGTGAAAAGTTTATTTCCCTGCCCAGTAAAGTTACTAGCAAATACATTTCTCTCATACAAACCCTGGTGTTTCTTAGCCCAGTTGATACCATTTTCATTGATTACCATTTTCATATTTGATTTCTTTCTCTCCTTTCCTCACCTTCAGTTCTGGATCCAATAAAGGACTACTTTGTATCCAAAATCTTACTGTTAGTGAGTAGAGCTGCCACTGGAAGCATGCTTTCTCTCTTCTCCAGCTACATGCAATGAATATAGAACAGCTCTAAGTATTCCCCCTTTCTCAAGACTTGCTACTTCATCAGCTCTCTTTAAAAATCTGTGGTTGAAAGTCATGGTCTCTCTCACATGGAAGCTGCACTTCCAGGAATCTGTAGGATAGCCAGCACTGACCAGAACCCCATATGACTTGCACAGATCCTAGTAGTTTCCTGTCTGCAGAATCGCTGTCACTGTGTTCAGCAGAAGCATATACACAGGGCAATCAACAGAGATGGACATGTGAGAATTTGGCATCATGAAGTCTCTGAAGTCTTCCGTAAAATGTTTCTTCTTGGTGGCGATCTTAACTGTGGTCAAACCATAGAAGATGGGAAGTTGAAGGCAAAGAATTTTGTTATGCACTGAAAATAGGCTGTGATACTTAAGCAGCGTGTTGTTGTGTTAGCTAACTGCAGAAGTATATTTTCTTTGAGATCAATAATTCTGACATTTAAAAACAAAGTAGATCATCAACATCTTATTAGTTGGTCACAATAATGGACATCATATAGTTAATCATTCTTCAGTAGCCTATTTAAAAACGTAAGATTAGGAATACAAGTGAGTAAAACAACTTGAAAAAGAGTTGGTTTTGTGGACTTTGGAGGGGACCTCATAATGACTTCTATTTTACAAACATTTTTTACCAGAATTGTTAGCATGCTTCAATGATGTGCTAAATACAGACACAGCTCAGTGTTTTTAGTGCTGGATCCTAGTCAAACATAATTTTTGTTTTTTTGTTTAGCATAGTTTTGTATTAGGTTGTGAGAACAAAAACAATCAGCAAACAGTTTACTTTCTGTTCCCTCTGTAACAGCTAGAGTTCAATACAGTATGAAATAGCCCCTTCTCTCTGTTTATTAATTACAACTTTCAGAAGGTTTTGGTAATAGCTAAGTTATTTCATGTCTTTAAAACTTTCTATCAGTATAACCCCTAAAGATTGAAGAGCTCTTTTCAAGGAGATCCTAGAACAGCACAGTTATTAGTCATTTGGAAAGTATTTACAAAACAAGTGATATTAAAAAAAGCAAAGATGAAATCCACCTTCTAGTGGCAAACAAAAGACATGCAAAAGGTGTGGAGGTACACACTCAGAAATAAAACTCCAGGATACTTATTTGGTTGCTTTTTTTCCACATTCTTAAACTTCTTCTGGGCCCTTTTATGAATTCTGAATTTTCTATCTCTGTTTTTTTTACTTTGTTGTATTGGGTGGTGGTGGTGTTTTCTTTGCTTGTTTGTTTCCATGAAATGTTATCCTTTTTTCCAAAGAGGATGGGATTTTAAAAAAATACTTTTTTTAGTGGGATGGAAGAATCAGTGTTGAATAGGTTAGTTCCTTTTTAAGGATTGGCCATCACTATTACATTTTTATTATTAGCAATTTTCTATACTTTGCAAGGTGAGGCAAAGTAATGAAAGTATAATTGTTGTGACATATGAATGCTGAAATTATTGATTTGATGAGAGTCTTTGAAGTGCCCTACTAGCCTTAGTTCCCATTTTGTGGGCAGAGCTGGCAGAGTATTTCCAGGCTAAGCTGTCACATGTGACTAATATTTGTATTTTTGTAGAAATCTTAATGCCAGCACTACTGCTTGGATTTACCAAACTGTTTTCTGCTTGGTATTATGAGAACTGCAGATGCTTCTTATTGAAAATACCTCAGTATTAAATAAAAAATGAATGAGAATTTAATAAGCTGTATACTGTCCCTTAAAATCAAGGAGGTATATAATATACATTTCTCTTTTCCAGTGGGCATAGAATCACTTAACTGTAGGAATTTTGTTAATACGTTTTAATATCTTTTAATGTGTTTAATTCTATAATCATTTTAAGTTTCTAACATGTCACGCCTTTACTATGCAGTTAATTAAAGTAGCATTTGATGAAGAAGTAAGTCCTGAAGTGGTGGAAATATTTAAGAAACAGTTAATGAAGTTTCGTTATCCTCAGTCCATCTTCAGCACTTTTGCATTTGCAGCTGGGCAAACAGCACCACAGATAATTTTACCAAAACAAAAAGAAAAGAACACTTCATTCCGGTACAGTCATTCTTCTTCTTTTCTTACTGATGTTCTCGTTTAGTATTAGTCAAATGCATTGAACAATCTGACTGGGCATGCAAATCTATCAAGCAGTTTTCAGGAAAGTCAAAATAACTGATTACCGTTGCATCTTTTTATATTTTCTGAATAAAAGGTAGATTAGTATGATCAAGACGTAGTCCATTTCCTATAGGAACATATTAATGTATTCAAATTTCTGGCTTCAGTAAGTTTGAACAAGCATCTCATTACATTTTGAAATGCATACAACGCAAGTATCGTCTTCATGGGTGCAAACTGTGCCAACATAAAAAACAGATTTCTTGTGTATTACTTTATAAGTTAATAACCTCATGTGGGTGAGAATTAATTTTACTCTTAGTACAGTGTGTACAGTTCCTTAATGTTTTTTAATCTAGAGTTTGAGCTGTGTGTCCTCTTTTGAAGTTTGTTATATGTTAATTTTTACTAGACTAGATAGATTATTAGTCTTTTCCAGAACGGTAGTTCCTGTGATTCTCGGTTGATTACTGCATTGTTGGCACAGGAAAGTAGCACACGAAACTAGTCATGGAATCTTAAACTTTGAAGTAATTACGATCTTTCCTGCCTTTACAAATACCTAAAGGAAGACAATGGCTGCTTATTATTCATTATCATTAGACATAATAGACACAAATTAATCTGAAACGGGGCAATAATTTTTGACAGTATGTTAAATGGAAAATTATGAATACATTTTATTTGGGTAAATGGGTTCATCATAAATATGTGTACATGCTATCATGGAGAATCATACACATCTTTCTAAATATTTTTATTGATTGAATGTATAGTACCTTCTCAAAAAGCATTGTGAAAGGAGCAAAACGTGCCGGTAAGATGACAATTGGACGCCAGTATTTGTTAAAGAAGAAAACAAGCACAATAGTAGAAGAAAGAGGGAATCGCCCAGGCTGGAATGAAGATGATGATATCTCTGGTAAGAGTAAACCAATTTTTTTTCGTGTTGGTTGATGTCTCTTCTGTTTTGCTGGCATTCCAACATACTGATAAGAAATGTCTTCAAAAAGTAATTGCAGTCTTCCTAGACAGGAAAGAGGACAAGTCAAAAGATGAAGTTGACTTAATTCAGTGATAAAGCAAAATACTAGATTATTATCTTGTAACTATCAAAGTATTTACATATAGTATCTTTTTAATAATTTTCTACATCATAATAGTGTGGATGGAACAGCACAGAGACATACTGTAACTTCTGGTTTTAGCTATCATGACATCTGCAATTAGTCTGCATTGAGAAAGCAGTAATTGGTGAGATTCAAGAATGTGCAAATACCATGAGGGAGACTTCTGCAGATGTGAAGGAGACAAGTAAAATCTGAAAGCAGCAGAAGTCATTACTGCTGAAAATACCATATTGCAAATTTTGGTTGAAAGTACTTGCATATAAAAGGTAGAAAGCTCCTGTGGAGTTCAACTTTCTTCCAAACACTGCTTTTCCTACCACGTGCTGCTGTCAATATAGCCTTATCTGGATCAGTGCTAATTTATAATAAACCACTAGAGGGAACCAGATTCTCCTCTACATAAACAGGTATTGTTTTGTCATACCCTTCTTTCTTTAAAAAAACAAAACCAAACACCAACAAAAAGGCATTTCAGATAATGAAATGTTTATCAAACACTAATTTCATCAAAACATCAAACCATTTTTTTCTTCTTGATTATTTTTTCAGTGAGCAAGACAATTTATGTGACTTAGGAGAAGATGTATGAAGGTTGCACTTTTATGTTACTGTGTTGTCTCCATTGTCACCAAAACGGAAGAAGGCCATTCCAGTAAAACTAAAAACACTGACTGTCATCTTCTGTTCCATCTAAAAGTGGGTTTTTAAAAGGCAAAAAAGAAAGCATTATAAAATACACAATGCTTTTACAGTACTGAAAAATAACATCCTTAATTGAATGTCCAGCAAATTCCTCGAGTACATTAGTATGCATTCTGATGATGCAGATTCTTTCAGTCAGAAGCAATTGTGCTGGCTGAACCTGGGTTATTTTGGGGTGATTGTGTCTCCTTCATCTGAAGACACCAAGTACAATTCTCCTTGTCTATTCATACTTCTCTTGATAGTGAAGAGATTTTAAGAGTTGGCATTATTCATTTTTCTTAGAAGCTTTCCAAGATGAAGGTTCCACAACTCTAGGCTGTTTGTACTAATGCTTTAACCATCCTTAATGCTGGAGAAAAACAGGCTACTTTCTGATACTCAAGCCTAAATATTTTCTTGCCACAATTTAAAGCCTTCACCGCTTACTCTGCCTCTATATAAATGTAGAAGAGAAGATTCCCTTCATTCTGATTGCAATGTTTAATATATTTATGGACAACTGTAGTATTTCATTTATGTGTTCTTTTCTGGATATTAAACATCTGAAGTTGTTTCAGTCTTGATATATTTATATTCATCTTCATTGTAGTTTTCTCAAGTCCTCTTTATTTGGTTCAAATATAGCTTGAAATGTGATTTCCAAAACTGGGCACAGTACTGTACTTGTGGATAATGAACATCTAATTTCCCTCCAATTCCCACCCATCTTTTTATTTCAGAATTTAGAATCTCACAACTACTAAACTCTTTTTCTTCTAGGTGATCATAGTGGTGTGCTCCATAAAATAGGAGATTGTAAACTCCACTTGTACAAACAGTCATATCTCAGGAACAGTGAAATCCTCTTCTTTTCAAAATCAAATTTTTAAAAATCTATTCTAAACTTGAGGCAGCAAAACATTTTCATCTTCCTCTTCAGGTTAAGCCATTCTAGGATTGTATGATGACATTTATATAAACTTTTATAATCTCTTATCTTTTTATTCTGATCACCAATATATTGCTTTTATAAGAAAAAAAGCTTTAGAAGAAATATTTTGAAAAATGCACCCTCATCTTATGTGAGTCACTTACAGCTCTCCATTCAAAGTTTGTGCATGTCCTAATATAAAATTATTTTAAATCCCATTTGTTTCAATTTATTTCTCGTTAGGACACTTCTTGTTTATAAATGTTTTCTATCTTCTTTCTAATGATAATAAATATGAAAACACAGAAAAAAGGAGCTATGCACAGCATCAAATTCTATTACTTAAATCAGAAGTCAGATAAGCAACTGTTGGTTTCATTTGAGGTGCAGGGGCAAGAAAATTATTCATGTAGCTTTTATGCTAAGGTGCAGAAATGAAAATGTGTATGGATTCTACTCCTGTAAATTTTGAATGTTGTCTTCTGCTAGTAAAATTGTAACAGTATCTTTTTTTTTAAAAAGAGTTCTAATTTCCAGTTTTATTAATTCGTCTTAAATTTAAATCCTGATATACTTTTCAGTGCCTCATACATTAAGTAGTATTTCCCTCATGCACATATTTAAATGCTTAAGGTGTTAACAAGTAACTGATACCTGCTGAGAACAGTAAATCTGCTTTCAGAAGTATTTGGAAATAGTTGGAAGTGTCAATAACAGGCAGGTGGCAGGTTTTGTACAAAGAACTTGCTTGACTTGAATTTCATTGTAGTTTGAACTTGTGATAAGGTTTTATCTCTCATGGTTAAAGATTTCTTTTTTTTTCCTTTGTAAAGTATAGCTAACGTGCACAGCTGAAGAAATCTGATATTTGACATTGAAACTGTGGCATTAAGAAACCGACAGTTATCTGTTGTGAAATTATGACACAAACATTGTTTAATTTGAACGAAGCCTTAAAAAGATGGTTGTATCTTTTAAAGTTCAAAACAATTGCAAAGTCCATTTTACCTTGGATGTTTAATGAATTGATAATGCATAATTTTTGTTATTGTGTCTTGGGTACATCTTTGTGTAGCAGTTTTGAGTTTAACAGGTGTTCATAAATTGTTGAAATAAAGATGAACTGCCTTTTGCTCAGTTAAATTAAATATTTGAGATAATTTTTTCCAGTATTTTGGTGAGTTGTCAGCCACGCCAGCTACAAGTGCAGTAGGTAACTGTGCAACATGTTCAGGTTTCCTGACTAAAATACAATTGCTTAAAATTTCAGTAAATGGTTGTTAGTATGTATTAGTTCTTGTCCCTTTGTAACTGACAGTAAGACAAACTAACATTTTGTTCAGAAAAAAATGGCATCATTTTCTGTGTAACTGCTGGCCTCCCCAATAGTCTTTAAGATTTTTAACTTCAGTTTCAGATGACAGTGAGCTGCACATGAGTGGCACCCTGAAAGCGTCAGAAAAATCAACAATGGAGCAATTGGTAGAAAGAGCCTGTTTCAGAGACTATCAGCGTTTGGGACTAGGGACCATCAGTAGTAACTCTTCTCGCTCAAAAACAGAATACTTAAGAATAACTGCGCTGAACAGGATGTATTCACTTTGCAGGAGGTGAGTTTACCCACTCAGTCTAGTGGTTGAAAATGAAGATGACCTAACAGACACATAACCACATGATGCATCCATTTAAGGAACTTAGTCTGAGAAGATTTTTACCTATGGTAGGAGTGTTCAACCAGTGATCTTGAACTTACTTGTATTCCATTCAGATTTGTCAAAAGATGTGGACAGGCTGGAGAAAACCCAGAGAAGGTCCATAAAGACGATTCTGACTTATCTGGAGCAACAGACTAATAATTCAGTTTGTTAAATCACATTATGCAGACAACTTTCTTCCTCTAAAACCATGAGGTTTTAATAGCATTTTTAGAAAAGATAATTAAAGATTGAGTGGATTACAAATCTCAGTATGTAAATACTTATCTAGTGCCCATATTAGTTTGGTTACTGTGTTTTTAAGCAGTAGATGGTGAATTTCATGTACATACATTTCGAATAAGGGCAGTCAAAGATCCAAATATACAGGAACAGTGTATGCGGTAGAGGAACAAAGCTGTTTAGTAAACATAGTTTTGCCCTGCTCCTCATCTTAATTTTCGTCTTAATATGAAATTGGCACTTAAATAGAATATTTTTTTGGCATAGATAGAAAATAATTGCTTGAATCCTTCTTTCACTAACATAAACACAACTACCATCTTGTTGGGTTTTATATTTTTTAAAGGTAGTTATTTATTATTTAAAGGTATCAGTAAATTTCCTCATCTCTCAGTGTAATGTTTTTTTAAAGTACAGAAAAGTACAGTTTCAAACATGCTGTTCCAAGTAATCAGACTAAAATGTAAATGTATTTTGACGTGCACCAAAAAAGCATTGTTATAGTTGTGTTACTTGAGGCAATCTAACATTCTTTCCTTTCAATTCTTGTATTCATATACAAGTGTCAAAACAAAAGTACTGCATCATCTGCATACCTCAAAATTCTCTTTCTTGTCATGCTGAAAAATACAGTTTCATTACAGTGACAGATAAGAGGTCTACTGAGAAGGAAAATACTACCAAAATACAGCCTTCAGTGGAAAGAAACTAATAGTGATATTCTTGGGTTGGGTTTTAAAATGCAGTTTTCTGTATGAATTAATGTATTTGCTAGGATTGGACCAAAAATAAGAATTACTAAATAAAATATAATTCTAACAGTTGAGGTGTATTTTCATTAAGATGTATATCCAGCTCATAATTTTTGGACTTTTTTTTCCTTGTTTAAAATTTTGAAAGCAGTTTTAGTTGTTTTTCAATTCTTTTACCTTTATGCCAATGCAGTTACCCTGGACTTCTGGTAGTGCCTCAGTCTGTTCAAGACAGCAGTCTGCAGAGAGTTGCTCGCTGTTACCGTCACAATCGCCTACCAGTTGTCTGTTGGAAGAATACCAGAAACGGTACTCTCCTACTTAGATCTGGAGGCTTTCATGGAAAAGGTGTTGTTGGCCTCTTCAAATCCCAAAATACACATACTACAGGTGAGTTGCTGCAGCTAGGATTTCTAAGTAATTTTGTGAAATACTTATTTTGTGGAAGGAAGCAGTGACATGATTGAATCAGAAGCCTTGGGATATGAATGCTTATATAGTCTTTTATATTGCTTGTCATGCTTCCAGCAGTATATTAGGCAGTAGATAATCTGTTTTACAGTAACTATCTGTCAGACATGAGCTTCTGAAGTTACCGTTTCTTTAAAATGTGAAGAAAATGGAAACTTTCCTCAGGACGTGACTACCCTCCATCTTTAATTCAAATATCTGCTCAGTTCAGTAACAGACTTTCATGTAAGTCAAGCTGGTGGTCTCCTGAGTCTCTTTCCTAAAACACGCACAATACTCTTCACAAAATAAAAGTTCAAGTGGTAAGGACATTATGCTTGCATTTAGACCTTTTTTTTTTCATTTTGTTAACTAGATTATTAAGACATAAATTGACTTTTTGCAGCATTACTTGAAGGACTAAGAGACCCAGAGATTGTTCAGGTGGATTTCAGGATGTGTGAACCTTTCTTCGGAGCTGAAGAGAATGTTTTTCTTCAAGCTTTGTCAGACAGAAACAGTGTGTTCCTGCATATACATTCTCTAATCACTTCCTAATTGTGCTTCCAGTTCAAGATGCTAATTTCATCAGGGCTATTTAGATAATAATTTTACCAGGGCTATCATGAAATTTCTTTTGCCATCTCCAACTAATTAGGTTATTAGTCTCCAGCATCGAATGTGATAGGGTCATCTCTGGGGAAAACTACTTAAAAGTTACTACTGTAGTTTGTCAAAATATGCTTAATTAGTTCTTTGACTCTTTTATCTCTCATTCCAAATCTTGACTCTTATGGTAAAGATACCAAACCCTGATTTAAGCAGCTATTACATTTTTGTCCTATAGCAAGTCTGGAGATGGCTGCAATGAACTAGAATTCAAAAAATTTTCTTTGCCACTTGAAAAAAAATCTTGACTCATCAAGACTTTTTGTCATGATATGGCCCAGGACCAGAATGGATTGTTGAACCTTCAATAAACAAACTGAAGTATTTTCAGTGCTTTTCTGTACATAAGCTTTGTGGTTTTATTATTGTATGTATTTGCAAATATACTGACATTTTAATGTACTCTGTTCTTCTTGTGACTCTAGCTCCTGCTTCTTTAGAATCTTCAAGCAGTATAGAACAGGAAAAATACCTACAAGCCTTACTGAATGTGATATCCGTCCACTGCAAAATGAATGGTAGTAATACTCTCACTGTTAGACCAACAATTGCTCTGTCTCCAGGTAAAATTTTGTTCATTGAGTGCTTTTCCCAATGTCTTAGAGAAGTACAAGACTTGAGATTGTGTCTGTCTTGTCTTACTCAGTTGATGGTAACTGGCCTACTATAGCCAAACAGTACCTTTTCTTGTAAAATAACACCATTCCCAAAGTGTGCATGCTTTGCTTCATGTATTGTAAAATACTGCTTAGCTTTATCTAACTTCTCCATACTGTTGCCAGTATATGCATCTGTCTTAAAAAAATAAATCTGAAATACAAAATGGGCAAGAATTATCTGTATTGTGTGAAAAAGGGGATTTTATCAATTACGTAAAGTGCTAGTCTGAGTAAGTCTGTAGTTTTTTTTTTTAATCTATTCTTTTTTCTGGCTGACTTTAGGCACTGAAAGAAGGGCTTCAAGAATGTCCACTGTGTTTAAGCAGGTAGTGCCAGGACATTTGGATGTAAATCTGTCCAATAGCTTTGCTCGAGGAGGTTAGTAAGACTAGCTCAAAGTCTGTTATTTGAAATAAAAAATGGTAACATGATGTTAGTAATAATAAAAGTAATTACACTGCTTATTGATTCCTTACTCTGTGGAACAACAGAAGAGAAATTACAGATTAGCCTTAGTCTCTGGGATTTCTGTTTAAGTCCTTTACTTGACATTGAAATAAAGCATGTTTCATGTTGGAAATTAGTGGAAAATTAAGCACTCAGTTAGGAATTACATTTCTAAATACTTTGTGATTCATGCATATTTAAAAGTTATCCAAAATGTATAGCCTGAAAATTTGTTAGGACTGAAAGCATTTCAGAATTTCCAGTCACAGATTGTTCCAGCATTTGACTGAAGATTAGCTCATGCTTCATAAAATTGCATATAATAATTTTACTTCAAGTAAAGGAGGGAGTCATGTGGCTAGGCATCATAAGTAAGGGAATACAGTGCATTCTTCAGGAACAGTTGTTCTTAGTTACAGGAGTTCGTCAGTGTCATTTCCACAAAAAGCTTTCATTCTGTGAAGTGGGTTCCAAACACTTTTGTTCTTCTAGGCTGAGGAAATGATTATGATATTTATTTTTTTATACATAATACATGCATAACATTAGTGCATCAAATTCCTTAAATATATACTTGTTAGAATAGGGATGAATCTCTTTCTGAAAGGGAACACTTTATACATTATTTATTACCTTTCAGTCCTGAAGACTTCCCTTACAATTATTTCTCAGCATCTAAAAGTTTCTTTTCTTTCTTTTTTATACATCAGCTAAAATTAATTACACCAACTTTGACCTGCTGAGGTCCATTCCAACCTACTTTATTATGTAATAAAAACCCGTCACTTCATATGGGGAAGAATGTTGATTAAAAATTTCCAAAAGAGATGGACAGGATTAGAGGAATGAAAGAAGGAAGAAGGCAGGAGGGAGGGAGGAAGGAAAGAAGAAAGGGAAATACTCAGGGCTATATAGAGAAGTTAGATGAGAATCAGAGCAGAGGGGAAGAGAGAACAGGCAGCTAAATGGTGATCACCAAAAGCCAGAAAATTCTGCCTTTTCATTATTCATTCTATATGTATATTTCATATCTAGAAGTTTTATTTATGTTTTCTACTCACTGTCATGTTATTTAGTAGACAGAGATGAAAAAAGTTAAGTGATCTTAATTAGGTAAAATGGATAGGGACTTAAAAGAACAGGGATTAATAGTGTCTGGAATTGTACATAAATTGGTGGCTGTGCCCAGTCTGACTTCATACCAAAACAGTGAAAATCCTGGGTAGCTGACAGAAGAC
Organism: Indicator indicator; assembly: GCF_027791375.1. Lineage (NCBI taxonomy): Eukaryota > Metazoa > Chordata > Aves > Piciformes > Indicatoridae > Indicator > Indicator indicator. The sequence continues at coordinate 9,644,813 of NC_072030.1, forward strand.
ATTCAGTTGACTCCGTTCCCTCATGCTGGGACAAAAGTGCCAACAGCGAAGTGGTGCTGAGGAGCAGTGAAGGTGTTCCAGATGAGTGAGGAAAAGCTTGGTGGTTGACTATATGGAAGTTTTCTTTTGAAGATAAAAGGATTACTGAAATAACTGCTGCTGGTTTTGGAGATAAGTTTGTGGAAGGTGTGATAGGATGAGTTTGTTGCTACTTAGTGAAGAGAAAAAGGAGTCTCAAGGTAGTCTTAGATCACAGATGTGTTTTGTTGGACATGGAAATTTCTTGGCTAAATTTCAGCAGTAATCGGGAAGAGGGCAGTGAAGTTATCTTGTGTCTTGATGCCACACCTGCTCTATATATCTGAAAGGTGTAATTACAGGCCAGTATCTGCAGTCTGTTCACAGTTCAGCAGGATACATGAGGGCTTTGCTGAAACATAAGAATGTTTGACAAGCACAGTGGGAGCCCTAGTGAAGGTGAGAAGTTGACAGGGTAAAAGAGAATAGAGAAAGGGAATATCTCCCTGTAGAGAAGTAAATACTATAGTTTTTAGATTAGCCAAGACAATTCTTTTAGAAGAAATTCTAAAACACAAAGTAATCTGTAAAACTGTTGTTCTCAAATTGATTAATGTGATTTATTACTACAAAGGTTTTTACTACTTTTTCACAGCTACTTCTATTCCGTGTATGAAGCAGTGTTACACAAAAAAAAAAAAAAAGACAGTGGGATTAGCTAGTTATTTTGTGAAAGCAAGCAGCCATGCATTATGCATTGAACTGAACCAAATACAATAGCAGTATTTTTGTGGTTTTGATTCTGGATTCTATCTTTCCTTGTTTTCATTTTCACACATACCAGAGCTCAAAAGTCAGGTTCAGCTATGATGCACCAATTGAAAATGACATTTTCTGGGTTTTGTGCCAGGCAATGCATTTTAATACACCTCCTTAAAAAAATAAGTTAAAAGATATGTGCCAGTGCTTGAGTAGTATTTATCATTTTATAAAGTGATCATTGTTCTCAATACTCATCAATTGTTCTGAATATTTGTATCTGTGTCAGTTGTGGTTTATTACTTCATCTGGAACATTGTAGCAAAGTATTTGCCTAAAGCCCAGTTAATTTTTTTCTGATTCTGAAATACTTCACCAAGTACTTCTGTTTCATAATATATTTTCATTCCTGGACTTTTTTTATTTTGGCAGTGCCTTGGTTGATAACTTTCATGAGAATTGTAAGGTCGCTCAAAAGGCATACCTTTTCTTCTTGTATTACTTTGTAAGTCTAGTGTAGTTCTACAGAACAGCACTTCTTACCTGGCATTGTTAATGTAAGTTAGTAGAAAAAGAATTTTCTCAGTATGCTTTTCTGCTGTTGGAAAAATACTAGGATATTTATAATTAATACAAATTCAACTCAACCATTTATTTTAAAAGCAGGAGACATTAACATTTTGAATATGTTTTAATAGAATATTTGTGTTAAAAGAGGTTGCTTGTGCTGATGTGGCTTTTGAGCCAAAAATATACCCTCTGATAAGCATATAAGGCTCTCCTAGTGAAAAGGAGATTTTCTTTTTTTCCAAGGGGGGAAAGAAATCTCTTTGTGTGACAGATATAACATCTTTCCTAAATTGGATATTTCTACACAGTCCTTTAAAAGTGTTTGTATATGTATAGAACTAAATTCTTGCCCACTGATTTTGAGGTCTGCATCAAATTATGTATTTTAAATAGGCTAAACCAGGGTTTTTAAACTATATTTTTAATTAGGCTAACTTTGATTTGCACAGATACTTTCAGTAAAGTACTCAGCAGAATGATTTGTTACCTTTTTTTTTTTTGGTAGTGTAATTATGATAGCTGTTATACTTGTTTGAAACTAATGCAATGACAATGAAAATTACTCCTTTTTGATAAATTGGTTCTTCGTTCCCATTTTATATTGGTTTTCTGGCTTAATCAATGTTTTGTCTTGTGATGACTGAGATGTGTGCTGTCTGATAAATCATGTATTATGAAGAAATTCGATATATACTAGATCTTTGGAAATTAATAAGTAACCCTTCTCTTTTCTCCTGCAATGTGTCTCGCTGCAATGTGCATTCCATTCCTCCTCCTTCTGTCTTAACTGTTATCTACCAGTGCTTGCGTACAGAGATAAATGTTTCACTCATTCAAATTCCAAATCAGCAACTAAGGGAAGAGCCCATCAAGGTACTGTATTCTGTGTCCTGAAAGCACGTTCTTTTCTACCATCTCCATAACTGCTACAGTATCTTAATCCATGCTAAAGTGGTCCTGATAGAAAGTCTTGATTCTGCATTATCAAAATTTTGGGGTTCAGTGTTGTGATTTGGTTTGGAGTTCTTTGATCGCTGAATGTATGATGCAGTGACGCTGATTAGTCATGCACTTCACCATATTTCTTTTTATTAATTTTATGATCTAATGCAGAGTGGTATGTAGAAAATTTCCTCTGAAAATTTTAAACGGGCAAATATAGAAGAAATATAATGATGGTTTTTAGTCACTGTTATCCATCACTGACAAACATGTTCATCCATACATATTTCTAACCTGTTTTGTTCCTATTGATGTACTACAGGCATTAGTGATTGCCTGTGTTTGTAAAATGTTAGAACGTGACACTGTGTATTTTTGTGTAGATCATCTTTGAAGACAGTGGAAGTAGTATTGTTTTCATTCCAAAAGACCAAGAAGTTATTTCTCTTACTAAATGTTTGCTGTGATTTCTGCTTGCTAAAGTCTTCATTTCATCTATAGTAGTAGAGATGTATACTAAACATACTACTTAACTATGTGAGGTATTTTACAAAATTGGCTATCTTTGCAGTTGTAATTATTTAGAACTGTTACCAATTCATAAGTTCATAGCCAACCATTATGAGTTACTCTTTATTTGCTGATATCTAAGACTAACAGGCAGTGAGACAAGCTAAACTGTACAGAAAAGTCCCTGTTGAGGATTACTGTACAGATTTTTCTTTAATAGAAACATAATTCTGCTTCTAAAAACTGGAATAAAATTATTTTACTGGTTGAGCTGTGTCAGTTGAACTTTATGGTTATCTGCAGCTTTTTTTCGTCTATTCAGCTTTTTTTTTTCTTCTGTGCAAGTAATATTAACTATGCTTTTTTGGGGTTTTTCCTGAAGGGGCTGGAAGGGGGTGTTGGTACTGTAGTATCTAAATTTCTTCTGTTATGAGATATTTCTGGTGCCTCTTGTGGATGTCTTGCTTCACAGATTTATGGACAAGAGTCTCTTTTGATAATCTGATTTACAGCATACTGGGTTAGACAATTTCACACTGCCATTTGAATGCTAAATTTAGTATACTTTAAGGGATTTGATTTTCAGGTAGTGCTATTTATATTCTAAAACCAAATACCTTTCACATATCTCACACTGGACATACAAAAACAGTCTCAAAAGAAACAGAAATATTTACTACTTGCCCTTTTTTCCTGCTAGTGCTAAACAGGCCCTGGCAATCTGGTTTATTACTACTTTATCTTGTATTGAAGTCACAGGACTTAAGTGTGATCAGATCAGAGCACATCTGTGTGCTGTAGCAATTTCCTCCTCTGGAAATAACAATATTGCTGCATCAGCAAGGCACAAGAGGCAAACCAAATATGCTCTTGAGTGACAGAGGTTGTTAGGCAGGTACAATGTCATTCAAGTATATTGCTGTGCTACCTTTCAGATACAAGTCTGTGGTTCCACATCACACTGCCCTGTGTCAAGCTCATGTTGTTGCTAGCTCTGGGATTTCTGTACCATGCCCTGTTGCCAGAGTAATGGTGATCTTACTATCAGATTAAAACTATAAGACTATGATCTTCTAGGCATCTTTCTCTCTGATAACACAACTGTACCATAGTCACATCTGCTAGAATATAGTCATGAAACAGGATTAAAAAAAAAAGAGTTTCCTTAAATACATTTTCATTTATAATTGTCCATTACATATGGAGAACTAAAAATGTGACATTCTGCATTTTAATCATGGCATTTCAAGCTTAAATATGGAATACTTCAATACTTTATCCTGAAGTGTAATGTTTGAATTGATCATCCCGATATACATTTTCATTGTAATACAATATAGTTTATACGTTTACATTTTTGTAGGGCTAAAGGAACACAAAAATGCCAGGACAGGGAATTTTAAGTTACCCTGTTTCTGATTCTGAAATAATTAATTACATTATATTCTTACTAGTTAGACTTACAAAATAATGTCTTTAACAAGGAAATACATCAGATCTTTGTCCCTGTTTCTGAAAAGCACAAATGCTAGCAATTTCATTTCCATACACTTCAGTTATATTAATTACTTGGAAGTTGTGATTCATTTTGTCATTGTATTACTGATATCTTAGCAACCATTTTCTCTACAGTAGAAACTGCTGTGGAGAGTTTAATTAGTATCTTAGGTCAAATGACAGTGCAGTAGGATGCTTTTGACAGTCATTTCTGTTAAATGTATTTCCAATATGTGCTGTTTAATTACATCCTAAGGGATGCAAGTGGCAGGTTTAAGCAGGCTACTTTGCAAATTATCTCTTAGTATCTGACTTGATAGTTATGATCTCCAGCACCTCACACAAAGAAGTTGTTAAAATATTTTTCATCTTTGTGAAGGCGTGTGGGCGAGTCTTCGTTCAAGCAACCGATTCATCAACACTCAGACTCCATTCATTGATGTTGGTGCAAGACTTGCAGGGAAAGATAACAGCACTTCCTACAGCAGCAGCTCTTTTCTGCAAAGTCAGCTGTTGAGGCGGCAAGCAGCCCTCTATGTATTTGGAGAAAAATCTCAATTACGGGTAATGGCAATTTTTTTTTTTTGAGGTTAACATAGTTTCTGTTTGGCTTGAGTTTAATAACTGTTTTTACAAAGCAGTAAATAATATTCTAGATAAGGCCAATCTATGCAGAAGGTGTAAATGCTTATGAGAATTATTCGCATATGCAGAACAATTAATGCTGTATTAGTCAATATTACTTTTGGGAGTTACTTTTTTCCTGCTTTATTGAACTGCTTTATAGACTTTATCCTGCAATACTAGTACATCATCCATATAGTTATTTTAATTTTTATTTAGTAACTTGCTTTAAAAATCCTAAAGGAAGCACACTAAGTTATGCATAAAGAACTCAATAGATTGATCACTCAACTTCGGGGTTTTTTACTACTATGGTTATTATTTTTGTTGTTGTTATTAGCAAAAATATGACTGCTGTGTGGTACATTTTGCTGTTACAAGTAGTAGATGAGTACTTTATTATGCTACATTTTGCAAATGTTGTAAGGATTTTTATTATCTTGGGCAGTGTTCAACCAAACAGATTTTATAAGGAGCTGAAATATTTAGCAATAAAGCAAACAAGACTTTGAGATTTAGTAACACTGTCAGTGAAAAATATGCCTCCCTTTTAAATTGCATCTGCTGTTGTCCTTTTCCTACAGGGATTCAAACTTGATTTTGCTTTGAATTGTGAATTTGTTCCTGTTGAATTCAGTGACATCCGACAGACAAAGGCAAGCTTTAAAAAGCTGATGAGAGCTTGTGTTCCCAGCACAATTCCTACAGATTCTGAGGCAACATTCCTTAAAGCACTTGGGGAGTCAGAGTGGTTCCCACAGGTAATTTATATGACAGGTACTTCTAATAATCTATATGCAGTACTGTTCACACAAAATAAATTTCCTGCTCTTCTAATAGAGAACTATTGTTTTCTAACCACCTGTTCTTCTCTGTTCATTGTAATTGTTCTGCATGCTATCAATTCTCCCATTATGTAGGCATGATGATTTTAATGCAATCATAACATTTACAAATTTGGGAGGTACTTTTTATAACATAATGTATAGTTTATAACGTAGAACATCTACACAAGCAGAGGTGACCTGTATAAATTTATGGGGTTTATTATTTTACATATTTTGAAAATCAGGGAAAAAAAGGTATATAATAATAAATGAGCCTTTTGATTTTAAAACTGATATTCTACTTTTTGTATGTGTTCCCACCCTGAATTTCCATGTGCACAAGTATTTAACAAACAAGCTAGCATCTGTTGTCTGTTACGGGAAGTGAAAAAGTATTTGTGAAGGAAAGAGGACTCTGTGTGTGTACGTGTGTGTTCATCTATTCTCTCTCAACTTTCTTTGCTTCTCTGTCCCATATTCCCTTATACAGAGATTAACCAACAAAGGCAAGACTGGAACTCACTTTATAAGGTTGAAAATAACCATGTAGGAAAGTCAGCTCTCTGTAAATCTAAACCCATTTTAACTGGAGTGAATGTTTTCTTAGCAGTGGCATGTTATGTTTGGGACCCTCTGTTTTCTGTGATTATGATGCATTTGAGAATAGACTCTCAGGCTGATTTCTTAAGGAGGAAATAGTTGTAACAGTAATTATGCATCAGAAAATGTACTGGTTGAAAAACTACAAAGAGTGGCTTCACTTCTTCCCTAAGAGATGCTCTTCAGGAAGGGGAGAAGTGGGAAGAGCATGGAGAGCTGAGTCCTTTATCATGAGAACATTTTTCAAACACAGAGTAGCTGGCAAGTTGATAAGTGTAGATAAATTAATTGAATGTCACTTTAGTGAAATAAACATGTCCATATAACAGAAAAAGAGGAGATTATAACATGAGAGTTACTCTCCTTCAGCATATCTGAGAGGAAAAGTAATTGTGTATCACTCCTTGCTCAGAATTAGATCATAATGTCACACACTAGCTATGTGACATGTAAACCATACTTCTGTCGCTTAAGTCATGTTGTATGTGACTTCTGTGATACAAGTTAATTTTTGACTGATTTTTACACATTTTCTTCTATTCCTGTGAAAGAACGTAGATCTTGGAAATTGTTTTTATTGTATTAAGTTTTTTCTCTCCTGGGCAATAGAAGTTATACAGTGTTGTTTTAAACACTATACAGGCTGAATATTTTTTTATAAGGATGTGAATGTATAAGAAGTCATCTGGATTGCTGCCCTGTCTTCTGAATACAAATGACAAAAATACTGTTTTGCAAAACCCATCCTTTCTTCCACTCTACTGCCTAAGAAAGTACAGAGTAATAAGCAAACAGCTTGGTCTTAAAAGTGGTGCTTTTTCAATCTTTTCCTACTAAAAATTGCAGGAAAAATAGTTTCTTTTATTTTGTAAGTAATGGCTATGTGAATGTTCAGGGGAGTTAAGTACTTGTTTCCCATCACAATTTCCATGGTAATATTTATAGGCAGTGGGGGTTAAGAGGAAAAATATCAGACTGCCCTAAACAAGGATGAATTTCCTAGGATTTAACTGTTGTTTGGTTGATCTTTTTTCCTCTTATTTTCCTTGGTTATTTTTTGTTCTCCTTAAGTCACTTTCCTGTACTTTCTGAACTTGCTTTTCTTTCCATAAATGATCTTGGATTATTCTTGCCATCTTTTTTTTTCCTTTTTAATTTGTTTTCCCATACTGCTTTCTCCCTTCTTTCTTAGGCTTTCCCTTTCCTACTGGTACTGTTGGTTGAATTCTGTTCAGTGCTCTGCAAAGTGCAGTTTCATTTTACTGTAAAAAATGAAATTGCTTACAGATTGTCTGTTGTGTTGTTTACCAAGAATGCTATCATAGTATGACCAAAATAGAAACATCAGATAGATTTTCCTTTTAATAATAGTAGTGTGAAGTCTCACAGTAAGATAACATTGTTCAAAATCACTTTTAATCTACTTCCACCTATCATGTTTGAATCAATCTCATTCAAGTTAATAACGTTCCCACATGCTCAAGGAATTTTAGTATTAGAAATATTATCATGTAAATCTCTTACATGGGTTCTTCCACCAAAGTATTTAGTGACTTAATGAAACCTTAACATTTCACAGGAATTTATTTTAGTGTTAAACCCAGGATGGAATTTCTCTACAATAAATCTGTCAACTATGTTGTTCCCATTTTCCTTTTTATGACAGCTATTTTATTGCAGTATTCACTGGTTTTAATAGTTTAAGTTCCTATCTTCAAATCTTTGCTTAGTTTTATTGTAGTTCAGATGAAAATCTTGAGACTGTTACATGTTAGAACTTTGTAATCTTTTGCATCAGTGCACTTCTCTGTGCTGCATGTTTATTTCTATATACATTTTAGTATTAAAATGTTCTATTTATTACATCTAAAAAAAACTTATTCTTGAGTATGTTATTTACTTGTAATGCTTTATAGCTTCACAGGATAATGCAGTTAGGTGTGATCATCTCTGAGCTCCTGGAAAATGGTTCTTCTGTTATGGTTTGTTTGGAAGATGGCTGGGATATTACTGCACAAGTAAGCTGCTAGTAAAACCTTGAAATAGCTACATATTTTAACAAAAATATCAAGCAGAATTTTTAAATTAATAAATTTATGTTGTGGTAGCAGAGAAACTATAACACATTTTTGTTGTGAAAGAGTTCTTTAGCATAAACTTGTTCCCAGAGGTCCTGGTGGGCTTACAGTTCTAAGATTTAGATATAAAATCTGCATTAGAATCATAGAATTATAGAGTGGTAGGGGTTGGAAGGAACCTCTGGAGATGGTCTAGACCAACACCCTGCTAAGGCAGGTACACCTAGTTCAGAATGCACAGGAATGCAGGTTTTGAATGTCTCCACAGAGGGAGACTCCATCACCTCTTTGGGCAGTCTGTTCCAGTGCTCTGTCACACTCAAAATAAAGAAATGTCTCCTTAAGTTCAAGTGAAACCTCCGCCTTCACATTCCTGACCTTCTTTGTTCATTAGCACAAGGTCAAGCAGTGTACTTCTTCTCATAAGGGTCCTCTAGCCCCTGACCATATTGAAGGGCGAAAGCTAAAAATTGCCACAACTGTTAATTTATCTTTTTAAGCGTAGTACACTTTAAACAACAGGAGGAAAGGAAAAGAATTCTTTCTCTTGGCATTCACTTTCCAAAAGTGAAGTTAGGAGACCACACACAGGGAGAAAACTGAATTTGTGCCAAAGTGACTGTAACACCTGCTCCAAGGACAGACCACCACAACAGATAACTATCTGAAACAAACTATAAATTCGTGAGTGAAGATCTGCTACCTCATTTAATGGATGGATTGTGGCCATGTAGTTGCTTCATCATTTAGAAGATAAACACAGATATCTATAATTCTAGTAAATAAAACCTTAATGTGTAGCCAGCATCCTAAGACCAGGTAAACAAACCTACAAAAGAATGTTAAGATAATTATTAGAATCATCATCAAATAATGAAGAATAGAGAAAGGGACATACATGGCTAGCAGTAAAAGAAGTCTCTGCTGCTTTTTGAAGTCTCCAGAAATGCTGTCTATAAAAACAGGTTGAATTTGGCATGACAACACTGCAGAAATTCTAAAGCCACTCTCAGGACTAATTTTTCAACACTTTCTTTGCTGAGCTTGATGATACTATTCCATAAATATTTATTATCCTTATTTATTAAGAAAAAACAGTTTTATTTCAACTGTTACCTAAATATGGTAAGCATTATGATTTTCAAAGTCTTTAAGTTGCTCATGTTGGAATTTTTACAGATATTTTAAAGTCTCATCTTAATTGAACGTTTGTCCTGTAAGATACTACTGGATGTATAAAATGATAAACATTATTAATGTATGTGATAAAATACTTAAGTTTATATGAAGGCCTTTGTTTTCTTGAGCTATAAACAAATTATGGAATATCTGTATTCATTAGCTGAAGTGTTCTCCTAACTTCTGTCATTTTTAACACAATATATCTTGTCTTGTGATCTAGGTAGTATCTCTGGTGCAGTTACTCAGTGATCCCTTCTACAGGACACTTGAAGGTTTCCGAATGCTGGTAGAAAAAGAATGGCTCTCTTTTGGTCATAAATTCAGTCAACGCAGTAATCTAAGTCTTAATTGTCAGGGTAGTGGATTTGCTCCTGTTTTCTTACAGTTCTTAGACTGTGTCCATCAGGTAAGTCAATCTCTCTCATTTCTATTTGCAAGAAGAATTCATAAATAACTGTGTAGGTGCCACTGTTTCATATGTTAAAGATACTGCGTTGAGAAAAAAATAATAACCTCCTTGTCTAGGTTTTATTGAAGTGAATGGATTTCACTTCCAGAAAACTTGGAATGGTTACCTAGAGGAGACTTTTCCACCTACACAGAACAGATGAGGAAGATTGGTTGATAGTTATGATCTTTTAAGGTCATTTATGCAGAGATTTCAAATAGAAGTTTTTTAAGCTGGCTTCAGTCTGTTTGTCTCCTCCTTTTGCTCTGAATTACTTGCTAGTGTAGACATAGCCCACATTCTGTTTCCGACCCTGGAAACACTTAGCTCCAGTTTTACTGTAATAAATCTCAGAAAGTTGGCACAAAGAAAAGCAAGGAAATTATCCATGCATACCTGAAGAGTATTTTTCTCTTGAGTCCAGAGATGATACTAACTTTGGAAACAAAATGGGTTATCTAGAGCAAAGACAAAAATTAAATTCAAGGATTTGGATTTATTGCCATAAAATAAAATGTGCCATGCATACTTCAGGGCAAAATTATTAATTTTTCTTCAGGTTATGTTTAATACAACTTGCAGTTCTAAGAACATGGAATAATAGATTTTAATCCTCCCTGCTTTAAAAGTTCGAACGAAATGTGAGATAAACACCTCTTACAAAAAACTGTCAGGTGTGATTTTGCCTCAAGCTGCAAGATGGCTCAAATGTTGTTACTAGACATGAATACATCAGGGAAATAGGGGAACGTTGACTTTAAGTCATCTCAGTAGCAGCTTTGATGCATGTCACTAGGTATCTTCTCTGTCTTCAAGAGGCAATATAAAGCATACAAGTTATTAACAGATACATTTTACAGAAAGACATGCATTTTCTGGGTTTTGGTTTTAAGCTATGTCCACATGCACTGGCATGTATCAGCAGAAAGATTATCTCCTTCAGGGTATCTGGAGCTATTCAGAGTACCTGATGATACTACCCTTCCAGGCAGTTAGCGAAGAGGTTCATGTGAAACTGTCTGCCTTTTCCAGTCAAAACGATGGAAAAAAATTGGTAGAAAAGACCATCTTGTTTTGCTGTGTGGATTTAGAAGCAGTTCAGCAGGTCAATCTGAAGGAGGCAGTAACTTATTATGAGGAAAGATAGGGTTGTCTAGGGGTTCTCTTTTCAGCCAGTGTTACCTTCAACCAAGAAGGGGCATGGGGACACAGCTTTACTGCATAATCAGTGTGATATACCTAATATAAACTTGTCTGTTAGGAGAAAAAAATCTTTAAATGATTTACAGTCCGAATTAGAATGCAACTGTGAGTAAGTTTTTTAGAAACAGACTTAAGATTAGTTTTCTAAGTCATGATGACATAGTACTGACTTACCAAATTCTAACAGCATGGCTGTAAACTCTAGGGGAATTATTTTTTAAGTCAGATTAACAGTTGAAGTTTCATAGGAATTTATTTTGAAAATAACTTTACTTAATGGAAATGGTCAAGTACAAATGCTAAGTTTCCTTAGTTTCTACACTTCTTGGTAGACAACTACAGAATCCAATTAGATTGCAACTTGACCCTGAAGTGTAATTTATTATGATCGTGTTTTGAAATTTGACCTTTCACTGGAAATAAACATTTGGCCTCTTCAAAATACTTTTAACCATTGTAGTCTCAACATACTCGGTGCAGTAAGAAGGTCACCTTAGAGCTGGTATCTGCATTAAATGGTGTGGGTTAAACATAAGATACAGAGAAAACAAATGAAGCAGTGATTCCTAAATGAGAACTGCATCATCCTGTAAAAAGTCATTGTTTATGCCAATATCTCCAGGTGTCAGCTGAATTATTAATGCAAAATCATTCTTTCACAATAGCAGCATCTGGCAGATACTTTTTCTGCTTCTAAGACTGAGTTTATAAAAATTATGTCAGTGCAGGAAGTTTATCTTATTTTTCTTCTGTATCTATTTGGTATTTTGTTAAATATAATTAAACCGGAATTATTTTCTAGAACTGACTTCTTTTAAGCTCAATAAGGAGCTCTGTTACAGCACCCTGTATGAGAGGAGGTGAGTGTGGTACTCCCATGGTAGATGTATTCAGTTATTCCAGTGTTTGCAAAAGTAGTCTCTCTGTGGCTGCTAGCACAGGAAATTTTGGAGTACTATATTTCTTATTTAAACTAAATATTGATATATAATGGGATTACAAAACTAAAATGTATTGGAGAACTAAGGAAGGCTGATAGAAGTGTAAAGACCATTAAATACCTTTAGGAGATAAATAAAGAATTTTAAAATGCTGAGTTACTCTAATATTAGAGTTGGTCTGGTTTTAAATATTCATATATTATGGAGATTAAGCGTGTTAAAAGATAATGCAATTCTAAATTTCAAAGCTAACATGGCCCTGTAGACTCTCTTTCTAGGTGGCATGTACTGAAATTGTAAAGTATAAAACGTTGCTTCTAACTTACATGTAAATTTGCAGTAGATCAGTGAATCAAGCAATGAATTAACTGAAATGGCACCAAAAAGTTATCAGGGAGAAACCAAGTATATTTAACTGCAGTCTAAGTGATTATGTTGCATCTAGTAATAAAAATCTCTCTTTAATTGTTTGAATTTGGCAGTTATTTTCTCCTATGTTGGAGTTCTGTTTTATCAGAGGCATTTCTCCCTGATGACTGAGCTGTATTTTAAATTTTGCAGACTGCACTGCAGAACAAATCATCAGTAATAGCAGTCACTTCTCCCAGCCGTGGCATCTTTTCCATTTTAGCAGGATAAACAGTACATTATTTTAATTAGCTTTAAAATACTTTAGACAAAATGTAGAAGGATTTGTGTGTAGAGACAAGAGAGTTGCCTATGGATTTATTTGTTGTCAGCATTCACAGGTGAATTATTTTATTGTCATATTTCATATTGTTATTTCTTACATATCTATTTGTGTTACACTTTAATGTCCTCTTTTTTCCCCCCTTCCTTGTAGATTCATAACCAATACCCAACAGAGTTTGAGTTCAATCAGTATTATCTTAAGTTTCTGGCTTTTCATCACATATCAAATAGATTTAAAACATTTCTTCTGGATTCTGACTATGAAAGACTAGAACATGGTATGTGTGATATTGGTTTATTGCATATTGGTTTTGTAATTGTCAATATTTTTCTCATCAATAGTCAACCTACAAAAATTTGCCTAGATGGTCCAGTAATTACATAGATGATGCAATGAATTCAATTTCAGGACTATTAAGCAAAGTGGAGGTGATGAACATGCAGAATTTTCTGAACAAAGGATTGCTGAGCCATGCCACTGGCAGGGTGAAGAGAAAGTAGAAGAAATCAGTGCTGTGCTTCAGAGATTTTATTCATGTGGTTCAGTTTCCCCTACTAAATACCTGATTTTAACAGAAACAAAGTCCTTGGGCATCCTTTAGGGAGTGCATGAGCTTTCAGGAAAAGAAAGCCTTTCCATCTATTATCCTTCACTTTTCTCTTGCATTCTTTTCCGTATCTTTCCTTTTATATTTCCTTTTTACTCGGTTGTGTGTGACTTAGTGGCCTTAACTACCCTCAGGACCTCTTAAGTCTTCCCAGCCACAGTTGAGGTAGTTGTTGGAACTTGTTCATTAACCAAGACACATGCTCTGAATTTCACAGCTTTGTGGGGTGTTTCTCATGGCATAGGGTCAATCTGAATGCTTGTATTAAAAACTGTAGTTACTGTGGAACAGACTAAACTTGAGCAACTATCTCCAGGGCCACAAAGATGATTGGTGGCTGGAGCACCACCCTTGTTAGGACAGGCTGAGAGAGCTGGAGTTGTTGAGCATGGAAAAGAAAATGCTCTGGGGAGGCTTTACAGTGGCCTTTTCAGTAGTTAAAGGGGGCCTACAGGAAATATGGGGTGTAGAAATAGAATGAGAGTTAACAGTTTCAACATGGTTTTACAATTCGATGGGGCAGTGTTGTTATTTAGGTGGTTTCCTTTCAGATACCATTCAATACAATATAAAATCCTGCTTCCAGTAGTCTTCAGATAAAATATATGTACTTCCAAAGTAATTTCAGATAGTATGGCTAATTATTTGCACTTGCTTAATTTGTTTTCCCTGAAATGAGTTAGTAAGTAATTTCAGGTGCAACTGGTCCAGTAGATTGGAAGGGCCGATAACCTGAGGTAGTGGGGGCAGAATCAGTAAACAGGGCTTGGCAGTCTGCTGAGTCAGCATAGCTGCAGGCAGAAGGGGGACATTCAATAATACACTCAGGTTTATAAATATGCTATGGAATAATTGCAGTTGCAAAGCACAGAAGTTATTTCATCAAATGCAATCTCTAGTTGCAATGGCATTTGATAGTAGATCTTACTGTAAGTTTAGTCTGTGAAATTCCTTTTGGCTATGCTTTAGTGCTCGTTGTGCATTACAAAAAGCTATCCTTTTGCTGCTGTTGTTTTCCCTAGGGACGTTGTTTGATGATAAAGGAGATAAACATGCCAAAAAAGGGATTTGTATTTGGGAGTGCATTGAAAAGATGCACAAAAGGAGCCCCATTTTCTTCAATTACCTTTATGCCCCTGCTGAAACAGAGGTATGATTATTTCAAACAAATACAACAAAACAACAAACAGGTGGTTTGCTCTTCTGAGTGATTCCTTGATACATTTTGGTATCTTAATTGTTTTTAACTGAATGAAGTATTTGACAGATAAAGTTGACCTGCATTGGTTGATTTGAGCAGTCTCTCGCAGGCTTACGTTGTCACATTACATTGTCATACATCTTAGTTATCGGCCAGATTCTGGCCTCTATTTATGCAACCTACTGAGGTAAATGAGGATCTTCAGTTGTTTTTTTGAAACAAAGCAATACATACTGCAAACTACAGTTATGGGGAAATGAGTTTAGAGTCATAAATAGGATACATTTCCTCATGATCTGAATCACATCTATCTCACTGTCTCATATGATAGTGCATAACCACTAGATTGGACTGTCTTTTGAGTAATTATATAAAATACACAACACAACACACTCACCAGTATAGAATTCTGCAATAGCTGGGGAAGAAGCAGTAAAAATATTCTTGCTGTAGTTCTGGATAGAAGGCTGTTTTAAGATGTTCCTGCCACCCACTGCCCCTACATCTCTTAATTCCTGTGCTCTCTCCCTGCATTCACCTGAAGACAGTAATTCTCTTTGAGTAAGATGCACACAAACTTGAAAGTCTTAACCTTATTTTGTAAAAGGAAAAGAAAAACCAACAACAACAACAAAGTAATCTGGTTTAAACCACTCTGAAAGATTACAGTCTCTGTCTCTCTACTTTATATAGCTGTGTTTTTTTTCCAAGTCATTTGTCCACCTATGTTATACAGCCTGTCTCCTTTTATCCCCACAGTAAAGAATCTTGGAATTTATGCTGAGGAAAATTGAGGGGTGATTGTTATCGAGTGCCTTTTGTATCTTTACCAGGAGGTACAAAGACTGCGGGGATATCATACTACATAGGCTGAATTAGAGTTCTTGGTAGGCATCTGATTTTAGTAGATGGAAGGATAAAAATGAGCAGTATACTCTCAAAGATAGTATTAGCTTTAGGTGTTGATCTGACTGAGCCAAGATCTTGCTATGGAAATTTTCATACTGCAGTACCATTCACCCAGGACAATGTGCTGTTCAATTTAGCATAATTTAGAAGCTACAGATACTGCATTATAAATCTGAAACTCAAAATGCATTCTGTTGTTATAATCAAACTTTGTTTTGAACAGGCATTGAAACCAAATATAAATATGTCCTGCCTCAAAAAGTGGGATTATTATGTAGAAGAGATTTTGGCTACAGGTCCTTCCTATGACTGGACCATGGTAACTGCAAAATGCAGTGTTTCAGAGGAAACTGACCAAACAGATGGTTCGCTATCTCAGACTAAGAGGAAAATAGTATGGCCATGTTATGATGATGTTAAAAAAATACAACCTGATGCCATCAGTCGCCTTTTAAATGTAAGTATACGACTTACACAGAACACTAAATTCTCATATGTTCATGAAATTAATATTTACTTTTTAAGTTACTGCTTTGTAGATACACCGTTATGAAAAATAACATGCTAGATGTTAAAACAACCTTTAGTAAAAATGACAAAGACCCAGATTTACAGACAGGTCAAAAGCCAGGATCTGGCACTTGTTGATTTCAACAAGTGGGAGGCACTTAGACAAATACCAACTGAACATCCTGATCAAAATTTCTCTAAGAAACTTTTCATGATTGCTCTTAGTTGATATTCGTATTTACTGAGACTAAACTGGTAAATTTCAATCCTTTAGAATATTTGGGGATGCTTGATTTTGGCTTTTCCTTGTCTGGCTTCATGTAGGCTGCTTAGGTTTTGTTCTTTCACATTAAAAGATGAAAAGGGATCTCATTATTGTGATAATTGGTGTACTTATTTAGAGTGATTTAACATCTGTATTTTCTTAAATGTTTGCTGGTTGATTGTAAATAATTAACAGTCCTAATTTGAGCTATTGTTTAAAGCCACATATTTAGATACATATCATTATATATACTTTTTACATTTTCAAAACTAATTGCAGACTATTTTACATTAGAGCTGGGATTATGGAGCCTGATGTTGCTTGAGAAATTGCAACATGCTCTGTGTCCCCAGGCTCCTGTGAATGATGATTTTTAGCAAAGTCTTAAGGCAGGATGTTTATGAATGGATTTGTGTCCTTGAGGATAGACTTGCTTCCGGCACATTCCCCCAATTTTTTTTGGGTCCATTCCTTTGAATTGTAACTGATGAAACATAGAAATGATAGCTAACTTAACAAACAAAAACCCACCAAAAACAAAATGCACAAACAAACAAACAAACAAAATCCACTTGTAAAACTCCTCTTGACTCAAGGTAGCTACAACTTCTCAGAGCTTACGACTTCACAAGTGCACAGAAAGAGAAGTTTCTCAGCAGGGGTAATACCAGGGGTTCTTTAGCCAAAACCCAGAGTTTTTCTATCGGGTAACTAGAGGCTAGAATTGCATCACAAATATAGCAACAATATTCTTTCTGAGGTAGATGCCAAACTGTCCACATCCACAACTGTGAGAAACTGCTATATTATAACAGGAAAACTAGCCATATTATGTTCTGAAGATATGGTGGTCAAGTTTTATAAAGTTTAAATGTTACTTGTGAATTATATTATAGTAATAAAAGATAGCAATGGAGAAGGACGTGCGGAAAACTTTGAAGAGGTTGTATAAAGGTTACAAAAACACTTTTCTAAGTTTTAAAAGCCAAGTGAACTTTCTTTTAAAACAAGTTGTTAATTTAGGGTTATTGCTGATGTAGGAGAAAGACTTCTCTCTAATCATAAATCTATTGAGAATGTGTTGGTATCCAAAAAATATTTGAACTGCGACCATATTTAGTGATGCTAAATTACTAGGAAAGATTGATTCTCCCTTAGTTTATAATGATAAGCCTGAATTTGTTCTAAAGATATTTTTCAGTTTAAAATTCTTCAGGATGTAAAGGTGAAAGAGTTATTGAGCGTCCTAATTCAGAATTTTCCTTAATAGAATGTGGTGCTCTTGTATTTAGAGCAAAACATTTTAGCAATAAAATTTTTTAGCAGTAAATGTTCTAATGTGTGTTGGGTTCATAACAATCCACCTCTAATTAGATGTGTGTGATAGCTCTGTGGTTTCCATAAATCTTAAGGGTTATGAGTTTTAGAAGTTAACCAATCTGCAGATTTCATTTTAGTCCTAAATGAAGCCTTTTAAAGACTGCAGATGATAAATGCATTTCAAAATACAGATTTCTGTATAAAGCATGATTAACTTCTACCACTCCAGAGGGAGCCAACAAATATGAGCTTAGGTTGTCAAATCTTGATAGGTTTCTCATATAGATTTGCTCTTCAAATGATCCTTTGACATGAGTATATTGTGATACATACATGAGCCAACTTGTCTGAGTGGTCAAAGGGAAGTGCAAAGTCCTGTGTCTGGAGAGGAACACCCCATACACCAGTCTGTACTAAGCATGTCTAGCTGGAAAACAACTTTGCATTAAAAAGGCAACCATGAGCCGACAACTGCCCTTGCAACGACAACAGCTAGTGGTGTTCTGAGTTGGATTAGGAATGTTGCCTGTAGGTTGAGGGAGGTGATTCTTTCAGTTCAGCCCTGCTAAGGCCAAACCTAGTGTACCATGCTCAGTTCTGGGCTCCCTTGCACAAGTTAACTCCTGTCTGTACCGTTCAGATATTACAAAACAGATTACTTTGCAGATATGTCTTTTGAAAGGCACAATAAAGCTAATCGCTTGTAATTACTGTGTCAGGAAATGGATATTCATGTAATTGTTACAACCTTTTTTTTTTTGCTTTGTTTTGGGGTTTTGGTAATGCATATTGACTTCTACACCCATAAGTCTTAGCAGCAGGAGATGAAGCAGAAAGATAGATTTAAGAATTTTTTTCTTTCAAGGAAATGCAGCTATTCGTAGTTCATTTCATGCATGGACAGAAAAAAAAAATCTGATTTTTTCAGTAAAATTTAAAACTGAAGGGGCAAGAGTAAATCTTAGTGATTAATCACCATGTAAGTTTCTTACATGGGATTTATTAAAGGAGAATTTATTCCTAACTTTTCAAGTTATATATAGGAAATTGTTGAGAGCTTTTCATTTTAAGTTCTGGAACCACTACTCGTTGTGAAGCCAAAAACAAAGGAATGTGACCCAGTTGCTAAGTAACAAGTTTCAGTTGCTTCCAGATTCTGCAGAGAAGGATTCAGAAATCAAGATTAGGGCAGAAAGAAAATTATCAGATTAAAACCTGACTAATTTCTAGCACTGAAGAGCTTGTATCCTTTTGCAGCAATTTAGAAAGCCTTTTGTGTTTAAAAAAAAAAAAAAAAAATCGGTGGTAAATTGATTCAGTTGTCTTCCCCATCAGGAAGTGTTTCACACTCAGTTCTTCAGAAGAGGAAAAAATAATCTAGAGAAGCCTTTAGTCTGTCTTGTGTTTGTTATGCCTTGTTTCTGTGTCCACCTGTGAAGATACTCCAGACAAA